>NW_024425897.1:11770460-11875153 GCF_017311325.1 Ursus maritimus
ATTTTTAATGAACCGAAAGAAGGAAAAGCAGAGGGGCTGTGATTAAGGCCTGTGGACAAAGGCGATCCTGGGAGGCTTGACGGCCTTTCCAGGGTTAGTGCCGACAGTTACCGGGCACCTGCCGCCTCTCCGAGAAGAAGGCGGTCTGCTAGTTGCCAACACTTCCCCTCGCATCCAAATCCCAAGTGCATCACGGGAAACGGTTTGGCTGCAAAGCTGACAGAAGGGCGACCAGGAGAACCGTGCCTCCGGGCCCCCCCGCTCCCCATCACAGCCCTGAGCACACCTCTCTCCGCCTCCTCTTCTCTCTCCCCCAAGAGAGCAGGGACCCAGCACAGGCCCTGGTATACAGTGGGCGCTTAATAAATAACAAAGATGGAAAAGATCAACAGTCCCAGGGGAGAAAAGGGAGCACTGCACTGAAATTCTCAGGGGAGGGATGGTATTTCCCACAGGGTCAGCGGAAGATGGGAAGGCATCGGGCTGCCTTGAGCGTTATTATAGGGAATCTGGGTTTGCAGGAGACAGGCCTGAGTTCAAATCCAGACTCTGCCACTTCTACCTCAAGCTGAGTGAGTAAGAGACTCTGGGAGCTACCCATCCAGTTCCCCTTCCCCAGTGAAAGAGGCCCAGAGAGGGAAAGGGGCTCACCCAAGGACACACAGCAGAGTAGCTGGCATGAGAACCCAGAGTCCTGACTTCTGGCTCAGAACTCACTCTACTACACTCTGTGTTCTCTCCCATGACCTAGGATCCCTTCACATGCCAAGTACAGTCCCTGGTGTGCAGGTAATCAGTTCCAGAAACAAAGGCAAGAGTTCCCAGGGCTGGGGCCTAAAATGAAAGAAACGATCATGGGCAGCTTCCTAGACCAAAGGGTCCTGGGAGTTCCCCCACCAGTGACGGCCAACCCAGGGCCCAGGGCCCTGGGCAGCGCTCCACAGGCACAGCGCCAACCAAGGCCCAGCCTTCATGTCCGGGCAGGTCGGCCAGTGCCACTTCACACAGTGACCTCAGTGTCCCCAACGTGCCTGGCATCTCCTTCTGCTGGGAGGCCCGCACACCCTGGAGTTTCCTTCCCCCAGCAGTGTCTCACCCCCCAGGTAGACAGGCCGGTCCCATGAAAAGAGCTTTTTGTACACAGAGGACACAAAACAAAAAGAAAAGAACTATGAACACGGTAGCAGCCTGACCCGGAGCCTGAAATACAGCTGGACACCACCGAACTGCGACATTCACACCGCGAAGGGTGACTCCGAGTGCGTCCTGCCTGCCACTAGCGCTGCCAAGGCCAGGTGGGAGGCAGGCGCCCGCCTCTCCAGAATACGCTTCCTCATCCGTAAAATGGGAACGACACTAACACCTGTCTTCATAGGCCGAAGAAGGGATTCCGTAAAGGATGAGATATACTGCACCGACCCCACGTGTCCGTCCGAGGGAGCTGGAACTGATGAAGCTTATCAATCCAAGCCTAACTGCTATTTCTGATTATAGCTCCTGTTACTATTTCTGCTGCTACCACCAGCAAGAGAATTTGTATCAGTGATTTATAAAGCAAAGTCCTTGGCGTGTCTTACACACATTTGTTTTTAAAGACCCTAAGGTGATCTTTTTGGGAGGAAGGTTCGTCTTTCCAGGGAACCTACATACGTGCAGGAAGCTTCTATGGTTTCTTGCCCAGTCCCACAAGGACCTCCACGAGGAAAATCTTGCATTTTCTTTCTGCAGAGGAGGACTGAGACTCCAGAGAGGGCCAAAGTCACTTGTCCAAGGAATCCACACAAGCAAGAGACGTGATGGAGAGAGACAGAATGTCACAAGACTCTCCAGCTCTGTCCTCTGCTTTACCACCGGGGAGGTGGCGGGGTGGGGTCGGACCCAGGGGCTACACCAGTCAGGCTCCCTGGACCTGCATTCACCCTTCCCAGGGGAGGACCCTGGGCATGCGACTCCCCTCTTTGAGCCTCCAGTTTTTCTCTTCTGCTAAAATGGAGGCCATGAGAATCAAGGAAACACAGACCTGAGCACATGCACCTAGGAGAGAACGAGTGTTCTCTACTTCTTGATTTTATTTTACTCTAAATAACAGCACTGTTGTCAAAAGCCAAGTCTCAGCAAGGAGAAGAAAGGCAGCCTACAGTCATCAACCCCAAACGTCTTTTTTTAAAAAAAGATTTTATTTTTTTGCGGAGGGGGGGAGCATGCACAAGCAGGGGGAAGGGCAGGGGGAGAAGGAGAGGGAGAGAATCCCAAGCAGGCTCCCACTGAGCATGGAGCCCGATGTGAGGCTTGATCTCACAACCCTGAGATCGTGCCCTGAGCCAAAACCGAGAGACGCTTAGCCGACTGAGCACCTGGGTGCCCCAACCCCAAACATCCGAAGGCACAGAGGCCCGGGCTGAAAGCCACCAGGCTCACACAGGTCAAAGACTAGCCTTTCGTGCCTCCAGTGACACCTTGGCCCTTCTGAGACTCACCTTACAGATGAGGAAACGCTCAGAGAGATGAAGCAACCTGCGTGGGGTCACAAAGGAATCCCACGTGTGGGGCACCCCAGAACCTCTACCTACCCCACCCAATTTCCTTCAGAAACCCACCCCTGACACCCAGCAGAAGGGACCCATTAGCAGACAGCCCTCCAACTGCAGCAAAGGGGGCAGAGGTCCCAGAAACATCCCTTTCCTCACCCCTTGCCCCAAGGCCCTGCGGGTTCCCAGGACCAGAAGCAACCCCCCTGGGCCTTTGTGGACTACGAATAACACGAGATAATAATGCAGATAATGCCGACGCACGTACATTCATTAGCACGCGCCATGTATTTCCCCAGCGAATGAGGCAGACGCTAGTATTACTCCCATTTTACAGACGAGGAAACTAAGGCGCAAAGGGGTTAACTCCCAGGCCCTAATTCACACAGCTGGAGAGTGGTGGCGCTGGGGTTTGAACCCAGGCAGTCTGAATGCAGATTCCCCACAATATTCCCAAGGGTACTGGGAATATCCCATTCTGCAGAATTCCACGTTCCACCCCAGTCTGGACCACATCAGCTCCACGCTCACAGGCACCAGCGGCAGAGTGGCCATTGTGCCAAGTGTCGCACAGCCCTTCCTGCTAACGGTCACAAGCTTGGACCCTACACCCACTTTACAGATGGGAAAACTGAGGCTCAGAGAGGTCAGGATACTGGTGGAGGGTCATGTGACCCATAAGGCCAGAGCTGGGATCTGACTGGAAATGGGACACCTCCAGAGCCTCCCGCCCCACTGGCTGCAGGTACCACAGTCTGAGGAACTGTAAACCGAATCCAAAGCAAAAATCAATCAAGGGGCGCCTGGGTGGGACAGCGGGTTAACTGTCCGACTCTTGATTTCAGTTCAGGGTCGTGGGATCGAGCCGCGTGTCTGAGCCTGCTTGAGACTCTCTTTCCCTTTCCCTCTGCCCTTCCCCCTGTGTGCGCGCTCTCCCTCTCTCAAATAAATAAATAAATCTTTAAAAGAAGTCAAGACAATGGTGCCTCACCTTCACACCTCCCATCACAGACCGAAATACCTGCTTCCGCAACGTCGTGCTTGAGTTTCACAGCAGCTCAGCCGGAGAGGGCACATTATGCCCATTTTCCAGATGGGGAAACTAAGGCTCACCCACGTGCACCGCCTCTTTGGGGTCATCGACTCTACCCAGGTCTCCTCCTGCAGAGAGAGCCCTGCTCTGATGTGTCCCACACAAATCAGGCCCCACGAGGCTCAACGCCCTCTCCGGGCGGACCCTCCACCCGGACTCCGTCCTGCCCCCTCCAAAACCTGATTGTGACAGGCTATGTCACTGCTCGGGAAACATGTACTCCCTCCCTCTCAGTCGCCGCCGGGGGAGTACATGTCTTTGTGCCTGACGTTGGGCTCGGCCGTGTGACTTGCTTGGACCAACAGAGAGCAGAAGGAACACCGCCCGAGTTCCTAGAAGAGACTTTCTGATGCACCACGGGTTCCCACTGAACTCCCGAGCGTCTGCCGTCCAGAGAAAAGCCGCTGCCCATCGGCCTGGTTATCAAGATGAAGATATGTGGGGCAGACACGCACCCAATTCAAAGCCTGATGTCCAGCCTGCCCCCCAAAACCCAGCCAAGTTCAGCGGAGTCATCTGCTGACCCGAGAGCATGAAACAAATGGTTCACTATTAAAGTCGAGAACTTGGAAGGAACTTGGGAGATGCTCGTTACACAGTATTATCACAGGAAAACGGGACTAATACACAGCCACCTATCTCTAGGGGGAAGCAGGTGGACTTGTGTGTACAATGGGCAAGTCTCTTCCAGGACACGGCCCCAGCAGGCTGGATTCAAACCCAAGGGCTGCGAAATGTGCTGCCTGCAGGAACGATCACCCTCCCTACAGTCACCCCAAATGCTACCCCGTGACCACCAGTAAGACGGAGCCATCCACCGTTCCCTCCCCCTGAAATGCACCAACCGGCTCGCTCCCCCTCAGCCTCAGGAGGAATGTGAAACGTCCAACAGCTCAGGAGAGAAATGGGGCAGGCAAGATCCACACCCCAAAGCCCCTTTACTCCAACAGCTCCACACCCTGGAATCTGCCATCTCATCGGTGGGCAGGAAGCGTGCAAACACACAGAACGGCGACGTCTATGACACCCCTGGGCGTCACAGCAAAAACCAAGCCACTCAACGCCCATCCTCAGGGGATCCGTCCGGTAACCAACAGCGCCTTCAGGGGTTGGGGTATTATTCAGCTTTTTAAAGAGTAGTCAGTCAACACATTCTGAAATGGGAAAGGATCCAAATCTATTTTTAATTTATGTGTGAAATTCTTTGTTTTATCATCACTGTTGTTAAAAGAGTATGTCTACACGTACGGATTCATTGTTTCTTCCACCACTGTCTGCAGAGCAAACAAGACAGATAGGGTCTCTGCCTTCTCAGAGCATAAAGTCTAGAGGCGGAGGAGGGCAAGGGTAATGACTCCACTACAACATGTAACAAGTACAGTAACAATCAAGGCATACTGAGCACTGACCACGTGCCAGGCCCTTCTCCATTATTCTGCACAAAAACCCTCAGAAGGAAGACTCGCAATTTAGCCCTGGTCACTAACGAGGACGCTGGGGCTCAGAGAGGTTACATCACCTGCCCAGGGTCACACAGCAGATAAGTGGCAAAACCAAGATTCGATTACTTCCATGTGGCTCCGGAGCGAACGTAAAAATAACTTAGATAATTAGCAGAATGTGACAAGGACTGGCGCGGGGAACTCACTTGTCACTTAAAATAATATCATTTTGCCATCTTTGGCGTACTGGTGTGTTACATATTACTTTCACAATAGAAATATACATACAGCATACCTACGTACATCACTTCTGCCTGAGTGATGTAAATGTCCCAAGATCACGCTTTGGGGACATATTTATATTCTTAATAGAGACAAGGCTGTAGCAGACTTCAAAGGTCATCTAATGAGCAATGAACTGACAGAGCCGTGATATGAAGCAGACGCAGAAGTCAATCCGTGATCATTTGCATACGTGTCTCCCTTGGCCTCCCCGCCACTTTTTCCTCCACTTTTTCCTCCCTCCTGATTGAGCAAATTCCTGAGGAGTGGATTCCTGAGGGCAGAGGCTCATTTGAATTGCCCACATACAACGCTCAATAAAATATTCATCACATTGAAGGGGGAAAATGTGGGTGTGTTTACGTGTGTCCCTCAACTGAATCAGTGTGTCGGCGTCCTTTTAAATGACAGGAGTTTGAAAGCGGGAGTGGATAGGACTCCCGGAGCCTCAGCTTCATAAACTGCAAAACCAACTGTCCCCAAACAGGCATCGCCTGGGTTTGTTATGAAAAATTAAAAAAAAAAAAAAGAACGAAGAGTTTAGCCCAGAGCCCGGCACAGATGAGGGCTTCGGTGAACAGCGGGTGTTCTGATGTGCTCTGGGCTTTACTTATATTCCCTCCAACTGTCCCATTTTACAGAGGAAGAAACAGGTTTTACAAGGGAAGCGGCTTCTCTGGGGTCACAGTCCTATCTGCCTCGGTGAGTGGGGTAAGGAATACTGAACTCCTAGATAGGGATCTTCCTGCCCTCTTTTCTTTTTTTCTTTTTTTTTTTAAATTTATTCATTTGAGAGACGAGAGAGAGAGCACGATTAGGGGGGAGGGGCAGAGGGAGCAGGAGAAGCAGACTCCCTACTGAGCAGGGAGCCAATGCGGGGCTTAATCCCAGGACCCAGGATCATGACCTGAGCTGAGGGCAGATGCTGAACCAACTGAGCCACCCAGGCGCCCCCTTCCTGCCCTTTTTTATATCCCATACCTGGCAAAACCTTCCTGCTTGGGTACTTAGGGAGTGGTAGAGGGTGTAAAGAGAATTTCTACTCCCGATAGTCTTTCACTCATTCAGCACGCTCTCTGCTCTGGGCTTACCAATTAGCACGCAATTCTCCAGTTGAGCTATGCTTTGCCTGGGCTGCTCCTTCTGCCTGGAATGTCCTTCCCTTGCCTCCACTCATCCTTCAAGACTCAGCTCAAGTGTCACCTTTGGCTGCCCCACCCCCTACACCCCCCCCCCCACCAGGTTGGGAGAGGCTCTCCCTGCCTGAAACACATCTGATGACAAGCCAAAATGATAATTATATCCATGACTTAATGAGCGCGGACCAGTGCACACACTGTGCCTGGCACTTCTATGTACTGCTTCCCTGAACTCACGTAACAACCCTGTGAGTGAGGGGAAGAGCCTATCATGAGCCCATTTTACAGATGAGGAAGTTGAGTCTCAAAACGAGTACGATGCCCACGACCACAGCCAGGAGAGGCACGGCCAGGGTATGCCCCCAGTAACCCCAGCCCCACCCCGGACTCCCTCCTTTCTATCCCTGTCTCCTCCTGGAAGCCTGCCTGGGTTTACCCTGCTGCAAGCTGATTCAGCCTCACCACCCTGGGGCTTCTCTACTCCACCTCACAGATTCCAAACATCCACAAGCTGCAAGTTGGAAGCAAGTTCAAATCCCTGCTCCGCCACGGTGACTGGCAAAGACCTTGCCACATTACGCAGTCCTGCATCTGTGAAATGGGAATAACGAGCCCCGCTCCCTCCCACGGGAAGGTGGAAAATACAAGCGTGAAGTCCCAAGGATGTGGATGTTTATGACCATCCCTGGGCAGGCAGCGCAGGGGCGCTCAGCAAGGTCTGCTGAATTGGATGGAATCCTGGTGAGATCTTCAGGCCACTGCCCCCAGGGGGTTCCTCCTCCCAAGACACTGCTCTACCTCCAAGAAGGGGTCTTCAACTATGTGCCTCTCAAGTTTGGACAAACACCACCACTCATCTGGATTTTTCTAGCAGCTTCTTACTGGCTTCTGAGCCTCCTCCTAAGAGCAAGACAAGTTTCCCAAAACACACATCTGACCCTCTCCCACAGAGAAACTTCCACAGCACCCCACAGCCCTGGAATAAAGTCCAAACCCCTACAAATGGTTGACCTGGCCCCGGCCAGCATCTCCTGCCAACGCCCCATGCTCCCTCCTGCGTTCAGGCCGCTCTGTTCCCTTTTCCTGGCCCATCACACCATCCTCTTCCCCCTGGCAAGGTCTCCAAAAAACTAAACCCCCTGACCCCCAACCCTCCCCCTGCCAGAAGGGAGGCATCACCCCCTCTGCCCATTATCAGAACTCTCCCCTCTAGACAACTGCCTCCTTTCACCAGGCTTTACCCCTCACCGTCGTGACTGCTGGCCTCCTCCTTGACACAATGGCTTGAAACAGTTATTGCACGTATGCATGTATGCATGCATGAAGCACGTTTAAAATATTTCACAGAGGTTCTTTTTCTGAATTGGTCAAAGATGTACTCTGGAGATGCTGTGAAGGAAGATAGGCTCAGGGCCGGACAGTGGGCCATTCCATCCTCCTGTCAAGGTCAGCCTTGAATAAAAGCCCCCGCGACCTCCAAGTGAGGGGGGCGTCCTCCACCCCCAGAATCTGGGGTGAGGGTTGCAACCCCAACAGCAAGAATCAGCACTGAGCTGCCTCAGTGGATTGCTGGAATGTGATGCCAGGAGGACAGATGCTACGTGGCCCTGTGTCTGCGACATAGTAGGTGCTCAAGACGCACACTGGTTGACGAAGGAGCGCCCTCACGCGCCCCCAGGCGCCCAGACACCATGGCGGATCCCTGCACTCCTCTCAGGTAACGGCACCCTTGTCCAGCATATAAATCCTTTAAAAACGATTCTCCTACAACCACCAAGACCAGGGCTAGCGTCCCTTGGGAACTGTCCCAGGGATGAGATGCCAGTGTCTAGAGGTGAACGCATGGTTGTCCAGGAGCTTTCCCAGGATCCTGTAAGGGAAGTGCCGGGGATGGGATTTGGGAAAGAAAGGGCCACAGAACGAGGGCCCACTACTATTGACAGAGCCCCTACCTGTTTCATACCTATCACACCTATTAGTCCTGCCGGCCACTCAGAAGACGAAGCACTTTGACCCCCAATCCCACCCCATTTTGCCCAGAGGGGACACTGGGCTCAGAGAGGTTAAGTGTTTTGCCCAAGGTCACAAAGAAGCTGCAAAAGAAAAAGCTATTTCTTTGTGCCACAGGTACAGCCCTTCCCCTTCCAGAAGGTAATGGCTGCTCCCGGCTAGAGAAAGTTCAGTCCCCACCGGCAGGAAGCCCAGGCCACCTAAGGCGGCGCCCGGAGGTCACACACCCCGCTACAGGACGGGAGCAGGGTTTCGGAGCGCGGCGCCCCGGCTCCGAAGCCAGTGCGTGCCAGGAGGGTGTGGAAAGGTCGGGGCGCGGGTGGGGGTTAGGGGGCTACTTCCCCTCCCGAGGGCCCCGCCTGTGGCCCGGAGCGGCGCCGCCAGCGGGATGAGGGCCATCCGAGCCTGCCCGGGAGCAGGGGTACCGAGCCTTAATCCCATCAGGGCGCCTCAGCCCCCGGAAGGCGCGCGGAGGGGAGCGCAGGCCCAGCGGGGAGGGCGCGTCCGGAGCCCTGCGCCGCTCTCTCCGCCACCCCCGCTGCCCAAAGGATCCTCTCACCCCGGGCTCGGCCTCGCCGGGCACCCCCGCTTCCCGGTGTCCACCTCCGGGCCTCCAACCCGCAGGGACGTCCAGATCCTAGCCGCTCCAGGCTGGGTACCCGATCTTCAGCGATCCCCCAACTCCAAGCCACCAGATCTCCTCTCGGAATCCACTGCCAAGGCTCGGACAAGCGTGGGGGGGTTGGGGTGGGGAGTGGGGATCAACTAGCTCCCAGTCTCCAATCAACGACCCCCGCCACCCCCAGGCTGGAGATCGAGTGGAACCTCAGGCCGCCGGTGCCCAATCCACTCCTGGGATCGACTCCCAAGTCTTCAGCCTGGTGGTGCAGGATCCACTGGTTGCCCTGTAAGAGATCTTCCCGCGGGATCCACTCCCAAGTCTCGGGAGACAGATCCCTAGGCTCGCAAATCGGGATCCCCCCTCCACGCAGACCCAGAGCCGGGGGGAGATTCACCAGATCCCCACCTCTTCCCCGGCCAACTTTGCCAACTTTTCTCCCGGGGCCTCAGCCGAGCAGAAACTTGGCGGCCGTCGCCCACCACCGCCTCCCCAGCCCCTTCGCCGGCGGGGCACTGGGGGCAGACACCCCAGCAGCCGGCGGCCGCCGCACAACCTACCCTGCAGCAGCCGCCGCCTGCCCGCGCCGCGCCGCCACCTTTCCGCAGCCCGTGGCACCAGCCCGCGCCTCAGCGACCCCGCGCAGCGTAGCGTGCTAGGGGCGGGGCCTCAAGCGGGGAAGCAACCCCCGTCGCCATGGGAACCGCTGCCGGCAGAGCCTGCGCGGAAGGGCCCGGGGCAGAGCACCGCAGGCCGGAGCGGCCAGGACCCGCAGGCTCCTAGGCCTGGGGACTATCTCGCGGGTCAGAGGTCGCGAGCGCGGCGGGGACACTCTTCCCGGAAGCGGTCCGGACCTGCGACCACGACCCCGCAGCGCGCGACTGGGAACGTGTTCGTGGTCCTGGCCCGCGTTCCCAGGACGACCCCCAGACTTCGGCCGGGATCCCCCGCCACGGTGCCGGCCTGCCGTCGGGCCTGTGCTCCTCGCCCATTGAACCGTGGGGGTTGCGGGCGCCCGCCAGGGAGCAGTGTCTGCGCGAGGCGCTCGCGCCCCCTCGCGGCGGGCAGGGGCACTGCACCGCGAGGCTCGCGGGCGTGGCGGGAAGCTGTTTGCTGCTCTGTGGGGGAGCCTACTGTGTGGGGTGGCTGCTGCCATTGTGTTGTGGTGGGGGCCAGGGGTATAAAGACTTGGGGACAAGTTGAGCGACTCATAGGGCAGTCGCCCCTAAACAAGAAAATTCCTGTATTGCTATCTTTCATTCATTTCACGCCATACGTCTTTATTAAGCACCTACTGTATGCTGGGTGCTGAGCGCCCAGTGCTAAAGCAGCTAGCGATATCCGGCCTCCTGTGAAACTTACAGACATTTTAAAAAATAATTGCACAAGTAAGTTGAATTGCACTGGTGACACGGCCTCCTGAGGAAATGCACTGGGCATGAATAATGGAGGTCCTAAAATCATGCGCATTTATTGTAAATCAGACCTCAAAAAAGGTAGAGGGAGCGAAAGCATCACACTGTGGCTTTGGGAGAATTGGTGGGAAGCTCTCTTGCCTCATCTTTCTGTGATTTGTTGGTGTCTGTATGTAAGGGAGGGTACCCCTGTTGCAGGAGACACACCATATGGGTTGTTCTTTCCATCTGCACAACAGTCCTTTTGAAGTGAGGACCACCCCCCCCATTTTACCAAGGAGCAGCCTAAGGCTCCCTAATTGACTCGAAAAGGTGAGCTAGAGGCCTCGTGCCCTCCTATAACTTAGGATAGCCTCCTCTATCATCTGGATGTCTTGAACATAATCATTAATAGGACCCAACTCAGTGGCTTTTAATATGACTACACCCCTAGGGTAGGAGACAGAAAATGGTTGCACTGAAAGTTAAAATCTGTCCAAATCCACGTTTCAGCACGGGTTTTTACAAAACAGCTGTATGTTCTAGGAGCAAAGGCAAATGATTGTTTATTGTCTGCTGCCTTCTCTAAAGCTTCTGGAAGCAGAGACTTTTGTCTATTTTGTTCACTCCTGATTCCCAGGACCTAGGCGCAGCTTGGCACGTAGTAAGCACTCAATACATATTGAGCGCAATAAATATTAGGTTAAAAGCATGAATGACCAACAGCTGATAGTGTATCATCTGCTCCCTCTCCTCTCTAACCTTATAGGGACTCCCCGTCTCTCCAGGGCAAATCTTGATTAACTGGAATGTGTGGACTGAGGGTTTTTTAACTGACTGTTTCGTGTTTCTCAGCCCCAGACATCTTAGTACTTAGGACTCCATCTCCAAGCACCAGAGGGGAGAAGACAGTCCTCCTCCTGCCACCTCCTGCCACCACCCGCAGAACCCCAAAACCCAGGCGTATCCCCAGCTCTGACCAGCCCTCCCCAAATCTTTGCCCCAAGATATGCCCAGCCCCAGTCCAGCGTCAGCCCTTCTGTTCTGCCAAGCTTTGAGGAAATCCCAGAAGTGCCAAACTACAACTCCCAGAGTGCTCCTGGCCTCGAGAGGGGGAGGAGTGCCTGGTTCAGCCCTTCAGCTGATTTCCCCCTCCATTCCTGTATCCTCCCATCCAGGTGAGAGGCTGCCAGCCAGCACACACCCAGAGATTATGCCCTGACCAAAATGGTGTCGGGTTGTACATTGTTTCCAGAGCCAACACTCCCACCCCTCCTCCCAGCTCTGGCTTTTCTCTTCCTGGGGATTTAGGACAATGCCACCCAGGGACTTTCCCAGAACCCCTTCTCTGCGATCTGGCCCCTCCTCCAGGAAGCCTGTCCTGATTTGGCAGTTCTACCCAACAGAACTTTCTGCAATGATAGTGATGTTTTATATCTATACTGGCCAACATCAGCCACAGCTGACTACTGAGCACTTGAAATGCTGCCAGTGGGACTGAGGAACTGAATTTTAAATTGTATTTAAATTAATTTATTTTTTAAATTTCTTTTTTTTTAAGATTTTATTTATTTGACAGAGAGAGACACAGTGAGAGAGGGAACACAAGCAGGGGGAGTGGGAGAGGGAGAAGCAGGCTCCCCGCTGAGCAGGGAGCCTGATGCCGGGCTTGATCCCAGGACCCTGAGATCATGACCTGAGCCGATGGCAGACGCTTAACCAACTGAGCCACCCAGGTGCCCCATAATTTTAATTAATTTAAATCTAGCCACATGTGGCTGTGGCTACCTTATTGCAGAGTAGAGTTCTAGAACTCACACCCTCCTTGGCAAAGACCATATTCATGCATTTTCATTAGTTCATACTTACCCATTTTGTTTCTCTTGTAATTTGCCTGCTTCTTGACAGTGAGGGCCAGTATATTTTTGAAATGTATTCTCTTACCACCAGGCCTTTGCCCATGCCGTGCCCTCTGTCTGGAACTCTTCACCCTTCACCTGCCCATCATCTGTAACAACTATATATCCTTCAGATCTTTAACATCACCTCCTCTGAGAAGCCACCTCCGATTACCACCCCTGACTACCATACCGCAGCCTAAAGCACCAATCACACTGTAGTGCCCAATTCCCTGCCTTACTTTCTAGACCGTGAGCTCCTTGGAAGCAGAGACAAGCACAAAATTGATACTCAATAAATATCCATGGAATTCAGTGTTGAATAAATGGTTTCCCATGACACGATTCAGCGCCTGGTTCACAGCAACGCTACTAATAAAAACTAGCATAGGTTGAACCAAGTACTTGGCCTGTGCTGTCTCATTAAGTGCCACCACAATCCTATTAGAGATCCTCTATTATTATCTACCTTTTACAGACTTGGCATCTGAAGCTCAGAGAGGTTAAGTAAATGGCTCGAGGTCACACAGCAGAGCATCTCAGTCTGGGTTCTCTCAGGCAGAAGTTACTGACGCATGCTTTACTGGGGATGGAATCCCAGCCCCACCAAAGTGAAGGAAAGGGACTCTGAGGCAGGGAAAGAGCGTGAGTCAACGCAACAGGTGCGTCAAGGGGTCGGCCACAGCTGCTTCCGGAAACACAGCTGGGAGTCACAGCACTAGGGGCATCCCCAGAGAAGCCGTGGGAAGGCAGGGACTTCCTCTGCTGCCACAGCCCAGCTCGAGTCCGCCGTTAGTCACGGGTGGGTCCAGCTGCCCCTCGCTTCCGGCTTGTGTCACCTGAGCCTCCCGGCAGCCACGAGGGAAGCCAGTTCTGGAAGGAGAAGCACCAGCATCCCCGGCTGCCAAGGGTCTGGTCCCGTCAGCAGGGACCGAGAGCTGGGGACCTGGGGAAGGCTGGTCCAGCCCTCAGCCACGTCACTGCAGGTTGAGCTGGCCCGGTGGCTGCAGCAACTGACCCGGGGCCACCTGCAGGGGGAGGTGAGCCGAGGCTGGAGCGCGGCAGGGGCAGCAGGGTGGCTGGGGAGGACGCCGCTGAGCACGCCTGAAGAGGTGCACCTGCCAAGCCTGATACCGCCGGTAAACATCTGAGCTGGGATTCAGATCCAGTTCGGACCAACTCCAAAGCCCTTCGGCAAATATTGATGGAGGAACTGGGTGACTGAGTGAGTGGAAGAATCCCTAGCAATAGTCTACTCCAGATGCCCCCATTTTACAGGTAAAGAAACTGGGGTCCAGAGAGGCGGAGTTGCCCTGACCAAGGTCACACTAAGTGCCGGTGGCAGAGCTGGGACTTGAGCCCCGGCCTCAGGCCTCACTCATGCTTCCTGCACTTACCTTCCTGGGCCGTCATGCTTCCTCCAGCACCAGTGGCCCTGTGGTCATGGCAGCATTCATAGCATGAGAGTGATGTCTCTGGTTCTCACCGGCCCAGCAGCCGTCCCCCATCCTCGGCTAGCCTCGGTTTTCCTCCCAGAAACCACCCCATCCCCCACTCGTAGTCCGTGTAGTTCCAGTGGGGTGAAACTTGGGACCTGCCTACCCTATCCCCACCCCAACCCCGTACCCCCAATCCTAGGGCATGTGACTTAAGTCTGGCCAATGAGAACATCCCATCTTGCTGCCCATAATGATTGGTTTATGGTGGGCATGTGACCTGAGCTTGTCCCTTGAGAGTTTGTCACCACATTTGCAGCAACTATGTGCAAAGAGCAGCTTTCTTTTCTTGGATTGCTTTCCTTTGGCCTCAGAAGGTCAGCCAGAAGCCAGCACTGTGAGAAAGAATCTGCCTGAGACTGAAGCCGACCCAGCAGAAAACAGAGCTGAGATATGGGAGGAAAGAGAGGCGCTGAAGATATTGCTTGTTCACCTGGATCCAGCTGTGCCTGAAGCTGTATCATAGAATTTTTAGTTCAGGAAGCCAGTAAATTTCTCATTTCTACTTGAACCAGTTGGAGTTGCACCTGCATCATTAATAGCAAAAGACAAGACAAGCACCTACCCTGTGCCAAGTCTTACGCCAGATGCTAAGGATGAAGATATTCAGATCCCGTGCCCACTTTCGGGAAGTTCACAGGCTGTAGAGAAGATCCTCAAGTCCCAGGGAAATATGTAAGTCGGTTCCCTGGACTAGAATTACCAAGGCAGAAAGGCGAGCACAGTGCCAAGAATTTCAACAACTGGTGTTTAACTGGAGAGGAGTTAAAACACCATACCCTTACCCCATTCCGATGTGGGGCTGGCTTTTCCCGCTTTGCCCAGCCCATCCAGCAGCCTGGAGTGAGAGACTGTTGATTTAAGGAACTGGGAAGATACACACACACAACACACACGCACACAACTCAGACCAGCTTATCACCCACCTGGGCTTTAGTCGCCAACCCGAGTGTTAAAGGGAAGGAGACATTTTACAAGGTCATAGACTTATGTCCGAAGCTGGAGCCTGAGCAGAAGAGACCGCACTGGAAGCTCTTGCCCAGAAGTGTGGTGAGTCTGGAGGGAAGACTCTGAAGGGGGGAGAGGAGAAAGTATTGTCCAGGGGCCGTCGTGAGCTTCAGGGGCCCATGAACCCCTGAAATGACATATGCGTGTGTCTGTGTGCGTGTGCAAGCCTGCATGGGGAATGCAGCCGTAGTTTTAAATCATGGTTTCAGAGGAATCTGTCACCCCCCGGAGGTAAGTCCCATGGTCTAGACCATGGCCTCCTTTCGTAGGTGGGTGTTTTAGTCTGCTCCGGCGGCTGTGAGGAAGCCCCACAGGCTGAGTGACTTGTCAACCACAAACACTCCTCTGCCCCCGTTCTGGAGGCTGCGAATTCCAAGATCAAGACGCAGGCAGACGTGGCGTCTGGTGAGAGCGCACCTGCCAGTCTTCCCACGGCCTTCCTCTCTCTGTGTCCTCCCGCGGCAGAAGGGGTGAGGGAGCGCCCCGGGGCCTCCTTTACGAGGGCACAAATGCCTTCATGAGGGCCCCACCCTCACGACCTCCTCACCTCCCCAAGGCCCCACCTCCCAATACCATGAGCTCGGGGGTTAGGATTTCAACATACGAGTCTGGGGGCACCACACCTTCGGCCCACTGCGTCGCACCGTTTGCCTTGCTCGCCCAGCCGGGTTGTAGCACAGCCAGGCCAGAAGCAGAAGTCTGGCTTACCTGGGAGAGAGAAAGGGGTCCAAGTCCAGCTCCAACGCAGTCCCAGCTGGCCCAGCAGCTCTCAGCCTGGCTGTCCCCTGCCCCCTGCCCCCGGGCTGAGTCAGGTGCCCCTCCTCTCTGCTGGTGCCCAGCATTGCCCTGGGCTTTCTCTGGGCCTGAAGCTGCGCCGTCCCCATCTGTTGATTGACGGCTTGGGAAAACGCACATCCGAAACTTCAGTTAGGCTACGTCACGTTCAGATACCTCTTTCTCCCCTCACACCTGCTCCTCCCAGAGCGTCCCCAAATCAGCAGTGGCAGCTCCCCCATCCCAGGTACCGAGGGAAAAAGCCCTGGAGGCCTCCTCACACTCCGTCTAATTCATAAGCACGTCCAGGTGGCTTGACCTTTGACCTTCAGCAGAGCTCCAGACTTCGCTCCTTTCCCCTTCCCTCGCTCTCGGCCCACCCATCTGGTCCACCCTTGTCTCGCACCTGACGGACTAAAGTTGGTAACTACTTCTCCCTCCTTCTCCTTCCACCTGGTTCTCCGCTCAGCAGCCAGAGTGAACATTTAATTAAATTTATTTATTTATTTATTTATTTATTTATATTTTTTAGAGAGGGAGAGAGGGAATGGGGGAGGGCAGAGGGAGAGGGAATCTCAAGCAGGCCCCACACTGAGTGTGGAGCCGGATGCAGGGCCCCATCTCATGACCTGAGCTGAAATCACCAGTTGGACACTTCAGCGACTGAGCCACCCTGGTGCCCCCAGAGTGATCTTTTGAAAACACAGGACAGGTCGCCACACTCCTGCTCAGGCCTACCCACAGATTCTGCATCTCACTCAGAAATTAAAAGCCAAAGATCTTCTTTGCCAGCAAGGCCCTCCGGAGTGGGAGAGGAAGAAGCAGGCCCATAGCGGAGGAGCCTGACGTGGGGCTCGAACCCATAACGCCGGGATCACGCCCTGAGCCGAAGGCAGACGCTTAACCGCTGTGCCACCCAGGCGCCACCCCCCAGCTTCTTTTCTTCTTGAAACTTGCCAAGCCCATGCTCACCACAGGGCCTTTGCACCTGCACCTCCCACTGCCTGGAATATTCCTCCCCCATAAATCCACATGGCTTCCTCCTTCAGTTCCTGCCCAAAGGTCACCTTCTCGTGGCTTCCCCTGACCTCTCCAACCACTCGGCACCTCCCTTCCCTGCTTCATCTTTCTCTACGGCATTTATTAACGTCCAGCATCTTATAGGCTGACTTGTTTATGTTCTTCCTGTCTTGCTTTCCTTCTAGAGTATAAGCTCTGTGAGGACCGAAGTTGTGTCTGTTTTCCTCACTGCTAAACCTGCAACACCTTGAACACTTCTAGAAACGTAACAGATACTCAATAAATATTTGTTGAATAGACGGATGGCTGGATGGACAGACAGACCTTATTGTTCTAACCTGTTGGTCTGTCTTGCCCACAAAACCGTAAACTCCTAGAGGGCACAGACTACGCTCTGTTCACTACTGTGTCCACGAGGGGCACATCGGGCTGGGCACATCAAAGTTCAATGAACAAATGATCCACCCCTTTGGTTCACAGATAAGGACATGGAAGCCAGGAAAAAGAAAGGGACTTGGCTGCGGGGACATACCGAAGCACGAGCAGCCCCTCCCCCTGCCAAGTCCCGTCACTCCACCTGCTGTGGCCAACTCTGGCTCCTCTGGGACCATGCAAGCTCCCTGGCCAGTTCAGGTGGGAGCCCCGACCGTGGACAGCCCAGGAAGCTGCTGTGTATGCATCTGACTTGTAAACTAATCTTTTACTCTCACCTGGGGCTCAGGCCACAGAGTCGGAAGCCCAATTGCCTGAGTTTGAGTGCCTGCTTTACTCTTCCTTCCTGTTTTACCACTATCTTCCTGAGCCTTCGTTTTTGTCTTCTGTAAAAATGGGAACTCTGGGGCACCTGGGACACTCCGTCAGTGAAGCATCTGCCTTCGGCTCAGGTCATGATCTCAGGGTCCTGGGATCGAGCCCCACATCGGGCTCCCTGCTTCTCCCTCTGCCTCTGTCCCAACCCCCTGCCCGTGTTAGTTCTCTCTCTCTCTCTCTCCCTTGCTCGCTAGCTCTCAAATAAGCTTTTAAAAATCTTTTAAAATCAGGGGCGCCTGGGTGGCACAGCAGTTAAGCGTCTGCCTTTGGCTCAGGGCGTGATCCTGGCGTTATGGGATCGGGCCCCACATCAGGCTCCTCCGCTATGAGCCTGCTTCTTCCTCTCCCACTCCCCCTGCTTGTGTTCCCTCTCTCGCTGGCTGTCTCTATCTCTGTCAAATAAATAAATAAAATCTTTAAAGAAAAAAATCTTTAAAATCAAACTGGGAACACTGATAAGAGCACCTGCCCTGGAGTGGCCGGGAGGCTTACATGAAGCCGGGCACTGCAAGTTGTTTCCAATGGGGCTTGGTGAGGGGTCCTGCGTCCTTGACCGCCATCAACAGTTAAACGCTGAGCTGGCGGAGGAGAAAAGGTTCAGTCCCTTTCAAGCTTCCCTTAGGTGGATTCCAGCTAATGGGAGTCCGCCCGGATGTGGTTTCAGGTTATAATGCCTCATTTATGTTTCTGGGCACCTGGACGGTCGGCGTGATTTTCCCGGGTGACATTGAGGACACTATCTGGAGAACAAAACGCCTTTCAAGGTCAGAAACGCCTGGAGAGGTACAGGGGCAGCCAGAGAGACGCAAAATCACGGGCCTCAGTCGGCTCTGGGCTCCCTGGCTTCCTGGCTGGAATTACACCCCTCGGGATCCTGCCCAACCCCCAGGAGAGGCTGATTTTGGTGTAGGAATAAAAGAATCCATCCGCGTTCACTCAAGGGGCTGCATCTCACTGCCGGCTAGCAGCCACCAGGTCCTGGGAATAAAATGTCCCTTCATTGTAACCCTGACCTGCCTGCCCAGGCTTCTCTCTCCCTCCCCCTGAGACACACACATGCATTCTATCCCGTGAACCCCCAAACCCCCAGCCCCTTATCCAGCGAGGTGAGGCGGCCTCCCCAAGGTCATAGTGTTGGGAAGGGGAAGATGTGGTCCGTCTGCTTCTTTCTACAACATCACCCTGCACGGTGATTAAACCCCATGCCCCATACCCCCTGGGATGTCCAATCTGCTTTTACAGATGGAGAAACTGAGGCCCAGACCAATGCAGCGTCTCGTCACAGATCACACGACTGGGAAGTGGTAGAGTAATTGTCTGGCCTCCAAGCCCAGGACTCCTGCCACGTGTAAAGTGCTAGCCAGGCTTGCAGACCCGAAGTGAAGCCCAAGGTTGAAAAGCACCGGGCCTGGGGAGTCTGCCTGGGTGCCCTTGGCTTGGCTGGCAGCTCAGACACTTTTGACCCTGGGTGCCCTTCAGCTGGCTCAGCCCTCCTGGGCCTCGCTTTCAGTCACCAATGTAGTGTTGGCTATCAGCAAACCACCTCCCCCGTGGCCTCCTCGTCCTGCCACCGCTGTTATTATTTAGATACGACTGGGTTTTAAATTAACTCAGTTTTTCATCAAAATACATTTCAATTCTAAGTGGCCAACCAGCATCCCAGCAAAACATAGAACAAAACCACCACGATAAATACGAGGAAACCCCGCCCACATTCCTGAATTCTCACCCGACTTCGTTGCCTCTTCAAGGCTCCCCATCATTTTTTAAAAGGAGGAGGTTGGGGGCGCCTGGGTGGCTCAGTCGGTTGAGCGTCCAACTCTTGGTTTCAGCTCAGGTCATGATCTCAGGGTCGTGGGCTCAAGCCCCGCATCAGGCTCCATGCTTAGTGCAGAGTCTGCTAGAGATTCTCTCTCTCTCTCTCCCTCTCCCCTCCCCCCCACTCGTGTGTGCACTCTCTCAATAAAATAAAATCTTTAATAAATAAATAAATAAAATAAAAGGGGGAGATTGACAGATTTTGAAAGGTGTTTAAGACTGATAAGCTCTGGGGCGCCTGGGTGGCTTGGTCGGTTAAGCGTCTGCCTTCAGCTCAGGTCATGATCCTGGGGGCCTAGGATCGAGCCCCACATTGGGCTCCCTGCTCAGCGGAGAGTCTGCTTCTCCCTCTCCCTCTGCCTGCTGCTCTGCCTACTTGTGCTCTCCCTCTCTGTCAAATAAATACATAAAAATCTTTAAAAAAAAAAAAAAGACTGATTAGCTCCAACAGGGACTTTCTTCTTGATGTAAAGAGAAGTAATGAAGGAAAATCGAAAACTCAGTAACTTTGGTACTTTACGATCTAGTGACATTTAAGTGACACCCTGGACATTCTCCAAGGACCGTCGGAGGCACCTTGGAATCCTGCATCCTTCCTCTGGAAAACTAGCACGGTTGTTCTCTGGAGGCCCTTGACGTGCAGGGCTGTGGCATAAAGTCTCCCTGTGTCTGTCAACGAGTGTGTCGGAGGGGCTGAGGCAGGTGGAGGGAAGGGTGTCATGCCGCATCGTCCCAGGAAGGGCCGAGGGGCCACCAAGGGTGGATTAGTGGGTGTTTGCTGGTCAGTGGTTGAAGCCGGGCCTTGCCTTGCCTTCCCTTTGGAGCAGTTTGCGCCCCTCCCTGCCCTCTTGGGTAATTCTCAGTCTCCCTGCATCGCTGGCACCCTTCCCTTCCTTCCCCTTCTTCCCCATTCACCTGCCCCCTCCCTCTCTGAGAGCAAGCCAAGGGGACGGACACTGGGGAACAGGAGGTGGAGGGATCTCATCAGGGGAGAAGAAGGTGTTTCTGCTTCTCAGTCTGGGGGCTGGGGTCTTGGCTTGGATCTCAGTTTTCCCCTGATTTGCCAGGGGATCTCGGGCAAGTCACATGAGCAATCTGGGCCTCCATTTTTGGTTTTTATCTCTTTGAAGTATCTGCTAATCCCACCTGGTGTGAGCAACAAGATAAGAGCTATGACTAATATGAGTACTACTGCGAATAACCCCACTGCCCCCACCGGGATCACCACCACCATCATTCGTGGAGGACCTCCTGGGTGCAGGGCCCTCCACAAAGTAGCTTCTGTACGCCTTCTCATTGAATCCTCCCAACAACCGCTGAGACAGGTACTCATATTGGGCTTGTTTTACAGACGAAGGAGGCTCAGAGAGGGTAGGTGCCTGGCCCAAAGTCACACAGACAATACATAGGAGAGCCAGAAATTGACCCTCTGTGGCCTCACAGACCGTATGCCTCCCCAAAGTGAAAGCATTTACTTGGGCCGTAAATGGTTGGAAGGTTGGTTTGTACCTGGGGCTTTCAGAGATGCTTGGGGGCAGTTTCAGGGCAAGAGAAATAAAATTCTCTTGGGAGATGCCATCACCGGGTCAGAGGAGTTATTTTGGCCCCATGGGTGTGGGGGCAGCCACCTCTGGGCAGAAAGGGACAGATACACGGCCCGGCCTCAGACGAAAGCTAAGCGCTGGGGAGAGGAAGACAGGGGAAGAATAGAGGTCGGGGCTGAATGAGGCCGAGCAAGGAGGTGGGAAGGAGCACGGTTACGCATTCAACTTAATCCCCGTTCAAGACTCGGACAGATCCAGGTTCTAGCACTGCTGTCCCACATCTTAGCTGTGAGGTCCTGGGCATGTCTCCTCACTTCTCCAAGGAGCCACCTAGACCAGTGCCGGGGCCCGCGGCAGCTGGGCGATGCTGGGTAACTATTAGAACCATCACCCTGGGGCTCTCGGGAAGGACAGCTGCCGACTCCTCGGGTCTGGGTATGAATCCCTGGCCTGCCCCTTCTAACTGTGTCCTTGGGCTGAGTCGCCCACACCTCACTGAGCCTCAGTGTTCTCCCCTGTCAGACACGAGGTCATAGCACCCACCCGCGGCCCAGCAGACACGCGGGCCACGGGTGGGCTCTCCTCCAGTCCACAAAGACGAGCTCGCTCCTTGTGGCCGGGGAGTCACGAAGCATGTGAGCTCTAGGATGTGGACTAATTGTCTGGCATGTGACAGTGTGTGGACAGCACCTGCCACCCAACTCACCCACCCACACTGGCGTCCTGGGTCAGACTGGGGGAGTCTGTTAACCTCTTTGGGCCTCTCCTTTCCCAGCTGTAAAACAGGAGGAGACTGAGATGAATGTTTGGGCACGTGGGCCCACAGGCGCCGTCGGCACGGAGGGAGAGACTATGGCATGGTGCGGCCACCCCGGGGGAGGAGTCGGGATTTCTGGCTCCGAGGAAGCAGAGCTGTGCCATATGAGACAGCAAATGTGTTCCAAGGTGTAGGCCCCCCAAAATTCTGGCACAAGTCCGCGCACGCAGATGTTCACGGCAGAGCCGCCCGTGGCAGAGGGCTGGAGCTGGCGAACAGCGGAGAGAATAGCACGCAGCCTGTGGAGGTGACGATGTGGCAGGTCCGGTCACGGTCAGCTCCGCACCCCTCAATGTCATCGTGTCTCCGCACAGGCTTTCACCTGCCCGCTGCATTTCATTGCCGCTCTTTAGTTGGTTCCTGTTGGAGCCCATTTGCCCCCATCCCCCCCAAACACATGGCTGCCACCCAGCGCGGGGGGTGGCCCTCAACCAATGGCTGGCAGGAATTGGTATGTAAAGACCACATCTCCCTCTGCCCTCCGGAGGGATAACTCTGAGGTGCCCGGTGTACCCCATCTCTCAGAGCCACCCTGGGGACAGCTGGCTTCGTAACACACTCTTAACCGGCTGCCTTCTCCCCCCATCCCACTTCCTCCTCCACAGGACCACCTCCCAAGTAAACTGCCTGCACCCAAACCCTCGTCTCAGGATCTGCTTCTGGGAAACTCAAAGTTAAATGAAATAGGCATACACACAGATACGTGGATCGACCCTAAAGGCATTATGCTTGGTGCCCAAAGTAGGAACCAAATGGCAACATACGAAATAATGTCAATTACATAAATTAAAAATACACACTGGGGCGCCTGGGTGGCTCAGTCAGTTGAGCGTCTGCCTTCAGCTCGGTTCAGGGTCTTGAGATTGAGTCCCATGTCGGGCTCCTTGCTCGGTGGGGAACCGGCTTCTCCCTCTCCTTCTTACTCATGCTCTCTCACTCTCTCTCTTTCAAATAAATAAATAAAATCTTTAAAAAAATTATATACATGCTGAACAATACCCATTTTGCAAAAATACCTCCAAAAAGATACAATTAAATAATTACAGCGGTCAGTGGTTGGCAGGAGTGAGCTAATGGGCAGGGTGGATGCTGGAAACACAGCATCCATGTGTGTTCCATGCAGAGCGGGAGTGTTCAAAGTTCTGTTTAAGCACTAACATTTATTCTAGGATTTGGGGTTACTCTACTTCCAGAACTTGTTGGGGCAAAGCCTCATCCCCTCCCCAGATATTAACACCTCCCACTGCATCACCAGGCTGAAAAGAAGGCTGGGACCTGGCGTCTGAACACAGGACCAGGTCCCTGACTGGGGGGGGGGGGCACTTTCATCAGCTCCTGGTTCCTCTCTTCCCAGCAGCCTCCACCACTAATCTTGCCTGGTGACCGCTAGGTCATCGATGCTCCCTGATGGCAGGCAGCGAGCGTCTGGGCAGCCCTGGGACTCTCCCTAGCCTGCATCTCGGCCCTTAGCCTCATCTCTCCCGCCTGGTTCCAGCCCCACACTTTCTCCTTTGGCGTCCTCACCTACTGCTCCTGGCCTCGGGGTGACAGCTGGAACCGGAGTGTGGGACTTTCAGGTCCCTGGAAGATATTCCTGACTTTGCCTGGAAGGTAAGACCTGGGCTGGGACCTCGGGGCACTATCAAATCCACCAGAGGCGGGGGGGAGGGGGCAGTTCTGGCCCCCACCGCCTACCCCACACTGAGCCTCTGAGTCTGCATGTGTGCTGTGGAGTCTGGCTATCTGCATTTTAGCAAACACCCAGGAGGATTCTAAAGGCAGCTTCAAGTCCCTATAGCACCTTAGTAGAAATTAAGAAGTTTCCCCTTCTTCAGGACACTATACTGCCATCTGCTGGAAAAGGACTGTAATGAATATGATCCCAAGGCCTCTCCAAGGGTTGTACAGTGTACGACCTGTACACACCTACCTGGCCACCCTCTGAGTGCTGCTAAGTTTGAAAACCACAGCTAAGGTGTTGAAAGTCTGTTACGATGCACATTACCAAATTCAACGATGTGGACGAGGGGTCAGGCCTCCCAGTCCAACACCTCTAAGGAAGATATACAGCCTCTGAAGCCAATAATTACAAGGGTGCCTCTCCTGGTGATCCCATCTTATAGCAGGTATTCAGTAAAGGTGGGGTATGGTGGCTGTAAATCTGGATCTTAATTCTGACTTGACCACTTAATTAGCTGTGTGTCCTGAGGGAAATGACTCAACCTCCTTGGGCTTCAGTTTGGGTATATGTAAAATGGGGGTAATAATAGCACAGACCTGTTGGGGGTTTGAGGACTAGTAGCTGGCCAATAAATGGAGAGACATACACCTGCCCCTACCTGCCCCATTCAATACCCTCCTTCCTCTTTCTTCCTGACAGGTCTCGGCTGCAATTCTCCTTGGAGGATGGCTCTTGTTGGCCTTTAATGCAGTTCTCCTCCTATCTTGGGCCCTGGCCCCCAAAGGGCTGTGTCCCAGAAGGGGCAGTGGCCCAATGCCAGGGGTGCAGGCAGCTGCAGGTAAATCCAGTGTCACATAGTAAGCATTCCAGACATGTTTGTAGAATGAATGAATGAATGAATGATCAAATGAACGCACCTGTGAGCAGAGTTGGGCCTCCTACGTTGAATCTCAGAGATAAACCCTAGAACTGAAGACCTTCTGGTCCTTCAGCAAGCCAGAAATCGTGGGGAGGGAATGGCATACTTAACATCACTCTCTCCTGCCCTTAGCTAAACCCAGTCCTAATAGTCTGTCCCCTTTGTTTCTCTCTCACCCATCCACTTTGTATCATCTTTACCAGGACCACCATACACAGTTGAGCAGGTTGTGCACTGCACAGGGAGACCCAACTGAGGGCTGAGAGATGCTGAAATCTAGCCTATGTGCTGCTTGCTAAGCTGTGAAATGGCCAGGCTGCAACTCCCCAGGAAGGCTGCTTTTCTCTAACTCCCACCTAGTCTCTCGATGGTCTAGCCCAGGGCTCAATTGCAACCCCCATGCAATTAATCCCCCACCACCTCTCACCTGGATTAGAGCAATAACCACCTCACATGTCTCTCTGCTGCCACCTTTGCCCCTTAGCGTCTGTCTGCACACTGGCCAAATAGGTCCTGTTAAAACTGAAATCAGATTGGGCCACTCAAACTGGTTTATCTACCCTCTAGTGACTTCCTGTTACACTCAGAGCAAAATCCACACTCCTCGTCATGGCCCATGAGGCTCTGCCTGATGAAACCCTCCTTCCCTCGCCAATCTCACCCTTACCCCTTCTGCCAGGCTCCACATGCTCCAGCCGCATGGCTTGCTTTCTGTTCCATGATACAGCACGCTTGTCCCCTCAGCCTGGGATTCTCTTCTCTCAGATCTTACATGTCTTGCTGCTCTATGTTGCTCAGATATCACGTCTCAGTGAGATCTCCCATGACCTCTAGGCAAGGGAGCTCCCCTCTCCCAAGATTCTCCTACCTCTCACCTTGCTCTGTGTTTTCACAGCACTTACGTACCCTATCTGCTTGCTTGATGACTGTTCATCTCTCTCCACTACAATATCAGCTCCTTGAGGGCAAGCTCATGTTTGCTGAAGTGGGCCCTTTCTGCTCCTCCTGGGAAATGTTTCTTTGCTCATTTCTGGCATGAAGTAGGAAATCACTACGAATCCACATTCGAACCTCACTTCTGCTGCCTCTGTGCTGTGTGACCTCGGGCAAATCACTTCACCTCTCTGGACCACGTGCAGTCTGTAAAATGGGGGGGGAGGGGTGTGTGTGTGAAATAATGCCTACCTCATTGGGTTGTCAGGAGAATTAACTTGAGATGCTGGTGTAAATAAAGCGCTTAGCACCATGTTAAGGCCCATTGTATTCCAGAAACTTCAGCTTATTATTATTAACATCCCTATCTCATAGGACTCCTTAGGAAGAGAAGTCCTATCTACTCATGAAGAATGCCCAGGGGGCGCCCGGCTGACTTAGGGAACATGGGACCCCTCTCGGGGTTGTGAGTTTAAGCCCCATGTTGGATGTAGAGTTTACTTAAAGAAATAAAAGTGCACCTGGGACAATTCTGAGTCCATCTGTCCCTCCAACACATCTTTCAATAGGCACGTGCACATTCCCTTTTGCGCCCCTCCATCTTTATAACTCCTCCTTTCTGGGAGAATTTGAGAATTATTTCTTTCCCAAATATTTAGTGAGTGCCCATACGTACAACAAGAGTTTGTACAAAAGTGTGTCCAGTGTTGGGGTGGGGATGGGGGGACCTGTCTCATCCCCCCACCCCATGCAAACAACCCCACGATGTGGAGACCTCACTGTTACTTGGGGCACAAGGGAGGCCCTTCCAGATCTCATTCCAACCTCTCTCTTCAGCCTCTTTCTTGTCACACCCCCCAGCTCCTGTGCCTGTCCTTCCGTCACACTGAATTCTGGGTCCACAGAAGGTCTCTTCACACTTCCACCCCACGCACACGCTCTCTCTGCCAGGGATGCTGGAGTCTGTCTGTAGCTTTTGCTTATCATGACCCACTGCCCTTCTCTGGGAACAGCACCTTAATCTTTCCTTGGGAGATGACCCCCAGCAGCTCTCTATCCCACATTACGGCTAAATGAGCCCTTCTAGCCAATAAAGCCTGGTGGGGAGAGACTGGATCAGAGATGGGCATGGAATTGGAGTATACCAGCTTGGAGAGTGGAACCATGACAGGGACAGAGGTGGATCCAGCCATGCCTGCTCCCCTACCCGCAGGAGACATGGTCATGGGCAGCTCCAGGATGGCATCCTCCTAGCTTGGCCACTGCAGAAGGAAAGCATGAACGGCTCACTTCCCAGGGAAGGAATCTGACTGGTCAGGACAGAGTCATGTGCCCCCTAGGGGGAGGGGCATATCAGCAGTCTCCCTAGAAGACCATGGTTTTAGCTAGGAGATACAGCTCCCCAGAACATGGGAGAAGGTGCTGGTACTGGAACGGGGGAAGGACGCTAGGTAGGCAAAAACATTCGATGCCCAGCTCCCTTTTGAAGGGTAGCTTTATTATCCGCAGTTCACAGAAGTGGAAACTGAGGCTCAGAGAGGTACAGTCACTTGCCTATGTCTGCACAGCCAACTGGGATTTGAACCCAGGTCTGTCACACTCTATGGTGGAAGCAAAATAAAACCTTTAAACCTGGCTTTGCTCCCTCTGCCCAGCCTAGCTTGTCTTGACCAAATGCTTTCAGCTTTAAATGCTCAACCGAGAATATTCGTAAGCAACCCCCGGGAGCGACTCCATTACCTTGAAAACACGCAGACTGCAGACAATGCAGCTTGCATTCACTTCCACAAAGAACAAGAAAGGTGACTTGACAGCTTTTTTAGAAAAAAGGAGAGGGACACCTGGGTGGCTTAGTCAGTTAAGCGTCTGACTCTTGATTTTGGCTCAGTTCATGACCTCAGGGTCCTCGGGTTGAGTGCTGCATTGGGCGCGGTGCTCACCGGGGAGTCTGCTTGAGGATTCTCTCCCTCTCCCTCTGCCCCTCCTGCTTGCACACCCTCTCTCTAAGTAAATAAATAAATCTTCAAAAAAAAAAAAAAAGAAGAAGAACATAATAGAATAATGGAATAAAGTAACAGAAAACCTAGGAAGCCATCACGTGGTACTCAAAGGGACCCAGAGGCATGTTTTGACATCAGGATATCAGCAGGAACACGTCCATGCAAGTCAGTCTCGCGCAGGGACACCCCCTGAGACCCAAGCAGCATCCCAGTGCGAAAAGCAGTGAGCGGATGCCGCCGAGTAGAAGCCCAAACTCAGCCCCCAGCCCCTGTCACCCACGTTCCCTCTGTCATAACCTCTCAATGGCCCCCACGTCCCTTAATTTTCTCTTTGAACTGTTTCTGCAATGCCAAAGGGAGCGATTCTCCAGCCTCTAATGAGGAACGATCTGCAGGAAGACTCTGTCCTTATTCGAGGCAGAGGGGTCTCCCGGTCCTATTTTCTCTTGATCACAAGGGGTGTCCGCTGTTTCAAGGAGCCCTGTGTCTACAAAGGCTGGAAATCAGTGTGCCCACAGGTCCGAAGAAAGCAAGCCAAGAAGACACTGAGAATTCCTGCACGGCACCCGGACGTAATGGAAAATCCCCAGGGAACTGCGTGGTCCTGTGGGTCATTGACCACGCCTAACTTTTTCTATATAAAACCTGCAGTTTTGATGGGTGCTCATTAGATTGAGTTGTCTTGCTTCTGCAGCTGAAAGCTAGCTGCTTCCCTTGGCCTGTGTTTAGAGGCTGCAAGGGGTGGACATCCATGAGAGGTCCCCGTTGCCTGATGACGAAGGCTCTGAATGGTAGCTGCAAGCGGGGACTGTAGATGTCAAGGGGGTCAAGCTGCTGGTCTGTGGGAACATCAGAGGTGAACAACGAGCTCTCTCAGCAGGTGTCAACTTAGAGGTATGACCCCAAGTCAAACGGCAGACCATCGGGGGACCCCTCCTGTGCGCTGGATCTTGGGGGATCCCCCACCTTAGAATCTGCACTCACCATGTGACTTACTCTGAATAACAGAGCATAGCACAAATGACTCCATGCCAGTGCCGAGCCGAGGTCTCAAAAGGCCTTGACGCTTCTGCTTGCTTTCTTGAAAACTGCCACCATGGCCACATACACCTGAGCTGGCCTGCCAGGGGGTGAGACATGCGTGGCTCAGTTTCCCCCACGTTCCTGGCCAAGAGTCAGCCGACCGTCAGAAGCGGAGCGGCCTCGTTGGCCATCAGCTGATCACAGACACATGAAGAAGTCCATCTCAGACCAGAAGACCCTCCCAGCCCATATGGTCAACCCACAGAATTGCAAGCGAAACAAATGGCAGTGTGAGGCCACCGAATTTTGGGATGCTTTGTTACGTAGCATTACTCATGCTGACAGCTAACTGATACAAGGGAGTGAGAAGTGTTTCACCTGCCTTGAACCTCCTGGGGAAAGAGCAGGCAGCTACCATGAGACTCGATCCCCATCTGGGTCTGGGTCACTGGGATTGACACAGTCTTCCACAGGGAATGTTTCTCTCCTTTGTATTAAAAAAAATTCCCCGAAGTACAGAAACGAAAAATAACCCATATTCACACATTTCTCTGTTGATATGTATTTTCTCTATATATAGACACAACGCTTCAGTAACAGTTACAAGATATGTTGGCAACACTGAGAAAAGGAGGAGGGCACTCCATAGACAGAACGACTTCCCACACACTCGATTTCCAGGACACAAGGACGCACACGGTATACGGAGACCGAAATAAGCACAGTAAGCCGAATAAATAGGAGTGCTTCCAAATCACAACCACGGACACGTCTCTGGAACACCACGAGAGAGAAGGCAGAGAGGGGACTGTGTCCTATACTTTGTGACTGGTCTGTCGAGAAAATAAATAAGAATCGGAAGGTCTAGGACCTGGGTCTTGCTAAAATGATGTCCTCTGTAACGAACGGCTGAGTGGCTAGATACATTTTGATCCGGAGGGGAGGGACCTTTCACACATTTTCCCCCCATCTTGGGAAGGCGGAGACCGGAGCTAGGACATGCATTTGTCCCGGAGCACACTCTTTGGAGGCAAGGATCATGTGGGTCTCGTCCGTCCTGCTCAAGAGGCCCCCGCGGCAGGGACTAGGGGGGTTGGATGCAGCTGAAGGCACTGGGGCCGAGGGGTTAGCCTTCACAAGCACACAGGGCAGGGATTCCTCCCCCTCCTGGTTTGTTCAGGACAGAGGACTAACGTACCCTCTCTATGAACGCTTCCCTGTGCTTTGAGTCTCCTCCCCTCTCCAAATGCCTCCCTGCCATTCTGGGGAGGAGCCTTCCAACCTGACGCTGTTTCTCCCGAGATTTCCGTGCATTCTCAGAAGAGAGTTGGCAGGACGGCTGGACAGAAGGACGGGTAGCCAGGGTGAACCAGCCAGCTCAGGGTCTGTCAGTGATTGGCAGCCCTCTGTGTGAAGACACGGAGGGGACCGTGCCCAGACTTAGCCAGTTCTTCAGCACGTTTCCCAAGGAAAACACATGCCCCCGTCTACCCAGGCTGACCTCTGCCTTCCTTTTCTTCCTTTGTCCTGAGCGAGCAAAGGCACCTAGGGAGAAGCCCGCCTCCCAGACTTCTCTGGAAGTGGCTTTCACCAACACACACGTTCCCAGCTTCTGGCGCACCAGACCCAATGTCTAGGAGAGGCGAGGTCTTCCCTAGGAGACGAAGAAAAGGGACCTGCGCTCTGCCCTGCCTGGGGTGGAGGGGGGGCTCTGGGCAGACCCCAGGGAGCCTCAGGCTGTCTCACACACAGACCTTCCAGGGAGAGGCCTTTCTTGAAAAGAAGAAAAGAAGTCTCTCCTGGGGTCAGGTGGAGGAGAAAAGAACGAGAGACTACAACAGAGGGAATGCAGACCCTCAGAGGGATGTGGACTCCTGCGGGCCTTCTCTGAATGGGAGGAAGCCTCACGACACAGGAGAGAGAAAAGGCGGGGAGGGAGATACACCGGTAGCCCCTCCTCGAAGTCAGTCGGTTCTCAAATGGGGACATCCGGCCATATCTGGAAACGTTTTGGTGGTCACAACTGGGTTGGGGAGGGGGCCCTCCTGGCGTCTAGCAGATAGGGGCCAAGGTCGCTGCTCCACACCCCACAATACGCAGCCCCTCTCAGAAAAGAGCTACCCAGCCCAATGTCAACAGGGCCGAAGTGCAGAAACTGCTCCAAGCTAGCCTTCCAGCCGTGTTCTGGAATACTTCCAAAGGCCCCTTTCAGAGCACAGAGGCAGCCCCACAGACCTCTCCTACACCAAATCCCCCCAAAACTCCCTCCCCACGTCGCATCTGACAGGACAGTTTGGAGGGATTGGGACAGAGTCAGAGAGAGGCAACCATTCTAGAAGCCACCCACGAAAATGCTCCCTCCGTCCACGGACGCACCCCGACTCCCACAAGGGAGGAATCCCAGACTCGACAATCTTTGGTCAAACGGGGAGACGTAAGGCTGAGCTGAAGGGGCAACCCCTCGACCCCACCTGCCTGGGCGGCCAAAGTTGGGGTAGTTTCTCTTTGCACAGAAGTCCATGCTCAGGAACAGACACCGGGACCTCGCTCCCGGGGCCGCCGGGAGGAAAAGCGGGCTGGATGGGCGGGCGGTGGCTCGGCGGACACGGCCGGGGTGAGAGGCCCTCACTTGTTCTCGATCAGAGTCTGCACCTTGCACACGAGGTCCCGGGCCAGCTTCAGGACGTGTTTGGTGTTGTGCCGCTCGGCCATTTCTGAAAGAGCAGAAGGGAAGAGCATATGAGCCTTCCTCTGTGTCCATCCTGGGGCCCCACTCGCAGCTTCTAGAGGGGGGTCCCTGGGGCATCCCCATCATCGTCCTCTGGAATCATCCCGCAGCAGCTCTGTAAGCAGAGACCTTGGGGAAGACCTGCCCCTTTGGACCCTGGTTTCCTCATCTGTAAAATGGGGGTTACAATAGTTTCTGCCTCACAAGGCTGCCGTGAGACCAAACGAGAGGATGTGGGTTCACAGTGCGTGCTTGAAAAAGTTAAGTCTTCCCACCCACCTTGAATAAACACCGCGACTGGGGACCTTTCAAGAAAGCACTGCTGGGGGTGCCTGGGTGGCTCAGTCAGTTAAGCGGCTGCCTTCAGCTCAGGTCATGATCCCAGGGTCCTGGTATGGAGCCCCACATCGGGCCCCCTGCTCAGCAGGGAGTCTGCTTCTCCCTCTCCCTCCCCCCACTGGTGCTATTTCTTGTTCACTTGCTCTCTGTCAAATAAATAAAATCTTAAAAAAAAAAAAAAAGCAACGCTGAGCACACAGTGATGATGTTAAAAGGTACAAAAGGATGAAACGACAGGAGATGGGAGGGGAGAAAGAAAAACACTAATTTTATTAAGAGCTACATAAAATGATTGGATCTTTAAAGTGGAATAATCCTAAACCTAAATATTTATCATAAAGAAATCATTTACTGGACCATTTACTGGAAATCGTTACCGGATCATTTACCAGGAAAAAGGCACTAAGACTATGGTTCCCAAAGTGGCTACCACGGTACCCCAGGGTGCCACTGTGAAGTCACAGAAATTGTGAGGAAGCCACAATGATATTCCACATCCGTTCAATACCCCACAAACGAGTAGCGTGAGGGAGGTCACAAATTGCACTATGCTCCTATCAGTGACTTAATAACTTTGCAACACTAGGTCTTCTGCAAGCAGTTGAAAGACCGAGTTGGAGAAAAAGCAAAAGCCACGTGTAAATCACTAGGGAACAGGACATAAATGAAGGTAATGGTGTCCAATCTGGTTCCAAGGTTTGAGAAGCTGCACAAGCCCCACAGGTGGACGTATCCCATTAATTGTTGTGCTTATTTAAGAATGAAATAAAAATATTATTTTCTTTTGACTGCGGAAAAGATGGGATGGGAAAAAACGGTTTCTATAATGAAGCCATTAAATGCCATATGGTTTCTTGGGTTGGATGCTGGAGCAGAAAAAGGGCATCACTTACACACCAAGCAAAGGGCGCCTGGGTGGCTCAGTCGGTTAAGAGTCTGAAGGCAGACTGAAGGCAGTTCGGGTCATGATCTCAGGGTGTTGGGATCGAGTCCCACGTCGGACTCCCTACTCAGCAGGGAGTCTGCTTCTCCCTCTCCCTCTCCCTCTGCCCCTCCCCCTGCTCATGCTCTCTCCCTCTCTCTCAAATAATAAAAATCTTAAAAAAAAAAAAACACAGGCAAAATCAAATAAAGTCTGTAGTTTAGTTAATAGTAACGTACCAATGTTAACTTCTTAGTCGTGACAAATGTTCTAGGATCATGTGATGTAGAGATATTAGGGGCAGCTGAGTGGAGGGTATCAAGAACTCCTTGTACTATCTTTGCAACTTTTCTTTAAATCTACAGTTATTCCAACATAAAATTTTTATTTTATTTTATTTTTATAAAGAATTTTTTAAAAAGATATTTATTTATTTTTTTGACAGTGAGAGAGACAGCCAGTGAGAGAGGGAACACAAGAGGGGGGAGTGGGAGAGGAAGAAGCAGACTCATAGCAGAGGAGCCTGATGTGGGGCTCGATCCCAGAACGCCGGGATCACACCCTGAGCCAAAGGCAGACGCTTAACGACTGAGCCACCCAGGCGCCCCTAAAATTTTTGTTTTAAAAGTAAAAATAAAAGTAAAAATAAAATAATGTTTCTGGGGTGCCTGGCTGGCTCAGTCGGGAGAGCATGTGACATATATTTACTTTTATTATTTTATTTTACTTTACTTTTTATTTTATTTTTTTAAAGATTTTATTTATCTGCGAGAGAGTGAGCATGAGAAAGAGCACAAGGGGTATGGAGGGGCACAGGGAGAATGAGAAGCAGGCTCCCCACTGAGCAGGGAGCCTGATGCAGAGCTCAATCTGATCCCAGGACCCTGAGATCATGACCGGAGCTGAGCTGAAGGCAGATGCTTAACAGACTGAGCCACCCAGGCGCCCCCAGAGCACGTGACTCTTGATCTCGGGGTTGTGAGTTCCAGCCCCACATTGGGTGTAGAGATGACTTAAAAATAAAATCTTAAAAAAAAAAATGTTTCCGGGGTAAGGTCAAAACTGGCTTTTTTTCCCCTTCTTTTGCTTTTTTTCCCCCAAAATCATCTTTAGTTTTTAAAAACTTTTAAATAGCGATAATAGTAGCAAGAGCTTCCAGCAGTGGGGGGCCCCTCAGATGAGCCGGGTATCGTGTGATAGGCTTTACCCACGTTGTCTCATTTAATTGTCCCAACATCTCTGCGAGGGAGGTGTTAGCACCATTCTATCCCCACGGAATCTGAAGCCCAGAGACAGGAAGTCACTTGCCCAAGGTCACACAGCTCCCAAGTGGCTGGATCGGAATCCGTATCTGTTTGATTTCCAAGGCTGTGCCTTTCTCACGTCACTTAAATGCCTTCCCGCGGCTGCCTCTGTGCACGTCAACCCTCCGAGGCACACTTTTACCCCATTTTACAGACGAGGAAGAGACGCTTAGAAAGAGGGGAAGTGACTTGTCCACGGGCACAGCTGGTTAGTGGCAGAGTCAGGGTTTGCCCCTGAGCCTGATCTCAACAGCCATGCTCCCTCCACTAGATCCCAGAGAAAAATGCTTTCTCTGCGTTACAAGACGTCAACTCATCCATTTAGAAAGAGACCCAAGAAGTGGATTTGATGATGTCCGTGAAATCCATGTTGTTCTCCAAGATGATGTCACGGTAGACCTCCACCAGAGCCAGCGCGATGAAGAGGACATAGTGGGCGGACGAGACGTGTTTGGCTGCCCAGATGGTCTCCCAGACAGAGAAGACGTCATCGTAGACGAGTTCTGCCGAGACACCAGTACGCGCGTGCGCGGGGAGAGGGTCAGCCATGGAGCGCACGGTGCTGCCCTCCCTCTGGGAAAATCCCCGGCCAGCGGTGCCCTGCGCTTCGGTCCTCATGCAGCAGACAGTAACAGAGCTCAGGTCAGGAGGGAGGAGACCTGCACGCCGCCACGTGACCGTCAGAAGCCTCAGTTTCCCCATCTGTAGAAAAGGCTGAGCAGACTAGGGGGTTGTAAGTTTCCAGCTTCTGTAAGGGGAGGAACTGAGCATGGTTGGGTTTGATTTACACTGACCTGTCCCTGCTCTGCCCCTTGACCGGTGTCCCCCTTTCTCCCTGCACCTTACACCTCCTTTAGCACCCAGGGGGGTATCCCCTTGCTTCTGCACACGGGCAGAGCTGGCTGCTCCCTCTGGGGCTGGTCAAGGAAGGAGAGAGAGCAATGGTGGAGAGCAAGGCTTCCTGTGTCCAATAAACTCAGCCTGAATCCAGCCCCACCACTTACTGGCAAGGCAACCTTGGGCTAGTTACTTCCCCTCCGCCAGCCCCTCCCTCTACTCCTCTGTAAGTGGGGTGAGGCTCGAAGAGGAAATACATAGGAATGGCTCAGCACACTACCTGGCATGTAATAAACATCTCCCTGCAGGGTAGATACTTTTATCAGCGTCACCCCCACTTTGCACAATACCCATGGGGTGCTGTGCTATACCCCATTTCTAAATCACATGGGCCACACGCCGCACGGGACAAGGGGTGCCTTGCCTCCGATAAGCAGCAGAACAGAATGGAAAGGAACTAACAGGGCTTAGGAGGTGGACAGAGGTGGCCTAAGATCCTGGCTTTCCTGGTCCTACCTCTGAATTGAATTCTTAGCCTTAGTTTCCTCATCTGTAAAACGGGGACCGTAACAACATGTATTGGCATAGTGTCATTGCAAACCAGGGCAGGTGAGCCAATAGCCAGAACTCGATAAATGGATGTTCCTCTCTTCCTCTGGCTTGGCTCCAACACCCCCAGCCTCGCCTCCACAGTCCCTTTCTTCCCCTGAGGCTCTGCTGCAAAGAGTCTGGGAACAACACCCCGGTTTGAAGTCAATACCTCGTTTGAAATCCAGCAGGAACCAGCGGTAGCAGAAGTAGAAGTGAGTGTAGTCCCCGTTCTGATGCATCAGCTCGAAGAGCTCTGAGTCCAGAATCTGCCCGCGGGAGAGAAGGTTGGCATCAGCCTCCCGGCAAGAGGCTGTAGCCCAGAGGGGTCCGCTGAATAAAGGACGACCCTCTTACCGGACACCACACAGCCCCTACGACCGGGTGGAGTTAAACAACGGGCAAAGGATTGAACCGAAAATCAACCCAGCACAGGTCAACCCAGCTGTTTCTCCAAAGAAGATACGCAAATAACCATAAAGCACGTGGGAGACGCCCAGCATGATGGGTCAGGAAAATGCAAATCAAAACCATAACGGGATACCACTTCACAGCCACTAGGACAAGAATCAAGAATCGAAAGGACAGACAACAAAGCATTAGTGACGATGGAGAGAAACTGGAACCCTTGTATGCGGCTGGGGGAACGTAGCGTGGGGCAGCCGTAATGTCACTCCTAAGGATCTCACCGAGAGAAATGCAAACAGACTGCCACGTAAAGACCCGTACACGAATGTTCAGCGCAGGACAATTCCCAAGAGCCCAAGAGCAGAAACAACCAACAACCCAAGTGTCCGTCAATGATTGGCTGGATACACAAAATATGGCGGAGCCGTCCAATGGAACATCATCCGGGAATGAAAAGGCATGGCCTCCTGGTACCCACCACCACACGGATGCACCCTGAAAACGTGATGCTGAGGGAAGGAAGCCAGACACAAAAGGCCACGTTACGTTACTGCGTTTCTATGAAATGTCCCGAATCGGTCAAACTATGGAGGCAGAAAGTAGATTAGTGGTTGCCAGGAGTTGGGGAGAGGAACTGATGTTACCATGGTTACTGGGGTTTCTTTTTGGGGTGCTGAAAATGTTCTGAAATTAGTGATGGTTTCACCACTGCGATTTATTCTAGAAACGACTGGATTATATATTTAAAAAGGGTAAATGGCACGGTATGTGAATTATATCTCAATAAAGCTGTGTGCGTGTGACAGAGAAATATATCCAGATGTTACTTTGAGGAAAAGGACCGATACAAACATCTATTTTTTAAATTTAAATTCAATTAATACATACAGTGTATTATTATTTTCAGAGGCAGAGGTCAGTGATTCATCAGTCTTCTATAATACCCAGGGCTCATTCCATCACATGTCCTCCTTAATGCCTGTCACCCAGTTACCCCATCCCTGCACCCCTCTCCCCTCCAGCAGCCCTCATTTTGTTTCCTGTCATTAGTAGTCTCTTATGGTTTGTCTCCCTTTCTGTTTTCGTCTTGTTTTATTTTTTCCTTCCCTTCCTCTATGCTCCTCTGTTTTTTTAATTATTATTATTATATTTTTTTATTATGTTATGTTAGTCACCATACAGTACACCCCTGGTTTTTGATGTTAAGTTCGACGATTCATTAGTTGCGTATAACACCCAGTGCACCATGCAATACGTGCCCTCCTTACTACCCATCTCCAGTCTATCCCATTCCCCCACCCCCTCCCCTCTGAAGCCCTCAGTTTGTTTCCCAGCGTCCATAGTCTCTCATGGTTCATTCCCCTTTCTGATTACCCCCCCCTTTCTTTATCCCTTTCTTCTCCTACCAATCTTCCTAGTTCTTATGTTCCATAGATGTATGCTCCTCTGTTTTGTTTCTTAAATCCCACATATGAGTGAAATCATATGATAATTGTCTTCCTCTGATTGACTTATTTCGCTCAGCATAATACCCTCCAGTTCCAACCATGTCATTGCAAGTGGCAAGATTTTGGGTTTTTTTGATGGCTGAGTAATATTCCATTGTATATATGAACCACACCTTCTTTATCCATTCATCTGTTGGTGGACATATGGATTCTTTCCATAGTTTGGCCACTGTGGACATTGGGGTGCAGGTGCCCCTTCGGATCACTACATTTATATCTTTGGGGTAAATATCCAGGGGTGCAATTGCAGGGTCATAGGGTAACTCTATTTTTAACTTCTTGAGGAACCTCCACACTGTTTCCCAGAGTGGCTGCACCAGCTTGCATTCCCACTACCAGTGTAGGAGGGCTCCCCTTTCTCTGCATCCTTGCCAACATTTGTCGTTTCCTGTTTTGTTAATTTTAGCCATTCTGACTGGTGTGAGGTGGTAACTGAGTGTGGTTTTGATTTGTATTTCCCTGACAAGCAAACATCTTTTTAAGGGCAAAAGCTACATCTCGTTTATTACGTGGCCACGGGCCTGGACTGAATAAATGGTCAGTGAGAATGAATCCTGTGGCGTTGATCTGAGCTAACGGAGTTGGAATGAACTGAACTGAGTTCGACTAAGCGTGGCTAGTCTGTTGACTTGAGGTCAATTGGGCTGCGGTGGGAGACGTTATACTGTTGAACAGGACCCGTCATACCTGGATCAGCGACCTCATGTTGGCAAAGTGCGTGTCCATGGCGCCTCCGTGGGGAAAGTTCTGGTTCATCCTCTTCATGAGCTCCGTGAAGCAGCTGAAGGCGAGGGCCTCTGGGGAAAGAGCACAGGAGAAACGGTCACCTCTGCCACTGCCCAAGGAACCCGAGCTCCCAAGGTGATCCCAAGGTCAAAGGCCCCGAGCTGGTTCACGAGGTCCGCAGCCAGAGGAGAAATACACAGACGAGGGAGAGTCAGTGTATCCCACTGCTTTCCACCTTCAAGGGATCGAAGTATCTTTTCTTTTAGGGAATGATGGTGATACCAGATCCTCTTTTTATTATTTTTTTGAAGACTTGTTTGTTTTAGAGAGAGAGCATGTACACATGGGGGAGGGGCAGAGGGAGAGAGAGACAAGAGAATCTCAAGTAGACTTCCTGCTGAGTGTGGAGCTGGAAGTGGGGCTTGATTTCACGACCCTGAGATCATGACTGGAGCCGAAACCAAGAGTTGGATGCTTAACTGACTGAGCCACTGAGGTGCACCCAGATACTCTTTTTAAAACATCCCTATTTGTTCTAATAAAAAGTTGATGATGTTTTGTTCATCCCAAACTTTTTTTTTTTCTTTTTCGAAATTCTACCAGTTCATGGATTTCTCAAGTCTGGGAACCACTGAATTAAAACAACAACTGTAAGGGTGCTAATAGGCATTATGCAGAGGAAGGGTCCAATAACTTTGGGAAATGCTAGAGAGGGACTACATATAACTGGGAAAGTAAAGGCTCTGAGAAGTCCTGCAATTAAAAAACCTTTTTTTTTTTTTAAGATTTTATTTATTTATTTATTTTAGAGAGAGACAGCCAGAGAGAGAGGGAACACAAGCAGGCAGAGTGGGAGAGGAAGAAGCAGGCTCAGTGAAGGAGCCTGATGCGGGGCTCGATCCCATAACGCCAGGATCATGCCCTGAGCTGAAGGCAGACGCTCAACGACCGAGCCACCCAGGCGCCCCTGCAATTAAAAAACCTGTTTCATATTGTTTTAGCCAGCATTTAGGAAACTTTGTTGGAAAATGGTACTTTTTTTTTTTTCTCTTAACACCTGGTAACTTTGGAGAAAGTTACACTAGATAGAAAGTTTCCCAAGGCACAGTAAGATCCTCATTTTAAAAAAGACTTTATTTTTGGGACGCCTGGTGGCTCAGTCAGTTAAACATCTGCCTTCAGCTCAGGTCATGATCCCAGGGTCCTGGGATCAAGTCCTGTATCAGGTTCCTTGCTCAGCAGGGACCCTGTTTCTCCCTCTGCCTCTACCACTCCCCCTGCTTGTGCTCTCTCTCTGGCAAATAAATAAAATCTTAAAAATAAATAAAAATACTTTTTTTTAGAACATTTTGGTCTATAGAAAAATTGAGAAGAGTAGAGACAGGTTCCATATACCCCACACTCAGTTTCCCCTATAAGGAGCATCTTACGTTAGCACGGTCCATTTGTTACAATTAATGGCCCACTGGTGACACATTATTAAGTAAACTCCATAGTTTTATTTGTTTATTTATTTTCTGTTCTAAGAACCCATCTAGGATAACACATTACATACAGGTCTCCTCTCTCTTGGGGCTCCTTTTGGCCAGGATGCTTTCTCTGGCTTTCCCTGTTTGTCATGACCTTGGAAGTTGTGAGAGCAGTTGTCACGTATTCCAGGGGAGCCTTCTCTATTGGAATTTGTGATGTTTTTCTCACGATGAGACTGGGATTTGGGGTTATTGGGACAAAGACCACATGGGTAACATGCCAGTTTAATCCCATCGTGTCACGGGCACCTGCTACCCACGTGATTTAGGATTGGTAATGTTGATTTTGGTCACCTGAAATTGGGAACTGTATGTCCTCTACCATCTTCTCCTTTTTCAAAATTGATTTTGCTATTCTTGGTCCCTTGTATTTCAAATGAGTTTTAGGGTCAGCTTGTCCATTTGTACAAAAAATGCAGCTGGGATATCGATAGGGATCACACTGACTCTAGTCAATTTGGAGAGTACTGCCGTCTTAACACTACCAAGTCTTCTAATTCATAAACATGACATGTCTTTCCATTTATTTAGATCTTTTAAAGTTTTTTAAAGCTTTTATTTATTTGAGAGAGACAGAGTACGTGAGCAGGGAGGAGGGGTAGACGGAGAGGGAGAAGCAGGCTCCCCACTGAGCAGGGAGCCTGATGCGGGGCTCAATCCCAGGACCCTGAGATCATGACCTAAGCCGAAAGCAGACGCTTAATGACTGAGCCACCCAGACGCCCCTAGATCTTTAATTTTGTTAACAATGTTTTACAGGTTTGGTATATAGGCATACTTGTTTTATTGCACTTTTCTGATACTGCCTTTTTTTTTTTTTTTTTTTTTTTACAAATTAAAGGTTTGTGGCATCGAGCAAGTCTATCGGCACCATTTTTCCAATGGCATTTGCGCACTTTGTGTCTCTGTCACATTTTGGTAATTCCTGCAATGTTTCAAATGCTTTCATCATTATCATGCTTGTTACAGTGATCTGTAATCAGTGATTATGACTCGCCGAGAGCTCAGATGATGGTCAGTATTCTTTTTTAAGCAATGAAGTATTTTTAAAATAAGGTAAGTACATTATTTTTCTAGACATAATGCCACTGCACACTTAACAGACTACAGTGTGGTGTAAACGCAACTTGTATATGCGCTGGGAAATTAAACAATTCATTTGACTCGCTTTAGTGCAATATTCACTGTATCACAGCAGTCTGGAATTGAATCTGCAAGTCTTTCACTTCTTCTGTTAAGTTTATTCATAAATATCTTCTAAGATGCTATTACAATTGGAATTGCCTTCCTAATTTCGCTTTCGGATTGTTCAACACACATGTATAGAAGTACCACTGACTTTTGTATATATATCTTGTATCTTGCAACCTTGCTGAACTTTTTTATTAGCGCCAATATTTGGGGGGGGCGCAGGAAGGGGAGCAGGAGAGGGAGAGAGAATCTTAAGCAGGCTCCATGCCCAGAGATGGAGACCGACACGGGGCTCGATCTCACAACCTGGAGATCATGACCTGAGTCGAAATCAAGAGTCAGATGTTTAATCTACTGAGCCACCTAGGTACCCCTCCTATACTTTTTTTCTTATTCCTTGGGATTACTATGTGCAAAAATCACATCATCTGTAAATAGATAGTTTTACTTCCTTTCTAGTATGGCTACCTTTTATTTCTTTTGCTTCCCTAATTGTCCTGGCTAGAATCTTCTGTAGCAAAAGTGGACATCCTTGTCTTTTCCCTGATCTTAGGAGGAAAGCATTCAGTCATTCACCATTGAGTATGAAGTAGGTGTAGGTTTTTCTTAGGTGCCTTTTATCATGTTTAGGAAGTTTCCTTCTGTTTCTAGCTTGTTGAGTGTTTTTAACATGAAAGGGTGTCAGATTTGGTCAAATGCCATTTCCTCGTCAACTAAGATGACCATGTCATTTTATCCTTAATTCTATTAGTATAGTGAATTACATGGATTCATTTTCATTCGTTGAACCGGCCTGTGTTTCTGGGATAAATCCCATTTGGCCATGGTATATAGTCCTACTATATCTTGCTGGATTCAGTTTGCAAGTGTTTTGCTGAGGATTTTTGTTGTTTTTCATAAAGGACATCGGTCTGTAGTTTTCTTTTCTTGTCATGTCTTTGTCTGGTATAGGTATCAAGGTACCAATGGGTCCTCATATAAGGAATGGTCTTATAGAGTGAGTCGGAACGTATTCCCTCCAATTCTACCTTTTGGAAAAGTTTGTGAAGAATTGGTATTAATTCACCAGTGAAGACATCTGGGCCTGGGTTTTTCTTTGTTCCCATTCACGTTTGTACAATCAGTGGCTAGCGAAGGCCTGGCGGGGTGTTGGGCACCTGGCGATAAGTGTTGGCTAATGTGGACGAGACTTTTTATTTTACTAGGACCTTGGTGTGGTCACCAACAGGTCCTCTGAGCACCTGCACTGACCCATTCCATGGAGTCACAAAATGAGGTTCACATCCCCTCCTCTGCAGTAGGGAGAAAATTGCGCCCCTGGCCCTGAGTGGGGAGGACATACTCACCGTCATCCAGGATGACCAACAGTGGAGCCAGGAGGTCACACATGCCCTGGACATAGCCGATCTCAATGTGCTGCCAGATGTAGCTACGAGAGAGACAAGGGGCCCAAGGATGGCACTCACGACCTGTCTCTCCAACCCGCTCGTCCTCTCCCTCCTCCCTGACGCAGTCCCCCACCCCTCACCTGGACCACTCACTCCTTCAGCTCCCACCTGCATCCCCTTCCCCCATCTGACACTCTTCAAATATCCTATTCTCAGCCACCACGATGGCCTTCCTAAAGCCCAACTCAAAGCACCACATGTTCACAGGCCCCCCACTATGACAAGACAACATGCAAACCCCTTCGCTGGGGGTACATGGCATTCACTCCTCCCCACCCATCTTCACAACCCCACCACCACCTCCTGGTACTTCCTCCCCTCTGGCACACATTCATGCCCCTGTGCTTTGCCCTAGCAGTTCTGTGCCTGGAGTTCCCATCTGCCCCTTAATAATAAGAACTAATATTTACTGAGCATTTACTGTATACTTAGCCACTAAACATGTATTGTACCATGAAAGTCTCAAAATAATCACATGAGAAAGGTATTATCATATCCCATTTTACAGATGAGGAAACTGAGGCCCAGAGACACAAGTGACATGCACAGAGTCATACACCTAATAATAAATGGCAGAGGCAGGATCTGAACCCAGGTGGCCTCACCACAGGGTACGTATATGCCAAGTGGTTTCTTGAGTCTCTCCTAATTTTGCCAAAGGCCATCTTGAATGTCACCTCCTCTGTAAGGCCTTCCACGATTTCTCCCAAGGCCATAACCCAGAAAAAGTTGGTTTATCCTTCCTTCTTCCCCAGCACCTTTTCATTTTAATGTAACATACTATATTAAAGTTCATTATATTTGTATCTCCTCAACTCAATTTTGAGAGGCAATGATTGCTTAGGAGACTGTAAAATAGAATAGTTAAGGGATAGTACTTATTAATAAAAATGAGTTAGAGCAGGGATTGGCACACCTTTCCTGAGAGGTCCGGATAATAATTATTTTCAGCTTTGCACGCCGTGCGTTCTCTGTCTCAACTACTCAACTCTGCAGAAGCAATCATAGAGACTATGCGAACGAATGGGCATGGCTGGGTTCTAATAAAGCTTTATTTACAAAAACGAGTGGTGGGCCGGATTTGGCCTGTGGGCTACACTAGTATAGCCCTAACCCTGAGTTAGAGCAGCCTGGAGAGATGCCCACGATGCATGATTAAGTGTATAAAGCAATTCGTAGAAGACAGAGTATTAATCCCATATAGATAAAATAAAAAAACATTAAAACACATATGTACTCATGTGATATTATATAATACACACTATATTATGTTATTTTACACATAAATATACACATGGCTTGGGAGGATGTTTACTCAATTGTTAGCAGTAGTTTCTTCTAGGCGAGGGGGCATTATGACTGGAGAGGGAAGCAGCTTCTCTTTAGACCTTAGGAACTTGTGGTTTCGCTGGGTGATTGAGGTTTTTAATAAGCCTGAGTTACCTTCTTATTTTAAGAAAGAAAATATTCAGTATGTAGTGAAAAGTAATGAGAGGCTCCAGGTCTTGGCTTAAGGAAACAAAGCACAAGACTCTGGAGCCCGAGAGACGTGAGTACGAGCTCCTGCTCAGCCAACTGCCCGCTGGGGGACGGGAGCAAAGCGCTGGCCTTCAACCTCCATCTCCTCCCCTGTGGACGGGGGTAACACTTCACCCCACGGGCTTGCTGTGAGGACGAGATGAAACAGTGTTTAGTGAAGGGCTCAGGAGAGTGCCTGTATACAGTAAGTGCTTAATAAATGCTCCCTGTTGTGATCATTGCTCGGATTGTTATCTTATTGTCAGCGTGGGCTGGTGTAAACGCCAGGTGGGCAAGGTGCCAGGGGCAGAGGCTGCCGTCCGGCTGGGCTCCCTGTGAGCCCCGTCTCTGCCACCCCTCCCCCCCCCGCAGACCTCCCCATCCCCCCACCTGCACATGATGTTGCACAGCTTCTCCAGGTTGGCGGGCGTGAAGTACCAGTAGTTGCGGTCACACCTCTGCACGTCCTTCTCGATGCGGTGCAGGTTCACCGTGTACAGGTCCAGGAGCTCCGGCTGCAGACCCGGGGGACGGGGAGGAAGGAACAGTTACACCCCAACTCCTCCCAGAGGTGGGATTCCAGGGGTTCTCCCTCCTCCCTCCTCGCCCTCTCCTGCTGCCACTGAAAAGCACGTCCTCTCCCTGGCCCGGGTGGGTGTTTGATTTCGTTCCTGTTGTTTCCCCCGAAAGCCTCTTTTCACTTTGTGGGATGGAAGTTCTTTTAGCTTTTCTCCCTTCTATGAAACAGAACAATTCTCTAAGGTGCACAGACGAATGGTCCCCGTTGAGTGGACGAGGGTTATAACCAGCTGGAGGGGCAGCCCACCCTCCCCCACTGAACACCGGACAGGAAGAAGGGAGGAAGCGAGCGGGAGTCTGGTTCCCACCATATGCTGGACTGCTGCCTTGATCCCACCTGATGAAAAGGTCCAATGATATGACAAGAAAAATACGGAACATTCCAAGGCCAAAATTTAACCCAGAAAGGCAAGAAAATACCAAATCTGGCTTCTGCCTTGAAGGAAGCTTCCAAATTGGCAAAATGTAAGGTTGGGTTGAATGGTTTTGGGGTCTTTCTCCCCTAAGGTAAGGAATCTAATAAGAGACTTTCCTGCATGAAGGTGGGACCCCCTCAAAAGCCCCATCCCTGGTAAGGGAACCCTGGAAGAAAAACTAACATTTGGGGTCTCAAGGATAGCTGCCTGTTTTGAATCAAGGTGTCAGATGAACTGTAAAATAGATCTCTCTGGATAATTAACAGCTTTGAATCAGATTTACAACATACACAGGTGCATAATTCAAAAGCAAAAGTAACCTCCATGTACAGGTGGAGAAAAATCTAAGATGACAGCTATCCATTGGGAGCAGTGGACCGGGGAAGGCCACTGGAGAGACTTCGCGAGACATACAAATGAACAGAAAACCTCATGTGTCCGCAGTGTTCCAGGAGAGATTTAGAAAACTGGCAGAGTGCAGAGGCTGGGGGCATGGAGCAATGACCCATACGTAGCAAACGTAGGAAAAGACAACAGAGATAAGGAAATCAAAACGCATCTGGAGAAAACAAAATTGTTTTTGTAGGAAAGAAAAAGAAATACCGCTTCCTACGTGGCATATACATTCTGTTGTTATACGAGTGTGAACAAGAGCCATTTAGCTGAAATCATTGTAACTGTAGTGGATGGATGGGGATGGGAAGGTGTCACTTATGGGGCGAGGGTGTGGGAGTGGAATGTCTGGAATTGCAGAAAAAAAGGGGAAAAAAAGATCAAGAAGTAGCAATACAAATATGTTATTTGCGGACACGGGGGTAAACACCAGATAACTTGGGCAGAGTAAGTAACCACTATGACCTCTGGGGAGAGCTCCACGGGGGCAGGTGGGGGGACTTCTGATTTCCTATTCAGCCTTGTCTGTTTGACTCTACAAACTATGGGCATGTGTATCTTAGATAGAAATAACAAGTTCTTCAAAGGAAAATGGAAACACGGCTCTTGGCTCCGAAAACCTCCCGTTCAGTTGACATCCTTTGGCTTGGACTTTCTGGCAAGAAAGCAAACTTGAGGATTTAAAGGACGTTGGACCTGATCATACACCAAGATTCTCATCCTCAAGGCTGCTATGGACTGAGAGCTCACCGCATGTCAGGCACGGAGGACCAGACTCACTAATTCTGAGAACAGCTCAAGAGAGAAGGTACTCGACTGATAGGGAAACTGAGGCTCAGAGAGATAAAGTGGCATGCCTGAGATGGGATTGAACCTGGGGTGGTTTGAACAGCAGAGCCTGGTATGATATTGTCTTCCTTCCCAAAGGGGCTTCTCCAGTGCAGCCTCTGCGCCGGGGAAAATGTAACAGAGCAGAGGTCGTGCTGGGAAACTGAGGCTCGTGGGACATGCCCACCCTCCCGCAGCTGTTAGGTTAGAACATGGAGTGGAGGAGAATCCTGGCGACTTACAGAGTAAGTGACGCCGCTGGAGGACACGGGGGATGCCTCGTTGTTAGCAGAAGTGGCCACGGCCAGAGAAGCCAGGGCAGGGAAGAGACTTTCCATCTCGGGCTCTTCTGAGAGGTTGTCCTCACTGTCCACCTGGCTGTGCTTCTCCACCTCGCCACCCCCCCAGCCCTCCATGGCAGCCCCCTCCTTCTCGGGCAGGGCCACGTCCATGCTGCTGGTGAGGGACATGAACTCGTCCATGCTCTCGTTGGCGAGGAGGTCACTCTCCAGGCTGTCCTGCACGGCCAGCTCCTCGCGGGGGGCCTCGTCCCGGGAGGTGGTGGCCTCACTGCTCTGCCCGTCCTCCACGCTGCTGTCCCCAGGCCGAAGCACTAGGGGGGCATTCCGCTGGGCGTCCATGACACTGTCTTCTGTGCTCAGGCTGGGCTCCGAGTGCTCCGAGAGGCCCGAGGAGAAGTTGTGGGAGGAGGGATGGCCAGAGTCCGGGGAACAGGTGCCATTCACCAGGTTCCCATTGGGGATCTTGGGCTGTTTCTCCTCCAACCTGCCTTCTGCCTCGACTTGCTCCACTTCGTCCACAGACTCAAACACCTGAAGACAAGGTGCACAAAAACAGACAGACAGATAGAGGATGTCCCCTGTGGCCTGGTTCCAGCAGCCGCCTAAATATTCATCAGTGGGGGACTGGTTCAAATACGGAACATGCACGTGGAATACTATACAGTCGGGGGAAAAGGATGGGGTGGAACCAGGTATGATACAAGCTCCCGTTGTGAAAAATAAAAAAGTGACCTATTGCATGGAAATGCATAGAATAATCCAGAAATAAGGAAGCACTGAAATTGCCTGAGGAGAGAGTACTAGGGAATTCATGTGGCAAGGAGCGTAACTTTCATCACACAAAATGATAGGCACATAGTTTTTAAAGCAAAACATTAGTTAAAAACAGAAGGAACAGGCTAAAAACAGCATAGTATATCCACGTGCTTGGCTGTTACGGATTAATTTTCAAAAGTAGCTCAATAATGTATGAACTACCATGGAAAAGCCTCCAGGATACATCTCAAAGATTGTTCTGTGGTTCTTTGTGTCCTGAGGTCAGATTCTATCAAGGATGTAGGACCATGTTCCAAGGGAACACAAAGTATTTCTTCTCTGTGTGTTTATGTCACCAATCTGATTTGCTGTTAAAATCACGTTTTTGGTTTTTCAAAATTTCTTCTAGATTCAACTGTTTTAAATTATGCAAAAAAAAAAAAAAAAAAAAGTACCTAACTCCAAAGTTGGAACTAGGAAACAAGGGCTATTCAGGGAAATGTAGCTTCTTTTCCTGAGCCCTCCCCTGACTCCTGCAGGCAACCATTCTGATTCGTTTCTGGCTTATTCATCCATTGTTTTTGAAAATAGGTATATTAATATTAATATTTCCTCTTTGTATGCAAGAAGTGACATAGTATGCCTATTTTGGGTGCTTTGCTTTTTCATTTAATATCAAGTGAGATGAGTTAACATTTCACTGAATAAAATGGAAAGCTGCGGGCCAACACACACGATGGCATTTATGTAGAAATTTTCAAAAATTACCAAACATTGCAATATGTCCTCTATATACCATGTACATATTTCTGTGTACGTACAGGCAATCAGTAGGGTCTGACAGCACACACAGCAAAATGATGCTATTTCTAGGGAGGGCAAGTGGGTATTAGGAATGATCAAAGCCAAATTTAGCTTTTTCTGCAATACTTTAATTTTTTACAGGGAGAAGAGATTCATATATTACTTGTGTGCCTAAAAACTCCATTTTTAATGCTAGCATGAAAAGCTAAAACAAATAAACCCTAGGTGACCTATAGATGATGGACCTCCCATCCCTTTACTCCAGGTTGGAGGGAGAGGGTGGGTGGGGGAAGGGGAGGATGGGGAAGGGGCGGGGCCTCTGGAAGGTCACCTGTGTGCTGCTGCTGGAGTCACTCTGCAGGCGGACATGCTGGCGGCCTGAACTGCAGCTCTGGGAGGACTGATAGAAAAAGGGGCCGAGAGAGCAGGGGTGAGGCTGTATCCCGGCTTTGGGGCCCTGCTCTCAGCTCGGGCAGGGATTCTGTAAGTGTGGCCTCATCTCTATTCCTGACTTGGGCAGGTCCCTTCAGGGCCTCAGCCTCCTATCTGTACAATGAGAGTGAGGGGGTGTGGGGGGGAATCCCTCTGCTCCCTGGAGCCTCAGGGCCACACAGCAGCCAGGGGACCCCAGTTCCCACTCCTGCAACAGCAAAACCCTACCTTTAACTGCCCTGTACTTGAGACTTCTGGCTACTATTTAAGTTCAACTCCCAGTGACTGGTTGGCACTAATGGCCTGATTTTTTCTTATTCCTCTGTCTACATGCTTTTGCCCTAGAAATTCTCATTCCTGCCTACTCGGCTGCGAGGCTTGGCCCTGGGACCTGCGGCAGCCCAGGGATGTGAGCAACCTTGCCAGGGCAGACGTTTAACCAGCCCTCGTGTATCTCCACTTTGTCTGTGATCTGCATTCACTATGAGAACATGCCCAGCTCGGCCTGCTGGAGGATGGGACATGTGGGGCACAGCCCAGTCACCCCAGACATGGCAGAGAGCCCAGCGAAGATCAAGAAACCTTTTAGCGGACCAGGCGCTGACAGCGGGCAAGAGTGAGCCCTGCCAGCCCCGCTCAGAAGTGCTCCGCTGAGCCAGACCCACGAGGACACATTCAGGGCTCATTGTCAGAAGTCACTGACTTTTGGTGGTCGCTTGCTATGCTGTGCAGCGTGACTGCTGGCAACCCGATGAGTGTGCCTCGCTGGGGAAGAGAATTAACCTTGTTCTCAGCTCCTTCTTTGGGCTGCCAAGCCGGCGCTTCGGTGAGGGCGGAGAGGTGTGATGTGGCCACGGGAGCGTTCCCGACATTCCAGAACGCGGTGCTCAGCGCGCATGTGCCGAATATGTGAAAGTCGAGCGCTGTGCCAGGCGCTTTGTATGCACGATCTCACGTGAGCTGCACACAAACTTCCCCTATGCCAGTGGGTGTTCCCTTTAACAGATGTGGAAATTGAGGCCCGGAAGTAAAGGTGCTTGCTGGAGGCCCCGCAGCCAGAAAATGGTGAGGCTGGATTCCAATGCAGGTCTCTCGAACTCCAAGGTCACCTCCCACCCACATGCTAGGGGTGACAGCTCCAGACAGCCGTCACCGTCCCTACAAGAGCTACACGGAGCAGATCCCTGCCTTTACCGCCCCTCCCCCACCCCCGTGCTCCCAGATGGGTGCCGCCCATCACCTCGTTGCTGATGGTAGCGTCCCTGTGCCTCATCTGGTGCAGGTGGCCGTCCAGGCTGGCCCCTGACGAGCATTTGGCCAAGGCAGCCGCGTGGGACTCCCGCTCCCTCTGCCGCACGATCGCCTCACAGCCCAGCCATTCGGCCATGGTCTGCGCATAGCACGCGTGAATCTGCTCGTCCACCTGCCGGGGCAGAGACAAGGTCAGCCCTGGGGAGAGCCAGCCCAAGCCAGACGAGGACGCCAGCTCCGACCTGGGAGCCTGAGCCCCAGAGACACCCCAGATGTCATGGACATCCAACGGACACCCACTATGTGCAGGGCACCGGCTGGGCCCTGAGGGTACACAAACGTGCGCGAGGCTGCATCTTTCTTTCAATGTTCCCTTCCTCCCTCCTCTTCATTCATTCATTCATTCATTCATTCATTCATTCACACATTCAAATATCCGTGGAGCCAGGGAGCATACTAAGCCCAGGGCGTACTGAAGTGAGAGGACTGTTTCTTTCCTTTCTTATTACCTTCTCTCCTTCCTCATTCACTCATTCACCCCTAATTCGGGAGGCACCTACAATGTGCCAGGTACCCACTCCACCACCCGTCCACCCCCCCCCCCCACATTTACTGAGGGCCTCCCACGTGCCCTGTGCAGGGCCAGGTGCCGAGGATACAAAGATGAACAAAACTGACCCCTCCCTTTACTTACAGGAGGACTACAGATTTCAAGCATTTCCCTTGTGGCATGTCAGCGGATGGGAGGGTAGCTGGCCTTGTTCCTGATACACGGCCTGGGTAACCGAGGCTCTGAATCAGCCCGGCCTCTGGGCACAAGTCGGGACAGACAGGCTGATCTAAGTAAGGGTGTGGACAGGCATGAAGACAGAAGGCAGGGAGCTTGCTCCGTGTCCAGGTTGGGAGGGGTGGGGAATCCTTTAGCTATTCAGGGCTTCCAGAGAGAGACTCAGGGTCCACCCTGCCCAAGGCCTGTCCTCCCTCCCACGGACTTCCAGAAGATTCATCCCAGCATACCTCCCCATTCCCACTGCCTTTCTAGGCTAGGTTTCCATGACCCTGCACCAGGACGACCCCAGCAGCCTCCTTCCCGGTGCCTGCTTGTCCCAGCCTGGCCCCTCCTATGAGTTTACCCCTCAGCAGCCTCCTCTTTTTTCCTCCCCAGCCCCACCTCTCACTGTCACCCCCACCCTCCTGTCCTTTATGTGCCAGCCACCATGTCCACCATGCCCTTCCCGCCCCTCCCCACACAGATACACACACACACTGCATTATGCACGAGTCTCCCCTTGGGCTTAGCTCTGGCTGGCCCCTGTTCCTAGAGGCCCTGCCTCACCCCCATGGCCTGGAAAGAGAGCAGGTAAGCCTTCTGCCTGGTAGAGGTGCCTCCTATGCACTCTTACAACCCTGGGTTTGCCTCCATCGGACTCTGCATGACCCCCACTAACCTGGCAGGGACCTCGTCTAACGCATCGCTGGGTCCTCGGTCCCAAGCACAGGGCCTGGCACCCCAGAACGCTGTTCCTGTTCACCGGGAGCCCAGCAGGCAAGGGGGTGAGGTGTGGCAGGGGCCTCCCGCTATTTCCGAGACGATTTCAGACAGTTCACTGGCATGGGGTCTTATCATACAGAATCACGGTGTGATTTCTATTTTCAGCTCCCCTTTAACTTTTCAGATTACGGGGAAGGTCAGTCTGGTGCTACAGTGTCTTGAACACCTCCTATCACACTTCAGAAACCCCCTCCTGACAAAGAGAGAGCTGGCCTCAGGCAGGCTACGGCATCTGCGTGGAACTGAATTATATCCTTTTGTCATATCCTATTTATTTCTATGGTTTCCTTCTATTACACCAAGTCGCGTCAGTTTTCCATTGATGGCAGGCATACCAAATATCTTTTTAAATAAGCTATATACAGGGACACCTGGGTGGTGCAGTCGTTAAGCGTCTGCCTTCGGCTCAGGGCATGATCCCAGCATTCTGGGATTGAGCCCCACATCAGGCTCGTCCACTGGGAGCCTGCTTCTTCCTCTCCCACTCCCCCTGCTTGTGTTCTCTCTCTCGCTGGCTGTCTCTATCTCTGTCAAATAAATAAATAAAATCTTAAAAGATAAATAAATAAATAAATAAATAAGCTATATACATAGTGAGTCAACTTACTGACAAATATATAATAGCACAGGTGGTACATGGATGTGGAATGTAAAATACCACCAGGTTTTACGAACTGAGTATGAATATGGGGCGCCTGGGTGGCGCAGTCGTTAAGCGTCTGCCTTCGGCTCAGGGCGTGATCCCCGCGTTCTGGGATCGAGCCCCACATCAGGCTTCTCCGCTAGGAAGCCTGCTTCTTCCTCTCCCACTCCCCCTGCTTGTGTTCCCTCTCTCGCCGGCTGTCTCTCTCTGTCAAATAAATAAATCAAATCTTTAAAAAAAAAATCTCTAAAAAAAAAAAAAGAACTTAGTATGAATAAAAGAATGCAGAATCTCTCGATAATTTTTATATTGACTACAGGCTGAAATGGTAATATACTGGGTATGTTGGGTTAAATAAAATGTATTATTAAAATTACTTTCACCTTGATAAAATGATACAGACCTACCCATACACACACACACACACACACACGCGTGTGCACACACACGAGATACTGCAGAAGCTGGTGAAGTCCTAGTGAGGCCTGTAGTCAAGGGAGCTCTATGGTGCCCACGCTAACGTACCGGTTTTGATAATGAGCTACTGTTCTAGGCGATGCTTCCATTGGGTACGGCAGGACCTCTTTGTCACAGTTTTTGCAACTTCTTGTGAACTTATCATTTGTAAAAATATTTATGGGCATCTGTTCCTTTCTACTTTCTGAAACAGGACTACTAAAGCATTAACCGAACACTCAGGATCAACGTAGGTGCCCCGGTGTGCTATCGGCTGGAGACGACTCACAGCAGGGTAGCATTAGACCAATGCAACGGAACGGGAATCCACACTAACGGGCCCAACTGATTGCTGACAGGGACACAAAAGCAGTTCAGTGCAAGAAGGATGGCCATTTTGTCGAATGGGGCTGAAGCCGCTGGACGTCAAAGGCAAACAATGAACCCCGACCTCAACCACTCCCTGTATACACAAAGGAACTCAAAATGGATCACAGACATAAGTGTAACACGTGCAACTATAAAACTTTGAGAAAAGAAACATAAGAGAAAATCTTCGGAATCTAGGGCTAACTAAGCAAAACGTTCTTAGACTCGACACCAAAAGCTCAATGTACATGAGGAAAAATTGGTAAACTAAACCTCATAAAAAATTTAGACATTTGTTCTGCAAAAGCCCCATTAAGAGGATGAAAAGACAAGACACAGACTGGGAGAAAATACTTGCAAACCATTTATCCAACAGAGAAGGAATATCTGGAGTGTATTAAGAACTCCCGAATGCAACAGTAAAAACCCGAACAATTCAGCTAGAGAATGGACAAACGACGTGAGCAGACACCTCACCAAAGATACCCAGATGCCAAGTAAGCGTGTGCAAAGATGTTCACTGTCACTGGCCATTTGGGAAATGCAAATTAAAACCACAATGAAACCTCCTTGACACCTGTCTGAGTGACTAACGTAAAAAACAGCAACGAGACCAAAACTCCAGGGAGGGTGCAGGTGTGGCTCACTCGGATATTGCGGGTGGGAAGAGAACACAGCTCAGCCGCTGCAGAAGCTGGACAGTTTCTCCCAAAACTAAGCATGCATAGTGTGCGTCCCAGCATTGTACCCTTGAGCGTTTAATGATGACTTACACTCCCACGAAAACACGAATGTTCACTGCAGCTTTCTTTGTAATAGCCCAAACCAGGACAAAACCCACCTATCCGCCGACAGATGGATAGTCAAACTGTGATTCACCCAGGCCGTGGGACACCATGGAACTCTTGGCCATAGAAAGGACAGACTGCCAGGGGATTATGCTGAGTGAAAAGGTCAATCCCAAAAGGTTAGATACGACATGATCCCATTTCTACAACATCGTCCAAATGACAAAGTTGCAGGAAGGAGGAACAGACTGGTGGTTGCCAAATGTTAGGCCGGGAGGTGGGGCTCAAAAAGGGTAACACGAGGACCCTGGTAGCACCGGAAGTGTTCAGTATGTTGACTGGGGTGGTACACACACACACACACACACACACACACACACACACGTCAATGCCCTGGTTGTGATACTGTATTATAGTTTTGTAAGATGCTACCATTGGGAGAAATTGGATAAAGGATATGCGAGACCCTTCTGCATTATTTCTTGTAACTATGTGAATCTATAATTATCTCCCAAAATAAAATTTTAAGCAATGGCATCTGTGGCTTGCATTGTATTTCTACCGGACAGCCCCGCCCTGGGGTTTCCTGGCTCCCCCACGTTCCCCTGCCCCATCTTGGTCCAGCATGAAACCAGAGCACCCCCAGCCCCACCTTTTGCTGCCAAAGACCCCACTGCCCATCAGGGGCAACCAACCTCCTTCCTTTCTGCCTCTGTCATCCCGAACTGGTAGTGGCCCAGGAGGAAGGGCCACACAGCCTTGCGGATCTCTGGCTGGATGCCGCCATAGGAGATGAGATGTAGCAGCTCCCGTTCCTCGTAGCTCTGTGGTAGGTGGCAGGAAGTAAAGGGTTGGTCAACAGAAAACCAGAAGGAGGGCTCCGTGACCTGGCAGCCCTACTTCTCAGACCTGGCCTTTAGAGATCATGCTGTGAATAAGCAAAGCTGTGTGTACCGGGACAGCCATCCTGGCATCATATGGGAAAACCCCCAACTGCCCGCTGACGGAGGAACAACGGATCCCTACATGGGAACACCACATCGAAAGGGCAGGAGGAGAAAGGGCAGGACGCGCATCCGTGAGAACTTACACAAAAAGATGTTCAAAGTGTATTATTAGGTGGAAAAAAATCCCAAGAGGCGGAACATATCTAGTGTGAACCCATTTTTTTGCAAAAAATCCCAAAAGGTCAGTATAGAATGAACGAACATTTCTACTGAATTTTTAGTCGATGTTGTGCATTGTGTCGATATGGCAGCATGAGTTCAAAGTTATTAACCTTGATTCAGCTCAAAGAAAATTGCTTAAAAGCAAATCAATCCCAAATGAACATTTCCAGCTGGTTCTTCATGCACTATGACTCCTGTGCACACTAAGACGACTTTAACAACTGTTTGCTGTATTGTCCAATAGATTTACTCTCTTTTCAAAAATTCACTTTCAGGCAAAGACTTTGCAGTTATAATTAGTCATGCTGGGCACCCAGCAGGCCCAATCTGTTCATGTTTGTGTGTGTGTGTGTGTGTGTGTGTGTGTGTGTGTGTGTATGGAAAGTACCAATGACTACTAGAAAGCTACTCTGAAGGGTAGTAGGGTTCTGTTTCCTCCTATCTCTTTACATTCCAAAATTACAAGCATATGTGACATTTTTTAAAAGTAAGCTCAATGCCCAGCATGGGGCTCAAACTCACAACCCTGAGATCAAGAGTCACATGCTCTACTGACTGAGCCAGCCAGGCATCCCACTGATTTTACATCTTAATGCACGTCTTAGATGTACCCAACCACAATGGCAAAACCAGCCATTCTTTTGTCTTTGTTGGAAATTTTAACTTGTATTCTGCAGACAGCCTTGTCAAAGCTGCTTAAAATCCGAGAACTATTTGTGTCCGAGGCTGTAAACGCTTCATTAAAAAGCCACCTGCTTGGGTCCTGGAGCCCACAGCTGGACTCCATTTCCCAGCCTCCCTTGCAGTTAGGTGTGGCCACGTGATGAGGCGCTGGCCAATGGGATCTGGCAGGATGTGCTATAAGCCATTTCCAGGCCAGGGCTTTAAAGGAGCAAGTGTACTCCCTTCAGACTCTGCATCCCCCCATTAACCCTGGAGGATGGTGGGGCCATGAGAATGAAAGGCCCCTGAACCTCTGGAGGGAGGACAAATGCCCACTCGCCAGGAATGCCCACCTAGGACTCCTCACGGAGCAAGAAACATACCCCATGATGTCAAGCAACTGAAAAAGTGGGGACATTTGTTATACTGCTGCTCAGTCCACCCTAATACAACAATGCAACCAAGAAGGGTAAAAATACGGCCCATTTGTGAAAGGACTGCAAAAGTGTTAGACGAAAATTTTTCATTTTTGACTAATTTATTTGATCAACCAACTTGTACTTAGACTAGTACCTTCCAAACTGGGGGGATCACTGAAGCGTTTGGGGAACTTCCAAAAAATATAAATTCTTGGGCTCCACTCCCAGAGATGCTAAATCAGTAACACTGGAGTGGAGCCCAGAAGTCTATATCTTTCGAATTCCTCAGGAAATGTGCACTCTCCCAGGCCCCCGGGGATTATGAACACTGTGACTTTTTTGAGAAAGTAAGCTGGCATATCTATTTAAATTTTAAATGCGTATCAATCAATTTCTAGGAATCTACCCCTGAAATAAAAGCACTAGGCAGAATGGTATGTGCTTATGAAGATGTTGACTGGAGCACTGTTTGAAATAGTTTTTAAAAAGAGAAAGAGCCCCGTTGTCTATCATTAGGGGAAGATTTGAATAAATTATGGGCTACTCATCTGTGAGGTGTTAAGGTGCTAGCATTTAGGACTTCACCTACAGATCTGAAAGACGTCTTTGATATAAACTGAAATTGTTGCTTAAAATACAAATATAACATCACCTCATTTTAAAAAAATAAGAATTACAGACATATCTATGTAGACATATCTATGAATGTATAAGCACCAGAAATATACATTAGGGTCTCTACATAACTGACACTATTCATTAACTCAGGCGATCAGAACGAACGCATTGTGGCAGAAAGAAGGTAACTAAACAATTTTCGTTTTATACACCTGCATTCTTCCTTGTTTGAGTTGTCCCAGTAAGCAGGCATTCCTCCTGTTGTTCAGAAAAACAGCTAATTTTGGCCAAAAAAAAATGTCAAATAACCCTTCTGTTTGTCCAGGTTTGGGAACCAGTTTGTTTCTCCCAGAGTCCCCCAGCATTCCCAAATCAATACACAGGATAGCACCTTTCCCCAGCGTGGCGAAGCCAGGCCCTCCCCAGGGCCCGGGTGGGAAGGCACCCGGCGGACTGAGCCACCGCGTTCGTCCCGCGTGGAGAAATCAGGTCTCTCTTCTGAAAGCCTGCTGCTGGCGGCAGTGAGACTAGTGTCTATCGAAATCGATTCTGCCTTCCACACCAGCCATGGAGGCACTTTTCCAACAAAGGTCCCTGTGGCCCCACACATTTGAGGGATTGTTCCATATGCTCCCCCCCCATCCCACCCACCCCCGTTTCTTGAGACCGGCAAGTGTATCAGCCTAGCCAAGGTTCTAGGAAGTGCTGCAGGGTACAGAAAAGTTGACTCATCTTGTTTCCCAAACTCTCCGACCGTGAAGCTTTTTTCCACCGTAAACACCTTCCTTGTGGGGACATTTGCCTTCTGATAAGAAAATCTTAGAAATCTGTCTCCGGGTGAAATATCTAATGGGAGGATTCTCTGGCCCTGAGGCAGAGGGGCACGTGGCGGGCTTTCCTCCACCCAGCTGCCTCCTCTGACTTCACTACCTCCGTCACTCTAAGTAGTTCAACTGTGCTGTAAGTTCCTTCCTGCTGGGGACTTAAAGCACTTCTTGCACCACTGAGCATACAGCTGGTGCTTAATAAATGCTTGGTGATGGATTCATTCTTACTCCTTCTAGATGAGAATATGTACTTTCCATCCTCCTTGATCCTCACCCTTACAGGCAGAAGTGGGCTGTGGGTCTTGGAACTCTCAAGAAGGGAAGGGCCTTTGCATTGGGTATGCAGAACCCAAAGGTGTCATAACAGCCTCAAGTCCTCACAAGCAGGTGGGTCTACTGCTCAGATAACCAGACGGTCCCCCCACAGGCTCTGTCTGCCCCACTGCAGACCGAGCCAGGCCAAGCCTTACTGTGCTGTCCTGAAGGTACTGCTCCCAGATCCTGGCCGTCAGCCCGTGCCCAGCATCACAGGGCGAGTCTGGAGACACGATCATGTGATTGACCAGGGCTGACAGGTGGGTCCTCACGGTGGACAGGTGTCTGCAGTAGGCAAGCCCTGGAGAGGGAGGGAGGGAAAGGGCCATCATCCACCACCCAACCCACCTTGCCTTGTCTCATGGATCTCAAAGCACTGCCCCGCCCGCAATCCCAGTGAACCCTCATGACCTAGAAAGTCCCACCATCCCTTTCTTCCAGGCGAGGAAGGGGCTCTGAGGGGCAAAATCCCTTGCTGGCCTGACTGCTTAATAGTTGGGTGAGCCTGGAGACGTCCGATCACCTTTCTTAGCCTGGGCCAGGGTGACATTATTTCTGCCAGAAGCCAAGGTATTTAATCCATGGGCAGAGGCCGGGAAGGGGCGGCAGGAAGGAGGTGGTAAGTGACCCCACAGGCTCGCTGTGCCTCTGGGTGCCTCCAATCTGTCCCAAGGGAGGAGAATGGCAGAGGTGGACGAATCTTGTGCAAAGTGCAGCTGGATAAAGAAGGCCCTGGGAGATGTACCTAGTTTGCTTTCAGAGATGGCTCTGCACTCTTAAAGGGTTTCCCACTAACCTGCTGCCCCTTACTTGCTCTGCCCTGGGCACCTGGAGGGCACAGTGCCTGGTACACAAGAGGCAATCAGCAAATGCCAGAGTGTGTTTGCTCTGCCTGTGCCCCCGCCCTCTGACTCTCCCTTATCAAGGCCCAGAGAGGACCCTTCTGGGGCCTGAGGACAGGCCCCTACCAGCAATGAGGAGGAGGAGGGGGAGGGGAAAGGAGGGGGAGGAGGAGGGAGTGACTAACACTTACACAAGCACGCACTACGTGCCAGGGAGCTGCCCGTACCTCACATACTTAACTCACTAAATTCTCATACAACCATATGAAACAGGTACTCCTATCTTCTCCACATTATAGACGGGGAAACCGAGGCACAGACTGCTTCTGTCTCCTGCCCAGGTCACACTGCTAGGAAGTGCAGAGTTGGGATTTGATCACAAGCTGCACAGCACCAGAACCTGGGCTCTTAACCACCACCAGGGACAAGCCACTGAATGCGATAACATTGTTTGAGATCCCTCTTGACCCCCAACCCTTCCTCCAGGAAGCTCTTCCATTTGGGTCCCATAAATACTCGTCCAGGGCCTGCTCCACGCCAGGCCCTGCATTAGGCACTGGGGATGGGTGATAACAGAACAGGCAAAAATCCTTGCTCTTGGGAGCTCATGCTCTCCCTGCCCCTCCAGGCACTCGGGCACACGGCTGGCCCTGCTATTCCCCAGGCCTACGCAGGATATATTAACACTTTTCTAGAATCCCTGATAATACACACGATTTATCTCCCTCATCTAGGCTGGGAGGCTGGGAAAATAAAACGTGCTAAGAATCAACACAGCGAGTGAAGGAAAACAAACAAAACAGCCTTTGAGGTCAGACAGGCCTAGGTTTGAGTCCCAGCTCTGTCCTGCATTAGCGGTGTGACCTTGGACAAGTCACTCTGCCTCCTTGTGCCTTAGCTTCCTCATATGCTAACTGGAAATAATCAGAATACCTGTATTTAAGCTTTAATTTTTAACTTCTCCTTACTCTTCTGCTTCTGCCCACAGGTGAGGGGAACGGACTTTCGCTGAGCACCCATGACATGGAATGCTGGGTGCTAGGGGTTTTATACAGGCTTCTCTTTTAATTCTGAGAACAAACCCTCTAAGGCAGGCACTGGGGATGCGATGGTGACCAACCAAACCCCTGCCACGAGGAGCCCCATCGTTGGCTGCCCTCTCTAAGAACTAGAGATAAAACTTATGCCCAGTCCCTGGTGGAGGGAGTTCAGGCTCCGAGAAGTCTGCCTAACTTCACTAAAACTAGACACATCCGGGAACTAGGGGAGCCGAGGTTCACGTGCCAGAGCCGGGCTCCTTCCCCCAATACTGATGCCATACAACAGGCATTCGATCAACGTGCCCGTAGACCACAGTGGCAAAAAAGGCCAGTACGCACATCCATAGAAGGCTCTGGAAAGGATCTGGTACTTCATGTTGTCACAGAGGAGCTTCAGCGGTGCCCTGCAGGTGGAGGAAGAGGGGACACTTAGAAAAGACCACACAGAGCCCACGTTTCCTGGAGGAGTGGAGCCCGTTACCCGGAGGGGGCAGATTAAAACCAACCAGCCAAGGGGACTCTGGGGGGACTACTGTTTCTACCCATTCGTCCACTTCACCTATCAGCTCTGGGGTCACTTTCTCCCCAACTCTCTGTGGTTTGCATGGGGCTGATTCGACCCCGTGCAGGATTCAGGCTGGAGGCACAGGCATTGGGTAAGACGTGGTCATGTGATCCGACCTGAGCCAATGAGAACGAGCCCTGGGACTTTCGTTGGAACTACGGGGAGATACACACTCTTTTCTCTGCTCGAGTTCCTAAGCCAGAGGGATGTAGGGCAGTGGCTGCTGGGATCCATTTCTGCCGCTGCATAGGAAGGGCCTGCCTGAGAATGAAACCATCACGGAGGCAGCCAGAGACAAGAGGTGAAGAAACAGAGACATTTGTGTTCTGAGCGTCTGGAACCAACCATGCCTGAAGTCACTGCACCTCTAGACTCCTCAGTTCTGCTGAGATTTTCTTCTGTATTTGAACCAGTCTGCAGTGGGTTTCTGTCACTTGTAGAAAGAGTTCTGACTTCTGAAGTGACCCAGCTAAACCAAACTGAGCCGAACTGGGACTCAGAGTCTGGCTGTTGCAAAGGAGGTGACGCCTCAGAGCTTCTCCTTGCATGGGAATTTGGGGGGGGGCTGTTTTGGCTGAAAGAGGAGAGGGGAGTAAGGCCCTAGCACTGTTGGGGAAATCAAGGACTGCTGATGGGACTGCATTCTCACAGAGAACAGAGTGGAGGAATATCTGCATCTTTTTTTCTCAGGACATCCTGGGGACACTCAGGAAAACTCAACAAGACAGGAACAGGGGCATGGCTAAGGTGTTCCAGTTACACACATGGAGGCATTAAACATGAAAATCACCCTCGTCATGGCCTCAAGTTGGTGGGGCTCAGGCTTGCTCAGTTTACCTAAGAAGAGCACCACACGGACAGCTGTCCCACAGGGGACTTGGCTTGTGAAAGGTGATGAACTCCCCGTCACTCCAGGTGTGGAAGCAGATGCCACGAGAGGGGACACTAGGTTACAACAGCATTTTTCAATGGCCCCTGGACCACAGCCCAAGAATCACTTGGGATTTCTCCAATATGCGGATTCCTGGGCCCCGCACAGACCGACTCAATCGGGGCCCCTAAGGAAGTTGTCTGGGAACCAGTATCACCTCCCGCTGGTGATTCTGATGCACACAAACGTGGGAGACTCTCTGATTACAGGAAAGCTTCTCAAACTGAAACGTGCACACACGATCTTAGGATCCAGTGAAATGCAGATTCTGCTTCAGTAGGTCTGGCAAGATGGACTGAGATCTGCCCCAGGATGCTGCTGCAGGTCTGTGGACCACGTGCCGAAAGCAGGCCCTGGACGACTGCAAGAGTGTGATGCCAGCTCCCACCCCTTAAGCTCCTATGGCTGAAGACAGGACCACCCATGGGGCCAGGGGCCTGGCATGGAAAAAGGGGTTCCACTCTCCCCAGCCAGGCCAGGTGGGTTTGGTGGGAAACAAGACCAGTCTCATTATTGCACTGAGCAGCCCTGAAGACACATGAGATCTGTCGGCCAGGAGATAGATGATCTGGGGGGGTCTAACTTTATCCAATAAAATAAGAAGCGTCACTTAATTGAACATTTCCAGGGGCTGGGTACCACGTGCTGGCCACATTAGACCAGTATCTGATTTGTCCTTACAATAGCTATGCAAAGCAAGCATTCGTATCCCCATTCGGTGGAGAAGCAAATGGAGGCACATGTGGTTTGCAGTGAGTAGTATTGCTAGTTTCCGCCTTCCAAGAGCATGATAGGGCTGCGCTTCCTGGAATGTTGTGGATGAGGTCAATGAGGCGTGAGCAGAAAGAGTATGTGCTGCTCTCAGGGTGGAGCATTTCATTGTCCTTCAGGAGCCCCAGACCTACCTTTCCCTCTGTCACTGCGACTGGGAATATTCCAGAAGGTGTCGTTCCATCAGCCAGGCCCTTTAATGTGGTGCAAGCAGAGCCCCCAGCTGACCCACGAGAGACACACAGTACGCATGATAAATCAACCTCTGTTGTACTAAGCCATTGAGATTCCAGGACTGTTTGTTACTGCAACATAACCTTGGTTATCCTGACTGATACGTGTAAGGAAGCTAGGACTTCATGAGGCTAGGATTTAACCCAGACCTCGATGATCTCATAGCTTATGTTCCTCCTCTGAATTCAGTGCTGGGCAAGACATGGGTATCTACAAATCTTTGGCAAATCCTTCCACACCCTCCACCCACAGATTAAGCCCCTCATACCTCTCATGGTTGCAGCCATTGGACGAGCCACCATCGGCCAGGCCACTCTGTGAACAGGGTGAGCAGGAGGATTTCTGGGGGCTGGGTTGCCAAAGGGGCGGTAGGTTGCTCACGGAGACATCCATCAGGTCCTGGGGGACTGTGGTGGACAGGAGGGTCGGAGCAAGAGCCCCGGTTAAGCCTATGTGGGTCACAGAAAGCTCATCCCAAAGCAACCAGCTTGCCCCTAGGCCAGCACAGGGACAGGGAAAGACCCTGAATGTGACAGTCAGAGACAGCGACCCCAATCATTATCTGACCCAGACCTGTGAGCCCACCTGATCCAGGGAAAACCACCACCAAGATTTGGGGCCCTCAGCAGACAGGCAGAGCTGATGAGAGCTGAAGAGAGAGGAAGAAGTGGGGCATGGGGGGAAGAGAGACAGACAAGAGGGACAGACCCAGTCCCAGAGCAGGAGGCCGAGCCTCACCATGTTGTCATTCAAGCGTCCTCACAGGAGGCTGACAAGAAGGAAGAGGAGCCTGCTGGGGGCTTCTGGGGACGGCTCATAGTCCCGAGTCGCCAGAGACAGACTCTCTGGAAGACAGAGTCTACCGGGGAGACAGAAGGGAGCCTAACTCAACAGATGAGGCAGGGTGCCAAGGACGAGGGACCCAATGGAGCTCCTGCTGATGAGGCCACCTGCACTGTCCATCATCCTGAGCCATAGGGCTCTTCCATCAACAGGTCTCAAACAGGTGGGTTACCCCCACCCAGAATCACGTGGCGGGGGGCTTCTTAAAAAGCCATGCCTGTATCCTACCCCTGACCTACTGAATTTAAACCTCCTGGAGATACAGCCCTTAAATCCGTATATCCAAAAAATTTTTGATAACAGCAGCCACGTTCGAGAACCAAGAGAGCATGACTGATATCCTAACACGGACACTGGTGACTTGTGATCACATGGTCCCAGGATGCAGCACTTGGAGTGTCCCTCACCGCCTTCCCTGCCAGCTCCATGGAAACCGCCCCGTCTGCAGAGCCGCATGACAGACACAACGGTGACTCACACATTACAATTTCTATCACTAACTTCCTGGCCTCCTGGCAGTTCCAGACAGGTGCAAACATTTTATTTTCTCTAGGACAGGGCTCGGGAAACATTTTCCGTCAAGGGCCAGGCAGTAAACATTTTTAGGGTTCGTGAACCATTTGGCCGCGATCATAGCCACTCAACTTTGTCATCATCATGCAAACACAGCCATCCACAAGCTGCAAACACGTGAGCGTGGCTATGTTCCAATAACACTTTATTTATGGACACTGAAATCTGAGTTTCGTATTTTTACAGGTCACAAATATTACTCTTCTTTTGATTTTTTTCAATCATTAAAAAAATGTAAAAACCATTCTTAGCTCATGGGTCGCACTGAATGAGGTTGGCTCCGGCCCCTGGGCCCTGGTTTGCCAAGTCCTGACCTAGGAGATTGAGAAGGGTGCACATCTGTCCCACAGGCCCTGCCCCCTCAAGGATGACTGGTAATCCCTGGCCTCTTCCCTTGGGCTGCGAGGCTGGGAAGTTATGGACCCAGGGCCACTTGTCATCAGAGCTCAGTAGCTGACAGGGCCCAGCCCTAGCCACTGTTAGTGCAGAAAGCTCCTCCCCAAGCTGACTCACTGATGAGCTGGCCAAGAAAGACCAGTGAGCCCCTGTAAAATGTTCTAGAAAAGCATCCCCAGTTCTCCGCCAGTCTGAGGGAAGCATTGATCAGCTTCAGCAAGCTGTGGCCAGTATGCCTTGGCCCCGGCCCCAGCATCTCACACTCCACCAGCATCACCAGTGGACCCCTTCCCTATGGACCCCACAACACTCCAAGCTGCATTCTGCCACGTGGAGGCTGGACAGCGTGAGGGCATCCATTTGTCTCCGGCTTCCCTCGTCCTGGGGACCAAGACTCAAAAGACAGCATGGCAGAGGTGGCCAGCACCCAGCCCCAGGCATGGGAGGAGCCCAGACATTACTGGGGGGCTGCTGCTTCCGGCCCGACACGGGGAAGGTGGTGTCCCATCTGGCTCGCGCCCACTGACCGCCCCTGGCCACCACCAGCACGGACCGGCTGGTAGGAACCACCGTCCTGGCGGGGCTCGCGGAGCCGGGGGCAGGGCTGCCCAGGGGGTCAGGAGCAACTTGAGACACAAAACAAAAAGCACTAGTGAAATGAAATGTCTGAGGTGGGCAGAACCCTGAAACAGCCAAAGAACCCACTCCTCGGGGCTTGATCTCCCCCCTGCCCGGCTCTGCACAGCTCCCATGTATTGTGTTGGCTTTGAGGAAGAAAGAACGCTGATGTTTATAAAATGCCCTACTGTGTGCCGGCTGCTGTGCAGGGATTGCTTTATCAGCCTTAATGCCCCTGTGGGAGATGCATCTCTCCTCCCATTCTGCAGAGTGGAAACTGAGGCTCAGAATGGCAACACTACTGAACCATCCACGGCCCCAGCAGGTGGTAACTGGCATAACAGCTCTTTCCGACCGAGGTCCCCTTTCTCTTTCTGCTAACGACAGCTATCACTTACTGAGAGCAAATATTATTATTATTATTATCCCCTTTTACAGATTTGGGAACTGAGGCACAGATGGAAGCATCATGCCCAAGACCACCCAGTGAACAAATAGTGCAGCTGGGATTCTGACCCAGGGCATCAGACCCCAAGACCCTATTCACACTCTCCTGACCGATATCCCCCCTCAACCTCATCCATCCTCTGTCCAGACCAGCAGTTCTCAACTGGGGCAATTCTGGCCCCTCAAGGACATTTGGCGATGTCTGGCGACATTTTTTGTTGTCGCAACCTGAGAATTTGCTAGATGCTATTGGCATCTATCCAGTGGGTAGAGACCAGGGATGCTGCTTGCCATCCTATAATGGACAAGACCCCCCCTCCCAAACACACAATTATTCATCCAATGTGTCAACCCCGCCCTAGGCCAGCTCTGTTCAATAGGAATCTTCCCTGAGCCACCAGCTTATTTTAGAAGTTTCTAGTAGCCACACTAAAAGGGGGGAAAGAAACAGATGAAATCAATTTCAACAGTATATTCTGTTTGACCTAGTGTATCCCTAATGTTACCATTTTAACATAGAGTCAATATAACATTGCTGATGAGATATTTTACATTCTTTCCTATTGTTGCTCCAAAGTCTCCAGAATGCAGGGTGTCTTTTACACTTAAGGCACATCTCTCTTCGAACTCGTTGCATTTCAAGTGCTCGGGAGCCACACGTGGCTCACGCCTACCACGCCAGATGGTACAGACAGTCTCAGCAACACAGGAGTCTGAAAATGCCCTCCTCTGACTCTGAGCCTGTCTGCACGGTTCAGAACTTGTCTTTGCCTCCTCTGTGCACACAGACCGGGTGGTGGAGACAGAGGCAGGAAGACACTGAGAGGGGGTTTAGAACCATTTATGGCCCCTCATCCCTCCCACAGGGCCAAACTCTTCTCTCTTATTACTTGAGGCAGGCATCTGCAAACTTTTTCTATAAAGGGCCAGATAGTAACTATTTTTGGCTTTGTGGACCATACGGTCTCTGTCACAACACTCCCACTCCGCTGCTGCGGTGTGAGAGCAGCCACACACAATATGGATATGAATGGGCGGGACTGTGTTCCAATAAAACTTTATTTACAAAAGTAGGCAGGGGGCCGAATTTGGACCACAGGAAGGAGTCTGCCCATTTCTGATGTAGGCACTTCTTCAGAAAGGACGTCCTTGTTCTCAAAGATTCTGAAAACCACACATGACTGCTTGCGTTAGCTCTGGGAGGCTCAGGCCCCTGGAAAAAATAGACCAAGGATGGGGCGCCATTGCCATGTGGGGCTGAATTGGAGCTTGGGGATGAAGCGGGTGAGACTACAATATGTCAAAACAATCTGCAAGGAGTGGTTGTGAGAGGCACAAGCTCTGGAGCCAGGGCACCTGGGTGTAAAGTCCAACCATGCCGAGGATTACCTGTGCAACTCTGGACCGTTCTGTGCCTCAGCTTTCCCTTCTGTAAAACGGGTTGGTGAGGACACTGGTGCCTGCCCTGGAGGGCCATGGTGAGGATTAATTTAGATACTACACGGGAGGGACAAAGGCAGGCTTGGCACACAGTGGCGCTCCACACATGGTACTACTTTGACTCACTGAGCATCCGTCAAGCATTTCACTTTAGGTGTCTGATGCATCATCACACCAACTTCTCAGAATAGGATCCTGGCTGGGGAGGTGCTGTTCCCCCCCATCCTACACACAAGGAAATGAGGCCTGGAGAGGGCAAGTCACTTGGCCACACTGCAGGGGCAGAGGTGAACACAGGGATGTGTGCTTTTCTCAGCCGAGGGCGATTTTGCTCCCAGAGGACAGCTGGCAGTACCTGGGGACATTTCTGGTTGTCACCACTTGGTGGCGGAGGCGGGGGGCAGATCTGCTACTAGGCAGTTGGGTGTGGTGGGGGTGGAGAGCAGGATTACTGCTCAACATCCTTCAAGGCATGCGATGTCCCCCTCCCAGCAACCACCAAGAATTATTCCGTCTACAATGTCAGTGGTGCTACCATCGAGAAGCTGTGTTCTAGCTGAACGGAGTTCACTGGGGTTTCCTCAGAGCCAGGCAAGAACTCGAGTCCCAGGGGCATATTTGGGAGATGTTTCCAAGAAGCAGGGGTAGGAGAGAGGTGAAGCGACACGAGAAGGCAGAGCAAAGGGTTACCACTCAGGTGACCACCATGGGCAACTGGTGCTCAATCTCCCAGGGGGGTGTGGTGGGGGGCTCTGGGAGATGTGTAGAACACACAGGCCAGAGCTTTCTCACCAGGGTGGGGGGCGAGGGAGCTGCGACACTGATACACCAACTCCTGTCCATCCTTGGCTGAGGACTGCTCCAGGGAGGCACTGATTCCAGACACCTCCACCCCGCCCCACCCACGGGCAGAAGGGACTCTCAGGCAGAGAGACTCTAAGGATGGGAGCTGGCTGCAGAGCGACAGGCACGGAGGGGTGTGGGTGGGCACAGCCCATGTCTCTTCTGCTGACCTAGGCAGAACCGTGGCACACTAACATGGACCGCCCCCAAGTAAGACATCCAGCACCCAGCCTGGCTCCCAGCACGTGCCTACACATTATTTGTTGGATGAACCCCTGTGCAGAGTTTCCTGGGAAGGCAGGCCTGGGGCATCGGGCCCCTCTGATCAATCAGCTCTCTGATGGGGCTGTGAGAGTCGTGGTATGGCCAACAGGCTGGAGGGTTCCAGACCCTGCTCCTGGGTAGGAACAGATGTAGTGATGAACACTTCAGGACACTCCATGGCTCTTGATGGCACAGAAACATGAAGCTTTGATCCTAACTGGCCATGAGGAATGAATACATGAGTAAAGATTAGAGGCTAACCCAAGCAACGTAAGAGCTTACCGCCAAGCCGGCCCCACACCCCAGATCCAACTCCGTGCTGGATGAGAGCTGGAGCATGAAGTGGTCTGGCACGGTTAGCCCACCCTTGCCAGGAAGGACATCTGCTTTCAAAAGAGCCTCTCACGGCCCGGCCGCGGTCACTAAAGCAAACGGAGGCTCAGAGCCATTATCCATCAAATGGAACAATAGGGCCACCAAAGGTCAAATAAAATGGGGTAGACAGAAGGAACCTACAACTTAATATTGAGTTGTTGACCAGACATCCATACGGTGCTTAATAGATGCCAGGCCTCTTTCGGAGAACTTTTCAAACATTAGCTCGCTTAATCCTCATGATAACCCCGTGGTAACGATGACCTTGACAGTAACGGTCTGCGTTAACCAAGCGTCTACACCAGGGCAGCCGCCGTGCAAAGCGTCGGACATACATTAGCGTCTCGTGTGCTCCCAGGGCTTGGCTTCCCCTCCGTTGTTTCCACTGTCATTCATTAAGGGCCTACTGTGTGCGGGGCTTTATTCTACAGTGATCACCTCTTTACCTCATTGAATCCTGACAACAGAGACAGGTAAAAGCAAAACAGTGTAACAGCAGCTAAAATGTACGTGTTCTATAAGAACTAGGATGATCGGTAGGGGAAGAAAGGGATAAAGAAAGGGGGGGTAATCAGAAGGGGGAATGAAACATGAGAGACTATGGACTATGAGAAACAAACTGAGGACTTCAGAGGGGAGGGGGGTGGGGGAATGGGATAGACCGGTGATGGGTAGTAAGGAGGGCACGTATTGCATGGTGCACTGGGTGTTATACACAACTAATGAATCACCGAGCCTTACATCGGAAACCGGGGATGTACTGTATGGTGACTAACATAATATAATAAAAAATCATTTAAAAAAAAATAAATAAATAAAATAAAATTCTAATTTTTCTAGAATTATTTGGTACATCCACTGTTCCCACTAATAAAATAATTTTTAAGATCTAAAAAAAAAAAAAAAAAAAAAAAAAAAAATGTACGTGTTCTGTGCCAAGAGCCTTATCTCGTTTAATCCCCACAAGGGCCCTATGACGCAGGTGCTCTGAATATCCCCATTTTGCAGATGGGGAAACCAAGACACGGAGGGTGAATTGACTTGCCCCAGGTCAACCAGGATTCCAGAGCCCACGGCCACTAGCCCAGGCCACCTCCTGGTCAGGTGCGTCTTTATGAAGCTAAGTAGCTCACGGTTCTCATTTGGGGGGAAGCCGAGATCCTAACTTCCTGGTTTCTGGTCCCCTTGCTGGCCCCAGAGTCCAGACCACTTGTCCTCTAGTTCCAAACACCTGGAATCATTTTCATGATCAGCTAACATCTGGATCCAGGGGGCCCAGAGACGGGGCAGCTTACCGAATTCAGACCGCATGCCGGGGCAGATGGTCCTGAACACGTAATCTGTGGCCTCGTCGTCTTCCTTGTCTGAAGACGTGGACTCGGAACCCTGAGGGCTTCGCTTGCGCAGTTTGGGAAATACTTTGCCCTGAAAGAAGGTGTCCTATTGCACAGTCCTTGGGATACACCTGTCCCCACAATCTGCACAGCCTGAGGGTTTCAGTGGGGTGTGTATGTGCCCACAAAGCCACTTAAGGATCCATGGGCAAGAATGACCACTCCTCCGGGTGCCTGGGTGGCTCAGTCGGTTAAGCATCTGACTCTTGATTTCGGCTCAAGTCATGATCTCAGGGTCGTGAGATCCGGCCCCAAGTCTTGGGTTGGGTGCGGAGCCTACTTGGGATTCTCCCTCTCCCCCACCCCTCCCCCACCCTGCTTGCACACACACGCATGCACCTCTCTTTCAAAAAATAAAGAATGACCACTCCCCATAGCTGACCCCCACCCCAGCCTCCCTGGGTCCCCTGTGATCACTCACCTTTCCCCGCTGAGACCAGAGTGGAGGGTCCAGCTGCCCATGAGGGAGCAGCCCATTTTCCAGGCACGAGAGGAACTGCAGGAGGTGCCCTCCCTTGGGGAAGCAGAAAGGCGGCCTCTGGATCCCGTCCTGGCTGACCAGCACCACTGTCCCGCCGCTGTCCACTGCCACCACGACCCAGCCAGAGGAGATCCAGCGGGAAGTCAGTATGAGGCATGGGTATGGGGCCCTCCCGGCATACACATCCCCCCAGGCATGTCAAACCAGACCCACAGACCTGCTCCAAGGCTCTGAGAAAGGCCTGGGCAGAAGGTCAGGGCCAGTTTTTAGCCCCCGCCAAGCCTCTTCCACCCCACCTGCCACGGTCACTGACCAGGAAGTAGAGGACATGATCCAGAAGACTATGTTTGGCCCCGATGAAGTCACCCCCCAAAGGAAATGATGCCCCTAAACATGTGATGTCCCTCTACACCCTCAATCACCCTCTACGAATCAGCCTGACCTATTTCTTCATGGAGGCTTGCAGACCTATCCCTTCTCAGGGCAGTAGTTGACTTGCTAGCACGTATTGAGCGCTTACTGTATATAGCACAGCATGTTAAAGGCAGTGTCTTACTGGAATACTCAAAATAGACCTATGAGGTATATCTCTTATTGTGTGTTTTACAAGTGATGAAACCAAGGCTCAGAGAGGCGATGTAATTTGCCCAGGGCTGCACAGTAGGGCCTGGATCTGAACCCAGATCTGTCTCACTAACTAAGCTTCATGTTTTGTGCCTTGGTGGGGCATGGATCACTTGCTTTCTACAGCAGGATGGCCTTTTGCTTGTTCTGAATGTGCCTTCTCTGAGCCTTAAAGGAGAACTCTAGTTATTAATCCCAGATCTTGAGAGCACAGGCTTTGGAATGATAAAGACCTGATTTCGAGTCCAAACTCAGGAGTTCCCGGGGTGTGTGACCTCGTGCCAAGCTGTTTAGAGCCCTGCTTGGCACATCATAAGCGCTCAATAGGCGTGAGCAGCTAATACCATGGGTTTGGTGCTGAGCCCTTATCATATGTCACAGGATGTTCACAACAACGCCAGGAGTAGGTGCTGTTGTGATTCCGTTTTACAGATGGGGAAACTGAGGCTCAGCGAGAGGTCACTTGTTTGAGGCTGCACAGGTACTAAGGAGGTGGGGCCAGGCAGGGGAGCCAGGAGGAACACCCCAGCCCCGTGCTCCCCCATGGTCCCTACCTTGCTGATGGCAGTGCAGGTACACAATCTCCTCCAGGCAGATGGTCATGGCATAGTCCCAGTAGACGCTGGAAGGGGAGGGATGGTTAGGTCCGCAGGATGCCTGCTCACCGATTCGTGGCAAAGGGCCCAGGAGGCCACGAAACCACACCCATGGGCTCCTGCACCCTTCTCACTAGGACCCACCTGTCTCCAACATCTGTATTCCAGGCTTCCCAGAATCCATCTCCCCTTCTTTGGTCCCAGCACCCCAGTTTTCTAAGGACCACTCCTCTCTTAACCCCAGTCCATGTGGCTGAGGCGGAGTCCACCCACCCTCTATGCCAGGATTCCAGGAATGGCCATCTGACCCCAGCCTGGCCGGTCAGCATTTTCCACTGTTCCAGCCAAGTGACTGGTTTAGGGATGGCCCTGCAACCCAAGCAGAAATAATGAGGCTCAACTGTTAGATTCATGTTAGAATAAACTGGAAAAAGGATGCTCCTTTCTGTTAGTAAAGGCAAAGGTGATAGAAGTCTGGAAATGGAGGGGGCCATAGCAAGAGAAAGGCCACTTGGTGATGGCATCAACAGGGAAGAAGAACGAAGAGATGGAAAAAGTTCGGGTCCTCATTGTTTGTGTCCCTGGATCCAGCCATTCCTGAAGCCACTGTGTCAGAATTTTTCAGTTCATGGGAGCCAATGCTTAAGTCAGCCTGAGTTTGGTTCCCTGTCACTGGTATCTAAGAGTCTTGACTCAGACCCCAACGCTAGGCCACTGTGCGTCCATACGGTTAGAATAGCCACTCAACAGCCTTGACCCCACAGGTCCCAGCAATGTGACTTGAAGGCTTCTATGAGCCTGTTTCCTCCTCTGTAAAACGGGCGTGATAATAATTACCCACCCCATAGTACTGCTGTGATGATTAAGTGGAATCATGGATTTCAAGGGCTCAACACAGTGTTGATACGTAAAAGAGTATTGGGTTAATGGTCTCTGTGCTGACATACTTAAGGTTTTCCCTTTCTAGCTTAAAGCCTACTGCTGTCCCGAACCAGATCGCTTTTCCCCTCAAACACCATGGAGGTGGGGCTCACAGGAACCGGGACTTTGTGGCAGTCAGGGGAATGCACTGCACAGGTGTCCTTCAGACCTTGCTGTGGGGGGCAGAGCTGACCACCAGCTTCAGGGGCCGCCCCTGCATCCACCAACACGTTTGCACCAAGGCCATGCTTCCCTTGGGCTGCTCTCAGCTGGGACTAAGCACATGGGGATGCCAGTGTGGGCCTATTCTTACAGCATGGGGGGCTCCTCTAAGGGCCAACTTTAGCCCAGGGACTCCCAATGGATCGGGCTGAACATTCTAAGAACTGCAGCGTCTGAGACTCTTCCTGCTCCTTCCTTCTTTCCCCTCCGTGTTCACAGGGGTCAGACCAGCTTCATGGTCTGAACGTCCCACCTGCCTCCTCTGTTCTTCACTCTTGTACACAGATGCTCTCATGTTACAGCTCTCTTGCATGTCTAACTCTGTCCACACGTGCTTCTTGGGAGGACCTGAACCAACACAGGCTTCAAGGTCAGACTTCAAATCCCACTGCCACCAACTATACTGAATCAGTCCCTTCTCCTCTCTGGGCCTCAGTTTCCCCAGCTGTAACACGAGGAAGTTAGACAAGAAGCTCTCTAAGGGACCTTCCTGCACCAGAGTCAGCCTCGCCAGGGTCCACAGAGTGAACGTCCTGGGAGAGTAGCCAAGCACACAAGAGTTTTCAGAGTACCAGCCTCTATGGAGCTCCTCGCATGCGAGTCTTGGCCAGGAAGTCCTTCCCCAGACACCCACACTCTGCCCATCACCTAGGGTTGCAATGCTGTGTTTTTTCCCATCTCCCTGAGAGGTGCTGAAATGGACAGCGACTGGGTTTTGCTTACTTCTGCGAGATGCTCAGAAAATATTCATAGCTAATGGTGAATGTGCTAGGGCGCCCAATAAACCAAGCAACTCTCCAACTACCACCAGACACCAGCAAGGAGGAGCTGGGTAACTTGACACCAACACCCTCAGGGTTCCAGCCTCCGGCTAAGGGCTTTAACTGCATTTTCTCATTGACTCTTTCCTGTATGCCTCTTCTGAGGTTCCGTTACCACATCCCCATTTTACATCAGAGGAACAAACTGAGGCTCGGGAAGGTGAAACTCACTGGCCAAGATCACTCCGCTGGGAAGGAGCAAGAGATGAGCTTCTGTTTTCCTTTTACATGTTTTCACAGCTGCCTAGAGCAGAACTGCTGGGTCGTGTGGTAAGGGTAGGTCTTAAGACACTTCCAAACTGGTTTGTGGGGGTTCCAGCTGCTGCGGTGTGTGGGGGTTCCAGCTGCTGCTCCCCATGGCAGGGCTGAGATCTGAGCCAAGTGCAGCCAGACTCCAGAGCCCAAATAGCCACTCTTTGGTGATATTTCCTCCCATACACTAGGAAAGCCAGCTGGGGAGTTCTGACCCTGGTTGTACAAGAGAGGGTGCTGGCTGGGACAAGAGAAGAGGTCCTGAAGCTCCTCAGACGAGGACCACACCCCTTCTTTTCATTGTCTCTTGGTCCCCAAAGAGACGCCGGAGCCCCTGGGCGCTCCCGTGTCCTACACGCTAATCCCCATGTTTCTGACCCCTGGCTTTTTCTCTTTCACTGAGCTCTGGGTTCCAGGCAGGAGTAACAAGGATAGATGGGGGTTCAGAGCCCAGGGCTGGGGAAGTCTCCAGCCCCATCAATAGCGACCTTGAAAGTGATGACTTAGCTGGAACCAAATATTGATGTGTCTACAATGTCACAGAGAAAAACATAAGGGAGGAAGATAGAGGCCCCAGTGATCTGAGCTAGAGGGGATGGGGTGAGGGGTGCTTGGCAATCATTTGGCTCAATGTTTCTCCAAAACACTAGTATTAAAAATTTTCTGCCCACACAACCCTGGGCTTAAGTTCAACCAACAAACAGGGCCCTCAGGCTGTGATGTTTGACAGAAGAGACTTCAATGTATGGGGAGCTCCTGTAAACCCTTTGGGAACCCTTTGAGTTCTGGGGAGATCACTTATCCAGCCCCCTTGATAGAAGGGGGAAACTGAGGCCCAGAGATGGTGAGAGACATACGCCAAGTCACCCAGCCGGATGAGGACCGAGCAAGCACTTGGTCCCGTAATATACATTTACCCGTTTACCTGCGTATTCATTTTCTCCTCCAGTATAATGTAAATACAAGGTAAGCTCTGAGAAGGTAAAGGTTTTCCTCTCCTTTTCTGCATCTGCTCTCTCTCTTGTAGTTAGCACAGGGCCTAGCACATAGCAGGTGCTCCGTTAATATCTGATGAACGAATCCACGTCCCCTGACTTCCCTGCTTTGTTTCACAGAAATTATCCGAGCACCTACTTTGTGCTAGGATGGGTGGCAGGTGATAGAGAGAAGACATGAGCACGAAAGATTCCTTGCCTTCACGGAAATGAGGTCTAGAACACAACAGCTGGCACACAGGTGGGCACAGATTCATTACGTGAGCACAATTTTATAGATGCTATGAAGGAGTTTCAGAGCTCCGTGTGATCTAAATTCAGCTGGGAAGTCAGGGAGGGGCTGGAGTTTAAGATGAATAGACTGAAATAACATCCTGGGCCAAGGGCATCTCCTCAGCCCCACGCTGTTCCTCGGGGAGGGTTTCTTGATCAGACACTCTGGAGTCTGGCTGGAGCTGAGTTATGTGGCCCAGCCTAAAACGGACTGTTCCTCCCATTGACCATCTCTGAAGACAGATGGCCACCTCTGCATGGGAAGTGGTCAGCTTAGAGAACAGCATTATCTCATCAAGGCCTGGGGTTCCTCAGGCTGAAGCCTGACACGAAACAGAACACAGTATGGTGTTCTGCTTACATTCCGTGAAAAGAGCCCTTATTTTATACATAGCTGCCAGGACTCCTCGAGCTGAAATAATCAGGCCGGCCACACTCTGCACAGTACCTTCCCTCTGTTTGCAGTCCTTCTAGGGCCCTTCCCTAATTGCGGGGGAACAGGGGGTTGCAGCAGGGAGTCCCTGGTTTCCGAGTTTCTTCGGAGCATGACCCCAAAGCCTTTGCTGAGCCTTATAAATCGCAAGGTATCACAGGGAGACACAGTCCTGGACCAGAGGCCCACCAACCAATGCCTCCTGCTTTCCTTCTTGACTGAGTGATGGGAAAGGAGGCAGCAGATGGGGGAATATTTGCCATTGGCAGGCTTCCCAGATCTCTGTTAAGATTTCTCCCACTGGCTGGTGTTTTGACCAGGGTTTGCCTAACTCCCATGCCCTAAGATTCTTCTAGTTGGTTTCTTGATCTTCCCAATGAGCTATCCATAAGGCCACAGCTTGCAGGGAGGCTGGGCCAAGCGACTGCAACAACCAGACAGAGCAGCGGGCCAGGGCAGGGCACGAGGGACAGAGCACAAACTTCCCCGTGGCAAGGGCAGGAGAGGGACCCAGCACCTTACCTCTTCTCATAGTCCAGGTCCCCCATCGACCCGTTCATCAGCTGGTTAGGCGTCCATTTCAAGGTCATGACGTCAGCTGTCTGGTGCAGGGACAGGTACCCTGGCACAGCCTCCATATCATCCCTCTGCAGAGAGAGGGCACAGGCTTGGTCAAAGCGCCGGAGTCACAGTGATCGTGGACCCCGGCCCATCTGACTTAGGATGCATAACCAGAACCAAGAGGTTGGGTCACGCGCTCCAAGGCCATGGCCATTTGGAAGATCCTGCCTTCCAGGTGGCCATGCTAAGCAAAGCAGTTTGTAACCAACCACGCAGAATGGGTTCCCCGCACCCCCCCTACTTTCATACTCACACCTCCTCCCCCTCAACCAAGGTCCAGGGGCCCTGCTGCAAGGCGGGGTTGGTAGCTCTTTAGAATCAGGAACGGGCTCTACCCCTCTTCAACACCAACCTCTCCTTAACAGAAGGCGTTTATCTGGCATCATTTTCGCCAGTCTTAAGGGAGAGAAAGAGGGCAGCTGAGCTCTAATGTCCCATCCACAGACATTTTCCAGAACCCCCAAATACCCACACTGTACTCCCTGCCCGGCAGCCGGACCCTCTGTCTTCCTGATTAGCCTGCAGAGTGTCTCACCTGCTCACTCTGCTTTATCCCAAGTGGGGTGTGAGGGAGGGGGCGATCTGCAAGCCTCACACATACAGGAGGCAATTACTGAGCACCTAGTGTGTGTACCAAGCACGGCTGGGCCTCCTGCGCATGGTCCCCATTTAACCACACATGCCTGCAGCCCCATGACGGAGCACTGTTTCACGGATGGTTTTCACATGTTAATGTATCTGAAATGGGGACGTATCTGATAACGATCTCATGTCTCACGATCACGACATAGTGGTCAATGCCTGACCTCATGCAGACTCGGGCCTGGCTGTTCAGACATTGTTACTTCAATTCAGGTTTTTGGGGTTTTTTTTTTAAAGATTTTGTTTATTTATTTGACAAAGAGAGAGAGAGCGCGTGAGAGAGAGCACAGCAGGGGGAGCTGCCGAGGCAGAGGGAGAAGCAGGCTCCCCGCTGAGCAGGGAGCCCGATGCAGGACTCCATCCCAGGACCTTGGGAACATGACCTGAGATGGAGCCACCCAGGTGCCCCTCTGTTCAGTTTTGAGCGTGCTTGTTACTTCACGTGTGGAGTACAGGTGCTATTTTAAATGCCTTCAAAAAGATTAGACCGATCCATCTTTGAATCAAAAAGTGATTGTGCGTGCAGAGAAGCTGGCAACAGGGCAACAGGACACTGGTGTGATACTGGCAGAGCAGACACACCATTCACTGCTGCACAGATGTCCACAATTCCAGACTGTCTTGCAAAGCCACAACCAAGTGCACACATTTGCAAGGAATACTGCACCTCCGACACTCTTGATCAGAGGTCAGCAAACTTTCTACAAAGGGCCAGACAGGGAAACATTTTGGCTCTGTGAGCCATACAGGCTCTGTTGCAACCAGTCATCTCGTCATTACAGCCTGGAAGCAGCCATACACGATATGTCATGGGCATGGCTGTTACAATAAAGCTTTATTTGCAAAAACAGGTGGAGCCCTGCATTTGGCCCGTGAGCTATATAGCTTGTTGGCCCCTTTTTTTGATGGAACAGAAAACAATATTTGGGGGAAAAATATAGACAGTGATGTCTCTAAGTCAAAAAGTGATACGAAGATTAAACCCTAAAATGTGAAGAAGTTTTAGGACTATCTTAACTAATGAGTGTCAATTACGTGTTCCCGTGGGCGGAGAGATGGACTGGAAGATAAATGGACAAACAGATAGATGGATGAATGGGCGGATGCACGTAAAGATGGGTGTGTGGATGGACAGACATGTGAAGATGGGTAGATGGATGGAGAGATGGATAGATGACTGGATGGATATAAAGATGGATGGATGGATATAAAGATGGATGGATGAACAGACAGATGTAAAGATGGGTAGATGGATGGAGAGATGGATAGATGACTGGATGGATATAAAGATGGATGGATGGATATAAAGATGGGTAGATAAATGCATGGCTGGATGGATGGGTAGATAGAAGGAAATGTTGTCATATGGATGAACGGATGGAAAGATGGAGTACTGGCAGATGAATGAAGAGATAAATACGTGGGTAGGTGGATGGATGAATGACTGAATGGATGGATATAAAGATGGATGGATGGATGGATGGATGGATGGATGGATGGATGGATGTAAAGATGTGTAGATGGACAGAGGGATGATGGATTGGTAGATGGATGGAAGGAAGTAAAGATGAGTAGATGGATGGATGGATGACTGAATAGATGCATATAAAGATGGATGGATGGATAGAAGGAAATGCTGTCATATGGACGAACGGATGGAGAGATGGAGGACTGGCAGATGAATGAAGAGACAGGTATGTGGGTACGTGGATGGATGAATGCACGGATGAATGACTAAATGGGTAGATGTAAAGACGGATGGATGGAATAGTTGGGTGGATGGATGGATGAATGGATGGATATAAAGACAGATGGAAGGACAGACAGAGGTAAAGATGGGTTGATGGACGGATGTAAAGATGGGTAGATGGATGGATAGATGGATGAATGATTGAATGGATGGATATGAAGAGGATGGATGGATAGTTGGATGGATGGATAGAAGGACATGTTGTCAAATGGATGGATGGATGGAGGACTGGCAGATGAATGAAGAGACGGCTATACAGGTGGGCGTTGGATGAATGAATGCGCAACTGGAGCCAGAGGGAAGTCCTCCTCTATACCCTGAAAACAGACAGCCCTGTGGAAGATCTGGGCCCGAGATATCTCTCACCGGCTGAACCAGAACGTTGTTCTTGCCGTAGAGCAGCGTGGCCCGGGAGTTCTGATGCAGGGACTCTACGTAGTCACGGGCAGAAAGGGATGGTCGGTCGTCCATGCTGCCGCTCGAATGCCTCTTCTGGATCTGGCAGTGTGCGAGGAGGTGGAGGATGAGGCCTGGACTGATCCTCAGGGTCCTACTGCGTTCCCCATCTCCACACCGAGTCTGGAACCCAGCCCAACTCCCTCCCAGGGCCCCGCAGCCCACCCCTACTCACACAGAGGGCCGGGCGCTTGGTAGGTGAGTCCTGCCGCAGGTGCGAGCTGTGGATGCGGTGTCTCTGCACGAGCTCGTCCGCCGAGGGGTCCGTCCAGAAGTGATCCGCGGTCTTCATCTTGGTGTACTCCAGGGCACAGGGCCCCACTGTGGGGCATACGGGGGCTGGCAATCCAGAGCCCTGGACAGTCCACCCTCTTGTCTACCCCCCAACCCCGATGGGCCACAGATTTCACCGCTTCTCCCCTCCAGCCGGTGAGTACGCCCCAGGGTCCTCCTAAGGAGAGGCCAGCACCAGACCCCGGGGGGCCAGAGCCAGGGAACTGGTATGTTGTGATGGAGGAGGCTGGAAGGAGAAGAGAGAGGCCCTTTGGATGCACCAGTGAGCGGAGCCCAGAGATCCAGAGGAAGCTCAGAGCACTGGACCACTTACCCAACAAAGACGCAAGGATGGGGCCGTCCACCGGGTCCATCAGGAGGGCTTCCTTCTCATAGTACTTACTAGTGAGAGAAAAGGACAGGCAGGTTTGGATGGCGACCAGCGGAGGGCACGCAATTGACTCCGACTTGGTGGTTAAGAGCCGACTGTGTTTGGTCTCCCTCTTGTTACCTCTCTGAGCCTCAGATGCCCCATCTGTAAAATGGGTGTGATAAAAATAGATCTCCTAGGGCTGTTGCAAGGACTTTTGAGAGAGACGACAGATGTGAGGCACTTAGCATCGTGCTTGGCACTTCACTGCTTGATACATGGCTATGACACAGCCAGAATGAGAGTTAACAGGAAAAATAAGTAGAAAGCAGCTCCTGGCTGGTTCTATCTACTTCTACTGCATTTTCCATTTCAGACGGCAAATCGCTTAGGGGCTCGGATGTTGTCTGCCCTTCTAATGTTACTGAGGCAACAAGATGCTTTTTGGCTGTGGTGTGCACAGAAAAGCTGTATTAATAGGACTTCCTGCCCAGACAGCTAATCTGGATGACGCTGGCCTGATGTGCGCAAGAGCGCCCCCTGGCTTCTGGCTCTTTAAAATAACCCGTGATGCGGGCAATACGACGTTTGTGCTGTTTTTGCTTTTTATTTCTTTGTTTGAGCTGTCGTGTAGTGGCTTCTAGTTCTTTGCCAACTCACACAATCTAGAAACAGAATTCTAGAGTTGGAAAAGACCTTGTCCCATCCTCCTGAGGGATCTCAGGCTCAGAGAAGGGAAGTGACCTGTTGGAGGCCGCACAGCAGGTGCACGTAGGCTACACCCAGCCAGCCTGGCTCTTCCCAACCTACAGCAGGGGGATGCAGAACACAGGATCGGGAGGGAGAAAGACTGAGTAGGCACCTGGCTCGACCATTCCTACCCTCACTGTGTGTCCCTGGGCAGGTGACTACCTTCTCTGAGCTTCAGTGTCCTTGGCTGTAAAATGGGAAGAATGACAAAACCCACCTGCCCAGGCTGTTGGGAGGATTAAATGCTCACCTGCTTGTACAGCGACAGCACAGACTCTGCCACCGGCAAGTTCTCGCGAAGCGGTTGCAACATCATTGTCATTTTGCCCCAGAGGAATCCTCTATCCACCAGAATATTGGCTAAAGTGGAACTGGCATGCCTTGGACATGCTCAGCAGCAAGTTTATACGTTCTGGTTTCAGATCTGAAGATAAGGCTTCAAGTCACGTTCCACTCTGCCACTCAGTTTCTATTCCCAAGGCCAGCAGAGTTACCTGAGCATAAACCTTGGGAATACGGCCTTTAAAAATAGCAGGTAGGATTGGGAGCAAGATGTGACCATCAAGGGTAGTCCCAGGGAGCAACTCTGGGGTGACAGGGTTCTGGAACAGCTTTGTGTCCTGACTGTGGTGTCGGTTACACAAAGCTATACGTGCGTTAAAATTCCATAGAACTATAGAAAAAAAAATGAGTGTATGTAAAAACTAGTGAAATCCAAATAAAGTTTGTTGTTCAGTTAACAGTATTTTACCAACGGCAATCTCCTGTTTTGATCCTTGTACTATGGTTATGGAGGATGTTATCACTGAGGGTAGAGGAGACTCTCTGTACTAATGTTACAACTTCTGTGTCAATCTAAAAAAATTAGAAGCTTAATGGAGAAAGGGGTTGGCATTATTGCTGAAATAAATCGTTAATTCCTTTTGACCAGCTTATTCAGCAGAAAACACAAGGTCATATGCCAAAGGCAATATCTACAGAGGCCCTGAACGCATGCTAGGGCACAGGGCAGAGATATGTCACAATTTACTAGAAGGTGAAGAGATTCATTGGACTCCAGGGCCTGGATTTCTTCCAGCTCCTCTCCTGCCTCCTGGCCTTGGCACCTGCTGTTCCCCCTGCTGGGAACACTCTTTTCCCCACACACCCTTTACGTGGCTAATGTCTCCATGCCCTTCAAACAGAAGCTTAACTGCCATGTCTTCCAGGACACTTGCCCTGACCATCCAGAGGAGATTAAACACCACCCACCTGACTTGGAATAGTCATCATATATATCCCATATATAGTACTAGTTACCTGTTTTCCCTGCCACAATACGAGGTTCATGAGAAAAAGCACTTTGCTCTATACTTTCATGCATATTTTCCTAGCAAACAGGCAAAGAATAAAAGATAATCATAATACCCATTGCATGTGAAGATGTGGTTAAACAGACACTTTCGTACACCAAGAGATGAGGAGATTCTCAGATATTTCCCTCATATTCTCCCTCTCTCCCTCCTTCTTTCCCTCTCTCTCTCTGGCTGGAAAGGAATACTGGCCACAAAGAGTCTCTTCATTCTTCCTGGCTCCCCCATGCTCTTAGCATAACATCAAAGTTTTGAACATGACAGTTGAGATCAATGTATCCCCAACACCTAGGTTAGTGCCTGGCACATGGTAGGCGCTCATTAAATGTTTACAGGATAAATGAATGAATGAATGAATGGGTAAATGCTTGCCAAGAGGGCTCACACTATAAAACCTTTATACCAGGTTTATCTGGGCTAGAAAAGAAAATATAAAAAGGTTTCATTATTTCTAAAATGCTGTGTACTCACTAACGCCCCTTCTCACTTCTTCTCCAGAATGGCAGCAATCCCTGTCCCATTTACCAAATGAGAGCAGAGACAGAAGAGCTAAATGACCCCTCTAGGGCCACACTTCGCAAGGAGACAGTAGGCTTAATTCATGGGGGAAGAAAGATGCCTAAGATTGCAAGATCCTACACCCACTGCAAATCTGAAGATTCTGCATTGCCAGCAAGCACCTGAATTGTCCCAAGGTTCTAAACCAGGCTAATTCAGAGGCAAACTTCCAGAAGGCCTTTATTTAATCTCTTTCAACTCAGGTGCATATCAAGGGGGAGAAAAGAAAGCTGCTTTGTGCAATAGGTTGCAATTCCCATGAGGGCCAGCAGGTGGCGGCAGAGCACACCCAGGCGTCTAGTCTCTTCCGCTCACCTGCTGTTTTCCACCAGGTAATGCACAATTTTGTCCAGCACCTTCTCAAACAAGGCAGTGCGAATCCACAGGTGCTTGATGGCGAGTGGGGACAGGTTGGGCAGCTTCGGCAGCTTCCGCACATTCTCCTGGAGGCCCTGGATCTGGTTTCGCCTTTAAGACCAGTAAAGAAAGAGAATGAATATTCACAAAAGAGGAAATCCAACAGGACCAGTATGCAAACGGCAAAATACCCAACCTCTCTAGGAAATGAAGGAATGGCAACTAAAACAAGAGCTCCTGGCAAGTGGGTAAAGAGTTGAAAAAATCATAATACCGAGTGAGTGTGAAGATGCAGTGAAACAGACACTTCCATAAGCTGTTGATGGGCAAGCCAGATTCTCATAATGGTATTTCTCTTCTCTTCCTCTCTCTCCCTCTCTCGTTCTCTCTCCCCCTTCTTTCTGCCTTGGATGAGCAACTGCATGAATGAATGAGTGGCTCTCTCTTACCACCTGGCAAGGATATCTCTAATTCCTCCATAGAAAGCCACTCCCGATATTATGGAAGTCCCATGAAAATCCATCCCTTTACGAAGTTATCAGCAAAGACCTGGGTATTTAGCAGATGGACTGGAAGGCACCTGAAGACCATGTGGCCGAGGAGTCAGATTCCAAATGGGAGCTGGCAATGCCAAAGCCACAGCCCGGCCTGTCACGCAGTTCTGGCCAGCAGCTCTGGGCTGGCATGGCCTGAAAGGCAAGGCAAGGGCCATTTCCCGTCCAGTGCAGTGGAGTGATCACCCATGGCAGAGAAGGCAAACACAGCACGTGTGCCTCTCTCTCCCTTCTCCTGCCTGGAACAGACATGGCTAATCAATCCACGCATTCTTTCCCATGAAACCCAACAGCAGCTCCAGAGTCTTTCACAATGAGGTCCTTCGGGCAGCCTCTAGCAGAACTGGAGCCGAACCCTATCTGACATCCCTGCGCTGGCCTCAGATTGAGGCTTTGGCTGTACAGTCAGGACTCTAGGGTGACTCTGGTGGAAGGGGCTCATGTACACACACTCAGGCCATGAGCCTCCCCCCAGGAAACTCAATCAGCCCTTAAGGTGTGTGAGTGAAGCCACTGCTCCCCTTCAATGGTTGCCTCAAAGTCACACCCGGTCCACACAGATAGAGACCATATTGGCTTCATTAAACTGTGGTCTTCCTGCATTCAGAATAGGGTCTGGCTCCCAAGAGGCACTTACTCATTCAACATCATTTCTTGAGCATTTACCAGGTGCTGGGCACTGTCCAGGCACTGGGGACATAATGGGGAATAACAGATTTTAATTGTCTGTTCTCATGGAGCTCAGAGTCCAGTGAGGGAGATAGACGAAATATAAGTAAACAAATGAAGTAGTAATTACAGGTGGTGATAACACAGGGAAGTAAACTGATGATCTAAAAGAGAAATGGGGTGAGGGTTGGAATTTACCCTTAACTGGGGGAAGGCCTGAATGATGACAAGGAACTAGCCATGGAAGATGAGGTGTGTGAACCAGGTGATAGGTACAGCATGTGCAAAGGTCCTGGGGTAGGAAAGAGTCTGGCAGGTTTGGGGAGCAGGGAAGAGACTGGAGAGAGTGCCAGGAGGAGCGGGTTCTTGCAAAGCTCAGGGAGGAACACGGACTGTCCTCTGTGGGTGTGCCCTGCCCATGCTCTGCACTCACGCGCTCTCGATCAGCTGCTCCAGGTCCTGCACCTTGCGGCTCAGCTCCTCAGCCGGCGGGAAGTTCTTGCCCACTTTCATGAAGAGAGCTGCAATCTTGTTGCTGCGCAGAAAGCCAGCCGCCCGCCGCCGCAGCCCATGCAGGACGCAGGCCTCCACAGCCGCTGCAGGGACACAGTGGTCAGTCAGCAGGCCCTGCCCACGCTCCCCTGCACCCAGCTCAGAACTCCAGCCACACAGAGCTGCCTTGGAGAACTGCGGGTCCCAAATCACAAAATTTGTGAAAGCATCACAGGGAAAAGCACATATGCCTCCCTACCTCCCACTCCCTCAAAAAGGGACCAGGAGAGCTGAGCAGTTAACCTATGCTCGCTGCCCAAGGTCAGACTGTTCACGTCCTCTCCCAGACACTAAGCAGTCATGTAACCTTGGGCAACTACTTCCCCTCCCTGTGTTTCAGTTTCCTCATCTGTGAAATGGGGATAGTATGAACACATGTCTTAAAAGGTTGCTGCTAGAATGAGGTGGAAAGGGGCACCTACGTGGCTCAGTCAGTGAAGCATCTGCCTTCGACTCAGGCTGTGATCCCGGGGTCCTGGGATTGAGCCCCACGTAGGGCTCTCTACTCAGTGGGAAGTCTACTTCTTCCTCTCACTCTCCCTCTGTGTTCTCTCTCCCTCTCTCAAATAAATAAATAAAATCTAAAAAAAAAAAAAAAAGAATGTGGTGCAAAAAATGCATGGAAAGCACTTCGTGTAAAGTCTGGCACATAGTACGTGCTTTAGAAACATTAGTTATTGTTCCTGCCAGTGAGGGAGGAGGGACTGGACCCCAGGACTCTCGAGCTTTGTCTGGGTTAAGGAATCACATCAACGTCATTACTGTGATCCCAGGAAGAGCCAACATTATAGATCTCGTTCTATCTCTGCTACAGCCAAGGAAGAAAAAAAAAGCCGTCCCCATTTTTCAGATGTGAAAACTGAGTCTCTAAGAGGTGAACTGAATTGCCCCGGGTCACCCAGCAAATGAGTGACAGAGCTGGGATTCAAACCCAGGCCTGAGCCCAAGGTGTGCTCACAACACTTGTGCCTCCATGACAGATTTGGAGAGGATTTAGTCATCACCTTCTGGTGTCTGCGTTTCCCCTGGGTGTTAGCCTGGGCTCTACCACTAACTTGCTGTGTGACCTCAGGCAAATTGCTTTCCCTCTCTGGGCCTCAGTGTTCCCTCCTGGGAAACAGTCACAGTGTAGGCCATTCTGATGGCCCCAATCTTCTTTCTGGTACTTTGAGAAGTCCTCTATTAAGTACCTTCCTACCTTCTGTCTTACACAGCAGACTGCCAGCTCACTCTGGTATGTAATAGGAGTACAATCAACGTTGATGGGAAAAGCGAGTCTATTGTAAGAGTTACTTCTTATAGGGCATCGACCAGGTGTCAGACCGGTGTTGAGGTTTACCTTACCTAATCCCGGTGGAAAAACCCCATCAAGTGACTGTGCTAGCTGCTGTTACTCCACACAAGGAAAACGCCAGCAGTCCGAGGGTGAAGAGTCTGGCTGGCGTCATGTTGTGAGCAAAGAGAAATTCTGAGAAGTTTTGGTTCAATTACTTGTCTAGGGGTATTTTTGTTGTTGTTGTCAGCAATTACTTTTTTCCTTATTAAATTTTTTTTTAAGGTAGGCTCCATGCCCAACGTGGGGCTTGAACTCACAAGCCCACGATTAAGAGTCGTGTGCTCTACTGACTGAGCCAGCCAGGCATCCCAGCAATTATTTGGCTTTGAATGAATGTCCACCCTATTGCCTAATCTGCCTACGAGCTTAAAATACTCTGGGTATTTTAAGCATCTCTTTAACACCCTCATTTTTGCTTACACGCACAACACTTTTCATTTGTCTATACTGCAACAAGTTAATTAACTATCCAGGCTTTGGAGACTTGGTTGATTCTTCTCCGACAATGGCTCATAAGGAACAATGGATCGGAGACACCTCAGGGAGACCCTGCAGGCCTTATTCAGTGCCATCACACTACTTCTCATCCCAACACTGTGGTTGAAGTTCGACAATTATCATGATTTTTATCACTTTCTATTCCTCTAAGTCTTTAACGGGTAGGTATGGTCGCACATTCTGAAATGGGCATGCCCGTTATTTTCTTTGCAAATAAAGATGTCCAAGAGAAAAAAAAACAAACATATTCCCATATTCACATTTATGTGTGTATATATACATTTATACACATACATATACATGTAAGTATATATATACACATTCCTACATATATACATACATATGCAAGTATACAAACATACATATAAATGTAATTTAAACAAACATGTCTCATTAAATTAAAAAAATATAAAAAAATGTTGCCAAGGTCACCCAACAAACAAGTGGCAGAGAAGGGATTTGAACCCAGGTCTGCCTGGCTGCAAGGGGGCTGAACTGACGTCAGCGGGCTCCCAGGTCTCGGTGTATTCCCCCATGGGTGGGGCGCCCAGCCGTCGGGGTGAAGCTGAAGGGCCGGCCAGGTCTCCTCGCTCGGGCCTCTCCAGGAGGCCAAGACCGTGAGAGGGGAGTTACAGCGTGTCCTTCCTCCCAAGACACTCGTCGTGAAATAAAAAGGTTTTCAGGGAGAAAGATACACCCCCACTTATACGTACACATTGATTAGAAGCTGAATCCTGACTTTGGGGATACGCAAAACCTGGGTCTATAGCCACAGTGGAAATACAGTCAGAACCTGGCAGCATGGTTATTTCTGGAACCTTTGTGAGCATAGCTGGTTCAAAGAGAGTAGTCTGAGTCATGCTCCGAGCCCCGGGCCTGCCTCCTTTGCTGAGCCAGCTGGACGTGATCCCTCAGGACGGGTCAATGGCTCCTGATTCCCTATATTTTTAAAGCCCGTCCATCCTCTCCCTTTATTTGGCAACAGCCGCAGGAAGGGCGAGGAAAGGGTGTGGGGCCCATTCGTCAGATGCAAGACCAGCATCACTAGTGGTGTGGGTCGCCATGCACTGAGCCCACGGGCGGGGAAGGCAGTCAGTCCCTCCAGCGTGAGCAGTGACTAACTCCTCGTGGGGTACAGAGGCCATTCTTCACTTCTTCTCTAGACTTTTCTGCATTTCCAAATTCCCTAATGGAGCCTCCCGGGAATCCGAAAATAACTTTGGAGTCACAAAGCAAAAAAGCAGCGTGAGAACACTTGCTCGCCAAGATGCCACTCCCCCGAGGCAGCCCACGAAGAAAGAAGCCACTTTCAAGGCCACATGGGGCATGGACTCACCACAGAAGGAGATGATGTGGCTGCTGTCCTCGTGGACAAACTTCCGCGTGACGGCCTCCTCCATGATCTGCTTCACCTGGAAAGCAGAGGCAGCTGGAAGGGGAGACCCAAATGCGACCTGGGGTGCAGCCACCCCAGAGGGCTGTGTCGCCCCTCTGGGCCTTCTCAGGCCGTCCAGGGTGTTTTGATAACTGCTTTCCCTCCAAACCCTGCTCACCGTGTCTTCTCTAAGTCTGAGGACCGTGGCCTGTCAGAGCTCCACACCTCTCATCTTACGGAATTATTTTTTCAGGTGCTCTGCATGGGGTGGGGGGGTTCTTTTCAGGTGTCACACGAAATGTCATCTCCTTCCTGGACCCCATTATCTGAAACAGCCCTTCCCCCACCCCCCAAGACTCTATCCACATCTCGTTATAGCTCCTTACGGATACTTAACACTATTCCTGTCCTGGGCATTTCTTACTGTCTCCCTGCTCTAGGATATAAATTCCCTGGGGGCAGGGCCTCATCTGCCTTGGTCACTGTTGTATGCAAGGAGACTAGAACAGTGCCTGGTGCATAGCAGGTGCTCAATAAATATTTTCTGGAGGGAGGGAGGGAGGAAACAAGCATATAAAAGAATCAGAAAGGTGTAGTTGACAGATCAGCCCCGGAAGCTGGCAGACCTGGGTTCAAATCGCTGTTCAGGCACCCACCACCTGGTTTGTGATCTCGTTTTGGGAAACTGAGGCTTATCGAGGTGAAGCTACTTGCCTAGAGAAGTAGAGCTGGCCCAGAGTGGAGACAGAATTTCAGGTTGAGTCTGACTCCCCAGGTGTGTGCTTTTCTTACCAACCCCACACGCTCAACAAACCTTTTCTGAGCCCCATTGAGGTGCCAGGCAGGGGGGACCCAGTGCCGAAAGGGCAGCTGTGCCTCTGCTCACAGAGGGGACCCTCTGGTGGCCTGAACACCCTTCTGCTTTGCTGGATTCTGGGCCCCACTTGCCTGGAATCACTATGGGGCTTTAGCAAAGCATTTCTCCTCTCTAGGCCCTCAATTTCCCCACCTTGAGGTTGAGGAGGTCAGGAGAGATGACCTCCAATGCCGGTCCCAGCTCCACATCCCCAGGGCTGTGACGTGGAGGTGACAGGAGCAGTTCTGAATCCACCCCTCCCCCCCACCGTGGGCTTCCTGGCTGCCCCGTGGCCCACTCAGCCTCGGCCTCAGCCAGGCCAGCTCATCAATGGCCCCGTCGAAGAGCAATCTGAGGCTCTCCATGCCCCTCTCTCCCTTCCTTCTGGCTGCCTCCTGGAGGGGAAGACAGAACTCAGAGCATCGCAGGTCCCACTCTGCGGGAAACAGATGGCGGTGTCCGCCTCACACAACCAAGTCAGCACTCTCCCCGTGAGCAGCTGCTGACCTCAGAGCTCAGCAGCCCCCAGGCTGGGCTTTGCCGGCTGCATTTCTAAGGCTGAAAAATATCCAGCCAGCCAAACCCGTGGAACGGGTCCTATTCACAGGTGTGGAAACTGAGGCTCAGGGAGGCAAACAGGCCTACTCAAGGCCACACGGCTAGGAAGCAAGAGCTGGACCATTGACTTTTACCAGTTTCTTCGATCTCTGCGCCAGCTGCCATAACCTGGCCCCTTTCGCTTCTAGCTGTGTTCCCTTAGGCAAATCGCATCACCTCTCTGAACTTTAGTTTCCTCATTGGGTAAAGGGCGTAGAGGAATAGCACCTGCCTCCAGGGGCTATGGGAAGACTGGACAAGGTCACGCACACTGTGTGCTGAGCTCGGAGCCCGGAGCAGAGGGTGTCTGCATAAATGTTAGGGTGCGCACACATCACCCTGCCTGAAACCTCACCCGGCCTCTTTTTACTGTTATCCTGGCCGCGGCTGGAATACTGCCTGTTCAGGAGAATAAACTCTCCTGCTTTCAGGGCTCCCATACTGGCTTTGCTAACACCCATCAGACTGACATGGATCTCATCCTCCCTGCCAGGCTGGGGACCTCGTGAGGGAGAGCACTCCGCCTGATAGCCAAGGCTCGGGTACAGCATAGGGGCTCAGCAAAATTCGGTTTGAAGAACAAACAGCTTGAAATATCGTGACTGGCTTCTGCGTTGGAAGAATAGTTTAGCTTAAAAAAAAAAAAACCAGTTTCTTGTCACCCTATTTGTGGGTAAATAGAGAGTAGTAGCATTAACATCCCCCCTGTTTGTCAAGGGAGCAAAGAGAGGCACAGAGAGGTGGTGTCATCTGCCTGGGGTCCAACAGCTGGTGGGAAGGAGAGTCAAGGCTTAGACCCAGGTTTGTCAGATTCCAGGGGCTGAGTGCTTCTGCAACGTGCCATTAAGCCCGCACGGTGTCAGAGCATTTCCCCACCTCTGCCTCTCCCCAGGTACCTGCCTCCTACTTTCCTTTGCTCCCCTGAGGCAGGATACAGTGATGCCGGCCTACAACCTAGTGTCTGAGAACCTGCCGGGGGGGCTTGCCAAGCACCCAGACCTGGATGTCCCTTGGGTACTGAAGGAGGGGGGGATTCCAGGCAGCTGGGTCAGGAGTGCTTTTGGAAAAGCACAGTGGTTTATTAAGAGCTAAGAATCGGGGGCCAGACAGGCCTGGGTTCAAATCCCAGCCCAACCACTTACTAGAGGTAGGACTTTAGGCAAATTCCTTTACCAAGTACCAACTCCCAGAGTCAATAAAATCTATTACCTCTGCCAACCTGGAGCCTGACCATTTCTCATCCTCTCCATCAGTACCTCTCCGGTCCCAGTGGCCTTAATCCAAGTCATGTCCCTCCTGGATTGACATTGCAACCTCTGACTTGTCTCCCTGCCTCCACCTCCTGAGAGACATCTTAACACGACCAGAAGGATCTTGTTAAAAGGTAAGTCAACAGAAAAACCAGACAGAGGATCAATAAGGATACGGAGAACCTGAACAACATTATAGACTAACTGGACCTAAGAGACATACGATACGCTCCACCCAACAAGAGCAGAAAACACATTTTTCTCAAGTGCACATACAGGACAGGACATATTACAGAGAGGGCACAAAACAAGTCTTAACAAATCTTCAAAGGCTGAAATCATACGAGGTATCTTTTCTGATCAGGATGGCTGAAACTAGAAACCAACCCTGTGAGTGGAAATTAAGCCACACACTGTTAAACAACCAATGGGTCAAAGAAGAATTCACAAGAGAAATTCGCAAATATCGTGAGACAAATGGAAATGAACACGCAACATACCAAAATCCATGGGGTGCAAAGAAAACAGTGATAGGAGGGAAATTTATAGCTGGAAGTGCTGATGTTAAGAGAATGGGAAAGATCTGAAATCAACAATCTAACTTTACCCCTGGAGGAACTATAAAAGAACAACAAACTAAACCCAAAGCTAGCAGGAACAGAAATAACAAAATAGAAAACAGAAATACCATGGGAAATTTTAAGAAAACCAAGAGTGGATTCTTCAAAAAGATCAGCAGAACTGGATGCCTGGGTGGCTCAGTTGGTTAAGCGTCTGCCTTCAGCTCAGGTCATGATCCCAGGATCCTGGGATCAAGTCCCGCATCCAGCTCCCCACTCAGTGGGGCGTCTGCTTCTCCCTCTACCTTTCCCCATTGCTCGTGATCTCTCTCTCTCTCAAATAAAAAATAAAATATCTTAAAAAAAAAAAGATCAGCAGAACTGACAAACCTTTAAGCCAGATTGACTAAGAAAAAAAGAGAGAAGATTCGAGTAACTAAAATCAGAATTAACATCCATCCTCCTCAAACTCTTCCAAAAAAAAAAAAAAAATTTAAGAAGCAGGAATACTTTCGTTGTATGAGGACAACATTACTTTGAAGCCAAAGCCAGGAAAGATACTACAGAAAAAACTACAAACGAATGTTTCCCATGAATGTTGATGTCAAAATCCACAACAAAATACTAGCAAACAGAATTTGGCAATATCTAGAAAGGACAGCACTCCTTGACCAAGTTAAGATTTATTGCTAAAATGCAGGGATGGTTCAAGACACAAAAACCAACCGATGTAATACACCACATTAACATAACGAAGCGAAAAAAATACCACAAGAGCATCTCGGTTGATGCAGAAAAAGCATCTAACACAATTCGACACCCTTTCCTCAGAAAACACTCACTAAACTAAGAATAGAAAGAAACGACCTCAACGTAATACAGCTACCGTCCCTTGCAATGGTGGGAGGCTGAAAGCTTTCCCTGCAAAGTCAAGAACGAGAAAGACAAAGAAGACTGCTCCCACCTCTTTTATCACTGGAAGTTCTAGCCGGATGAATGAGGGCAAGAAAAAGAAATCAAAGCTATGCAAATCAGAGAGAAAGAAGTAAAATGATCTCGGTTGGCAGACAGCATGATCTTATGCCCAGAAAACCCCAAAGACTCCACAAGAAAACTGTTGGTGGTCATAAATCCATTTAGCAAAGTTGCAGGACACAAAATCAACCTGTGAAAATAACCCATATTTCTAAACACTGACGAGGAGCAATCAAAAAAGAAGATCAACATTCCATTTACAATAGAGTCAAAAAGAATGAAATACTTAGGAATAAACTTTAACCAAGGAAGTGAAAGACCTGGCTGTTGAAAGCTCTAATAGACCTGCTGAGAGAACCTTGCAAAGAGGCAAGTAAATGGAAAGACCTCCCACGTGTTCAGAGATCAAAAGACTCATTATCATTGTCAATAAAACTCAAAGCAATCTATAGATGTCATGTAATCCCCACAAAAATCCCAATGGCATTTTGTTGCCCTTATTGTTGTTTCTGGGTGGGGTTTTTTTTTGCAGAAAAAAAGAAAATCTATCCTAAAATTCGCATGGAATCTCATGGGACCATGAAGAAGCAAAGCGATCTTGAAAAGGAAGAACCAAGCTGGAGGTCTCACACTTCCTGACTTCAAACCTTATTAGAAAACTATGGTAATCAAAACACTGAGATACTGGCATAAAGACAAGTGGAAAAGAATAGAGAGCCCAGAAATAAACCCTCACGTCTCTCAGTATATGTGAAATGATTTTGACACGGGTGCCAAGACCATTCAATGGGGAGAAAGGACAGTCTTTCCCACAAGTGCTCTTGGGAAAACGGATCTCCGCATGCAAAGAATGAAGGGAGACCCTCACTGTTCCACACGCAAAAACCAACTCAAAATGGATCAAAGACCTAAACAGAAGAGCAAACACCATAGGACTCCTCAAAGGAAACACAGCAGAGAAACGCCATGACGCTGGGTTTGGCAATGATTTCTTGGCTGTGACACCAAAAGTACAGGCAGCAGAGTGAACATGAAATAAACCAAACTACATCAAAGTAAAAAAACTTCTGTACATCGAGGGACACGATAAACAGTGAAAAAGGCAAGCCATGCAATGGGAGAAAATATTTGCAAATCGTGTATCTGATAAGGAGCTAACGTCTAGATAGATGATGAATTCCTAACAGCCCAACAACAAAAAACAACCTGATTCCAAAATGGGCAAAGGGCTTTAATAGATACGTCCTCCAGACAAGATCTACGGATGGCCACCCGGCACACGAGAGGATGCTCGACACCACTCGTCACCAGGGAAGTGCAAATCAAAACCACTGTGAGATACCACCTCACACCTGTGAGGAGGGCTGCTATGCACAACAGAAAATAAGAAGTGTGGGTAGGAATATGGAGAAACGGGAACCCCTGTGCATTGCTAGCAGAATGCAAAATCGGGCAGTTCCCAAGGAAAATAGTATGGGGGTTGCTGAAAAAATTAAACAGAACATTACCATGGGATCCAGCAATTCTGCTTCTGGGTCTACACCCCCAAAAAACTGAAAGCAGAGTATCAGAGAGAGATGTGCACACCCGCGTTCACGACAGCATTATCCACAGTGGCTAAAGGTGGAAACAACCCATTGGGCCATCGATGGATGAACGGCTGAACAAGATGGGGAGGGCACATTCGAGGGAGTGTAATTCAGCCTTACAAAGGAAGGGCATTCAGACACCTGCTCCAACATGGAGGAACCTTGAGCCCATCGTGCTGAGGGAAGCAAGCCAGCCCCAAAGAGACGCAGCCTTATAGGAGATGCCTGGAGCAGTCAAGGGCATGGAGACAGAAAGAGGAACGGCATTTGCCAGGGGCTGGGAGGAGGACAGCCTGGGGAATTCTTGCTTAATGGAATTATTGTTTAATGGGTACAGAGTTGTAGTTTTGTAAGATGGAGAGAGACTGACTACACGACAATGTGAATTACTTAACACTACCAAACTTAAAAACAATGAAGAAGGTAAATTTTATGCTCTGTGTATTTTACTACACTTTTTAGAAGTGTGGAGATCATGTGTTAATACAGTGTAAATAGGGGCGCCTGGGTGGCACAGCGGTTAAGCGTCTGCCTTCAGCTCAGGGCATGATCCCGGCGTTCTGGGATCGAGCCCCACATCAGGCTCCTCCGCTATGAGCCTGCTTCTTCCTCTCCCACTCCCCCTGCTTGTGTTCCCTCTCTCGCTGGCTGTCTCTATCTCTGTCAAACACATAAATAAAATCTTTTAAAAAAAATACAGTGTAAATAAATGAATATTTTGCAGTTTAAAAAAAAAAAGAAAAGGTAAGTCAGGTCACCTCCCTCCTCTGCTCAGAACCCCGCAGGGCTCTCATCTCACTCAGGACAGCCCCGGTCCTCACCATGGACCACAAGGCCCTGCTCGACTTGGAGCCACCACTGAACTCCCCACCTCCTCCCCTACCGTCCCCATCACTCAGTCCACACCACTTCTCCTTGTGGTCTGCCCAACTTGGCAGGCACAGACCCGGCTTGAGGCCCTCTGCAGGTGCTGTTCCCTTTGCTGGAACACTCTCTCCCCGGAAATTAACACGGTTCAGCTCTGTGCTCAAATGCCACCTCCCTGATCATGCTCTTTACAATGGCCAGCCTCATCCCACCCAACCCCTCCCCACTCGATGTACCTGTTTTCTGCTTATTTCTCTCCATAATGCTTTTTGCCTCTAGCCCACTACACGTGGTGCTTATTTTGTCTTGGGCATCTCCAACTTCGTGGGCTTCTATAATCTGCGAGGTCAGGAATTCCACATATGTCAATCACTGCCCTAGTCTCAAGACCTGAAGAATGCCTGGCACATTGTAGGCACTCAGTATCTGTGGGAAGAATGCGTACCGCCCACGGCAACATTTATATGAGGCAATAGAGAGCACTCCACATAGTGCCTGAATCATAGTATGTGCTCATTAAACAGTAGCATTTTAATAATGATAATGCAGACACCTGCAGCCAGCCCGAACAAGTCATATCTGGTCCTTGCACCCCACTCCTCTGCTCACCCAACACATGTATGCAGGTAAAACCAGGTTAAAAAGAAAGAAAGTCGGGGGTGCCTGGGTGGCTCAGTCATTAAGCGTCTGCCTTCAGCCCAGGGCGTGATCCCAGCGTTCTGGGATCGAGCCCCACATCAGGCTTCTCTGCTGGGAGCCTGCTTCTTCCTCTCCCACTCCCCCTGCTTGTGTTCCCTCTCTTGCTGGCTGTCTCTCTCTCTCTGTCAAATGAATAAATAAAAAAATAAATAAAATGAATAAATAAAAAAAAAAAAGAAAGAAAATCAATCTTGCAGAAGAAACTGCCACCAAGGGCAGCCGGCAGGGGGTGTGGAAAGAAGGGGCTTTGCCTTAAAGACGAAGAGGTGCCTTGAAGATGAGCAGGTGGACGAGTTTAGAAGCAGGTGGAAGGCAGAGACCCAGAACCAGCAAGTCCCAAGAGTGTCACAGTTTGTAAAGTGCTCTCCTGCCTGCCTTGCCTCATTGGCTCATTCCAACAATTCAGGGTAATTATCTCCCATTTACAGAGGAAGGAACAGAGACTCTGGGGAGAAGGACAGGCTTTGCCATGCACTGAGTGTTAATGTTCCCCCAGAATTCCTACGTTGAAATCCTAATCCCCAGTGTGATGGTATGGGGGGGGGTGGGAGGTGATGAGGTCATGAACAGGAGTAGTGCCCCTATGAAAGAGACCCCAGAGAGCTCCCTTCCCTCTTCTGCCAAGTGAGGACACAGAAAAGACAGCCGTCTATGAACCGGGAAGCGGGTTCTCAGCAGACACTTTGATCTTGGACTTCCCAGCGTCCAGAACCATGAGAAATAAATGTCTGTTGTTTAAGCCACCCACTCTATGGTATTTTTGTTATAGCAGCCCAAATGGACTTAGACACTTCTGCAAGTCAGCACGACAAGGAAGTTCCAGGGGCAGACCTGGCACCCAGAACTACAGACCCGAAAGCACAAGGGCAGGGGTCTGCAAACTTGTGTAAAGATCTGCAGTGTAAGCATCTGTGGCCGTGCTGGCCATCTGGCCTCTGTCTCAAATATTCAACTTCCCTCCCTTGTATCATGAGAGCTGCCATATGTAAATGAATGAGTGTGGCTGTGTTCCAATAAAACTTTATTTACAAGAACAAGTGGACAGCTGGTTTTGTCCTTTGGTGAAAGGACAGTGAAATAATAAAAAATATGTTCCCTATTAGTCTCGGCCTCCAGGTTCTGGCACAGAGCTTGTAAAACCCTGGTAATTTCCTAAGTGGTAATAGCACGAGGAGCATCTTCTGATCTGATATTTGACCTTTGACCCCAGTTCCTGACGCCAAATGCCCAAATCCCTTGGAATTTCCTCCGTGATAGGAAATGTCTTTTGTTCTAATGAGGCAATGCCTGGTGGGCTCCTTGATCGCTTCAGGGTGGGGACTGGTCACCAAAAAGACCAAGCCCTGATGAGAAGCTTGGAACCTTCAGCCCTATCCATCATTCTCAGGGAAGGTGGGGCGGGGAAGGGATGGAGATTGAGTTAACTATCGATCATGTCTGTGTCATGAAGCCTCCATAAAAATCCCCAAAGTGTGGGGTTTGGAGACAATCTGAGACTTGTATCTGAAGTGGGGGACAGGCTTGCAGGACTGGGCCCCGAACCTGTGGGATCTGACACTGACTCCAGGTAGCTTGTGCCAGAATTCAGTTCAATGGCAGGCCACGCAGCTGGGGCCAGAGACCTGCCCAATGTGGAGCAAACCCACACCCCTCTGGGGTCCACAGGATCGTGCAGTAAGAGTGTGAGATAAAGGAGGGATGCACGGGAGTGTTTTCCCGACTCACTGATCCCGTATGAGAATGCCTGGCAGCACATGGCTGGCCCAGGCTGCCTGCCTTGGGGACACAAGTGGGGACACAGTGGGGACAGCAGTGGGGTAAGAGCTAATGTGGCTGACCACCCCACACGCAGGGCCTGCCCCAGCTCTTCCCAGCGGCCAGCCCTCTTGTAGGCAGCTTGTAGCCCTCCTGCCAATGTCCCCCTGCTCCTTGGAGGTGGCCATCTGCCTGTTGCCTGCCAGAGCCACTCTGACACAGGGGCCCTGCCACCTGTCCATGTCCTCCCCCGTGGCGAATGCAGAGACTGCCAGGCCCCATCTGTTCCATCCACACAAGAAAGCCGGGATGGAAAATCCCTCTGCTTTACGTCCTGGCTGTGCTACCAACTAGGAGATGCCCTCAGGGGCCTCAGTTTACCCCTCTGGGCTCAAAGGCCCGCTCAGCTCCCACTTTTCAGGATGCCTTCACCTCCTTTGTGCCACGCCTCCTCTACCCACGTCTCAGATCCCACAGACTGTCACCTCCTCCACTGCTATGGGCTGAACTGTCCCTGCCCCCCACTCACAGGCTGAGATCGTAACCCCTAGTACCTTAACATGTGATTGACCTGTTCGATGACAAGATCTTTACAGAGGTAATTATGTTACCATGAGATCAGTGGCGTGGCCCGTCACCTGGTACCACTGGTGTCCTTGTAAGAGGAAATCCGAACACAGACCACTCCAGAGGGAAGACCACACGAAGACTCCCCCATACAGGCAGAAGAGGGCCAGCCACAAGGAACACCCAGAACACAGCCTTCCTTTGTGGGCCTCTGAACGGACCAAAGCTGCCGACACTATGATCTTAGACTGTGAGAAATGAAATTTCTGTTGTCCAAGCCCCCTGGTGCGCGGTTCCCTATCGTGGCAGCCAGGACAGACGGCCACAGCCACATCAGCATCCTCGCCATCCCACTCCTATCCTCATCCCTTGGACTGAGCGCTTCCCTGCCACAGAATGCACGAATGAACAAGTGAATGAGTTCTAGGCCTAACATATTATTAATTCACTGTACCCTCTCCACAGCCTTTTGAGGGTTGGTTCTATTTTTACGAGAATGAAGATCAGAGAGACTAAGCCACCAGCCCAAGGGCACACAGTGAACAGGAGGCGGAAGCGGGATCTAAACCCAGGCCCTGGATGCTACTCTAGAATGTTCAGCCAATGGCCTGTTTCTGAAAACAGTAATAATGCTCTCACTCACGCTGTGCACACCACTATGCTAAACGTGGTGATTGTGTAAGACTGATGAATCACAGACCTGAACCTCTGAAACAAATAATACATTATATGTCAATTAAAAAAATAAAAAAGGGGTGGTGGTCTACAAGCCAGGAAGAGAGCCCTCACTGGGAACCAAATCGGTGAGCACCTTGACCTTGGACTTCTCAGCCTCCAAACTGCAAGAAACAAATGTCTGCTTAGGCCACTCCATCTGTGGTCTTTGGCTACGGCAGTCTGACCCGAGACACGTGGCAAGTCCCATGTAATCCCCACGACACGGTTCCCAGGTGGCCCCTACCCCCCACTTTACAGACAAGGAAACTGAAATTCAGAGGTTACTGGTTACTACCTAGCCAAGGTCATCAGAAAAATCCAAGGTCACCCTGCTGAGGTTTATATGCTGGTCAATCTGACTCCAAGCAGAGCCTCTACTCACCACACTCCACCCCAGAAATAGGGGTCAGATGCACTCAAAACAATCCCTTGCTTTTCCTCTCCCTCCCTCCAGAAAGTCTGGGGGACCCCTAACCCCTGCATGTGGCGGGTAACGACACTGATGCGTTTATTCCGCATCTCAGCACAAGCCAGGAGGGAGTCTGGGGGGCTTTTGCCTCTCTGTGTCGCAGGATGGCCTGGCCCAGCAAAACGAAGATTCAGAAGCCAGCTGTTGGCAAACCCATGGGCAGGGGTCTTCGTTGGGGGTTCTGTGGGCTTGAGGGGTAGCGAGAGCATGTTCGGTTTGGGGCACAGGGGCCAAAGGACTCAGGGATAGGGAGGGAGGCCTCTGGTCTCTCCCTGGCTCCTCGCACAGGTCCTGATGATGTGGTAGGTGCCACACTGTGCCCCACAGACCCCTTCGGGACTGGAGGCTGCTAGGAGGGCTGCCGGAGAGCCCTCGGCTACCAGTCCCTTAGGGGACAGGGATCACTTCAGCCACTGGGAAGACCTCCCCCAAGGCCTCACTGCCTGCCCGGGTGGTCCCCACCCAGGGGCTGGAACATGTGGGCTGTAAAGATCTGGCCTCCTTGCCCAGCTGGGGGCAGCTCTGAAGGGCCATCCCGGCTCCCTGGGAACACCCTGTGGGGCTTCCACGGAAGCCCTGTGGCCCATCTTCTCCCTTGGCTCCCTCCCGCTTGCTTCACTTTGCTGCCCCGGGTGTTCCTCCCTAAGGCACACCCTAACAAGCCTGCGTGCTGACCTCCATCTCGACAATGGCCTCCGCTCGGGACCGCCAAGCTACAGCACGGCGGCCTCTGGGCAACAAGTCAACAGGGACAATCTGCAAACGGTTCACACGCCCCCGGTGAACTCAGCTCGGCCCCGGTGAATTCAGCTCGGCCCCGGTGAACTCAGCTCGGCGGGAGGCAAGAGGCCCCCATACCCTGAGCGCACAGAGCATGAGGGAGGGAGCCAGATGGTCCTGCCCTGGAAGAGCTTTCACTCCAGTGCGGCAAAGGTGGGACCAGCTAAGACAGGTACGGGGCGAGCAGAGCTGCTGACAGAGGGCCCAGCAGCACCGGCCCCTGCTGGGAACTGGCTAGAGATACAGATGCTCGCCGCTGACCCAAGGAATCAGCAACTCCAGGCCACTTATCAAGCGCTCCAAGGGATTCTCATGCATGCTCGGATTCCGGCAGGGGATTGAGGGGAGGCCAGAAAACAAGCAGCTGTCCCAAAATCCTTAGGAAGAGACTGAGCAGTCACGGCTCCTGTCCCTCCCGGGACCTTCCCCACACAGCTAGTCCCTTCTGGCCACCTCTCGCTGCCCCCATGTCAGACTAGGAGAGCTGGCAGTTCCTGGTTCCCCACTATTACAACCACAGGGTGCTGCATCCTAGGCCCCCACCCTGCCCCCACTTGGTCAACAGCGCCTTTACTAAATTCACCTTACCGTACGCAGTTTGGGGGAATCACCTGTCTCCTATTGCTACCCGGACTGTACATGCACGTTGTCTCGAGTCCAAACTCTGCCGAGTGGGGGAGGCTGTCTGCTTATCGCTGTGGACCCTGAAACTCAGAAAGGGTCATCCCCAGGAAAGGCTGGCTGCAGGCCTCGTCCTGGGGATGGATCTGGGGGCGGGGTGGGCGGCAGGAGGAGGAATGCAGCACCGGTGGGTGGTACTCAGCTTAGGGAGGGGCTCCGACAAGTGAGGGGCCTCCCCACCTCAGCTGGCTCCCAGCTGTGGGCTAGAACCTGCCCCCCGAAGTTAATAACAGGCTGCCAGCTTGAGGCCAGAAGAGGAAATTAAAAGGCAGTGGGGTGGAAGCCTCCCCGGGAAAGGTCGCTGAGAGCCTTACAGCAGAGAAAGACGCTGTGCCGACACCCGTGGGGGGGAGTTGGGGGGCCAGCCCAGGGGACTGCCCCGATCTGCGGGCGCGGGGTAGAGGGCCACAGAAGGCCTCCAAAATTCAGCTCAACCACTTTCTGCCTCTCTGGCTCCCAGGTATGGGCTTGGACTAGGTCCACTGTGGAGGCTGACAGATTTGAGGCACCTCGGGGTGGTCTGGGGATGGCGGCGGGGGCACCGTGGCCACCTGGCTCCCTGCAGGAGCCTCTGTGACTTCTCTAAGCTTCGGCCTTGGAATCATGCCCGACTCACACAGCACAGTGGCTGTTGTTGGTGGGACTCTGGGGCCACACAGACCCGTGTGCGTCCCTGCTCGATCCCTCACGTCCAGGGGTGAGGATTAAATGGGCTGTTATTTGCAAAAGCACAGGCCTGGCTAGCACACAGTAGGAGTTTTACGATGCTGAAGCTTGCTGCTCGTTTTTCGCACTCACTGTGTTCCTGGGACTGTTCAAAGCATGAAAACCCGAATGAAGTAGGTTACCAAATTATTCCCATTTCACAGATGGGGAAACTGAGGCAGGGAGCTATTAGATAACCCACCCAAGGTCACACAGAGGAGGCAGGATCAGACCCAGGGGCTTTATTCTAACAAATACTTTGTCTCACAGCAGAAGCTGGAGGCCATTTTGAACAAGATGCTTTTATCACCCAGTTTAGAGGGAGAGAGTATGTTTACTGAGCACCTACCATGTGCCAGGTACTTTGTTTAGAACACCTTATTTAATCCTCACAGGAACACTATTATCCCCATTTCAAAGATGGATAAACTGAGGCTCAGAGAGTTTATGCAATTTGCCCTAAGGTTACAAAACCAGGAAAGGGCGCAGCCAGGCCTTGAACTGACGGTCAGCAATGCTTCCGGCCCTGCCCAGAAATGGGTCAGGACCTCTGAAATCCTAAGGTGCTGAGAAACTTATGTTCCTCAGTCTCGCCCAATGTGGGGACCAAAAAAGCACTGAGCTGGGAGTCAGGAGACCTGGGCCACCTGGACCTGACTCTGCCAACCACATCCTGTGGCAGCCTTTTAGGGGCAAGGGGACTTCAAAGGTTAAAGTGGTCAGGAAGCTTTCATCCCTGTCCAGCATCCATTCTGAGGAGTCCTCCAACATCTGCTTGCATTCCTCCAATGATGGGGAGCTCACTTCTTTTGGAACCAGCTTATTGGTCCTAACAACAGGATGTTAGGAGGCAGTTGAGAGGCTAAGGGCCAGAATGTGGAGTCACTGAGCTGGTGTCGAATCCTTGACCACTCACGATGTTGGACAAGTATCCCCACCTGTAAAATGGGGTGGATGATAGTAGTACCCCCATCTCATTGGGTAATGGGAGCCTTGAATCAGCCTGTGGAGACAGCACCTGGCACGCAGTAGGGATTCTACAAACAGGAGCCAGTCTTAGACGACAGGGACTGCCAGGTTCACGGTCCCAGCCCACAGTGGGTATTCGTGAGTGTGAGTTAGGTGAATATGCAATTGCTAAGGGGCCCTTGGGCTCCATGCACTTACCCCAGCTTCCCATCCACGGGCTACTCGGGACCTAGCGGGCCTCTGGAGCAGTGGCTGGCCCCACCCCTCCACGTGGGACCTCTGAGCATTAGCCCCTGACCACGTCCAGCCCCACCCTGCAACCATTCAGAAACCTGCCCCGCCCTCCCACCCTCCACCCGCAAATATTTAAGTAGCACATAGGAGGAGTAATCTCAAGAGGGAGTCAGGGAAATCCGGACCAATCCGCAAAGCCGGAAGAGGGTGCTCCTGGGGCTCTCCCGCCTGCCTTGTCTTCCCCGCCTCTTCATTCCTGCCACCTGTCCCCCATACCCAGGTACCCTCATGCTGCCCACCTGGAACCCTGCCAGGTTCCAGGTCAACTCACTACTGCACCCCCTCCACCCCACCTCTCCACGTAGTGCTGTGCTCACCCCTTCTATGCCTGGAGAAGAATAGTACAGCCCAGTGTGTAGGGCTGCCATAAGGATTATGGAACACACTGGCAGAGGGCCCCAAATAGGACCCGGCACACAGCCGGCACTATGGAAAGGGAGGCACCCTAGTGAAGTCAGTAAAAACATGAGGCCTGGGTCAAATTCCAATTCTGCCATTAGCTGGGTGACCTGAGGCCTCAGTTTCTTCATCTGTGAAATGGAGATGATACTCACACCACCTGTCAGGGCTGCTATGTGCAGATTTCATGGACAAACCATGCGCAGTGCTCAGAATGAGGGCAGAGGCTCAGGACGGCCACCCTGTATAAAAGAAAGCTTCATGCACGGCCCTCTCTACCCCCTTCTGCCGCTGCATAGTTTTGCTTAGAATTGATCACGGCCTGACTTTCACTATCTATTTACCGTCCATCTCTAGGACGGTGCCGGGCAAACAGGAGGTGCTCAATATATGTCGGGTGATCACTGTGATTATATTAGCAATGCTAATGCCAGCAGCTAATGATCATCAAATTCGGTTCCAGGCAGCGTCTTTAAGTCCCTCTGACACCCGATCTCATTTGCTGTGTGTTCAAGGCCGTGGTGGGCAAACGTTTTCTGTAAAGGGTCAGAGAGCAAACACATCAGGTCTTACAGTAGGACTGCCAGATAATATACAGGCTGCCCGGTGAAATCTAAACTTCAAATACGTGAGGAATTTCTTTTAGGATAAGGATGTACCAAATATTGCATGTAGACCATACCCATACTAAAAGATTATCTGTTGTTTCTCTGAAATTCAAATTTAAGCAGGCAATCTGAATGTTGACTTGCTAAATCCGTCAAACCTATTTGCAGGCCACACACAGTCTATGTCCCATCGTCTCTTGTTTTCACAACCCTTTTTAGGATGTAAAAACCGTTCTTAGCTTAAGGGCGGTGCACACACAGGCTGGATGTGGCCCACGGGGACCCCTGAGGTAAAGCACCCAGCACGGTGCCCATAGCGCACCTTAGGCCAAGATAAAAACCAGCCGAGTTGCCACCTGCTTCTCTCCAAGGCCTGCTGCGCCAGGCCTGACTCAGAGCACACCGCGCCCCAGCTGGGGTCTCAGGTGCTTGGCGCCTGGCAGGGCAGGTGGGTGAGTAATGCTGCGCCCGCAGCAGCTGATGAGATAGAGACCCCCTGCCTCTCACGTCTGCGAGAAACTCACAGTGGAAAGGCCAGTTAATTTAGGGTGTCTGGAGGGCCTTTGGGGTGGCTTTAAAAATAGCTCTCAGCATTTGGGCAAAGTGAGGAGGACAGGGCGGTGAGCAGAGGGCAGGCTCCGCCTCCCGTGCAGGCCCCCTGGATGCTGAGGACGAGGTACAGATGCCCTAGCAGCCCAGCGTCTCCAGTCCTGCCTCAGACCGCTGACCCTAAGACACAGCTCCCCTGAGGCAACGTGGTGGGCTCTTCTGTGCCTTTGCTCACATATGCCTTCTGCCAGGTGCCCCTCCCTACATGCTCCAGCTCGCTAAGTGCAACTCAGGCTTCAGCCCAGATGTCACCTCCTCCTGGGAGCCTTCCTGGACTCTCCATACCCAAGCAGGGATAAATGTATCTCTTCCATGTTCTGCTAACACCTGTCTTCCCAGCACTTGTCACAACCAAAAGTGTCCCCGATTCACTCAACGTTTATGGAGCACCTCCTATGAGTTTGGTACAAGGTGACAAGCACGTAGAATCCCTGTCCTCCTAGAGGTGACATCTATCGAGATAACCATTCACCAAATCTAACAAATGGGGACATTACAACAAAAAGTGAGGCTAGTTCTCTGCAGCAAAAACTTTGCTTTTATGAGAACAGATAACAAAGAAACCTGACCTGGTGAGGTAGGTCAAGAGGTCAAGGAGGGCTTCCTGGAGGAGGTGATGCTCAAGATCTAAAGTACAAACAGCACTGAACTCTCTGGTCCGTGGTTTCTCCAACTCTAAAGCTGTCCCCTGCAACTGCCCCCACAGAGCCACCTTGGAGCTCAAAGGAAGGAGCAGATGTAAGGACAATGTGGCAGGAAAAAGCACTACATAGAAATAGCTGGCGGCTTTTTATTTTTTAATTTATTATAGGTGGGGCACACAGGAGGTGAGCTGGGAGGGGCTGGAACAGGGCTGCTAGCTGTGACTGTTTCCACCCTGTGGCCCTACCTTCCTTTCCTGCCAAATCCCGTCCCTTCCCCGCTCCCCGCACCCAGCTCCATGGGTCACACGTGCCATTCCTTCTGTGTGACTCACCATTCCCACCCCCCTGCCTTTGCTTTGTGCCGGCCCTTCCACCTGATATCCCCACTCACTCCTACCTCCATCTCCAGCTCTGGAGAAACCACCCCATCCTCCGGGACTCACTGAGCTGCCTTTCTCCTCACTCCCTCCCAAGAGCCCTCCGTAAAGCTGATGTGATTTCCCCCCCTCTTCTAAGCTCCTATGGTCAGCTATGAGCACTGGGCTCTCCAGTCAGACTTCCAGAACTCAAACCCCAGCTCTTGCACACATGATCTTGGGCAAATCATGTCCCTTCTCTGAACCTCAGCATTCCCATCAGTAAAATGGGTCTCAGCATTTGCCTCACAGGCATAAGATAATACATCAAAAGCATTTAACACAGTGGCAGCCGGAGAGTAAGTGCTTCATATATTGATAGGGTGTTCACCGAGCCTGGCGCTGTGCTTAGGGGCATTATTTCATTTAATCCTCAGGGTAATTAGGTGAGATGGGTATGAGGGCTCATTTCACAGATGAGGAAACGGAGTCTTGGTGAGGTTAAATACTTGTCCAACAGCACATGGCTTTTGAATGGCAGAGTGGGGACTCGAACTCATGACTAATGCCCTTGCACTGAGCCTGGCACACAGTAGGTTCATTTATTCATTCAACACCGGCTGGTGCATCCCACAAGCCGCGTGGATGCTTCACATCTGTGAACCCAAAGATTCATAACAAGCGTGCAATGAGGGTGTCACTGCTATTATTCTATTTTCCCAGTGAGGCAGCTGACCTAGGAGGGACGGAGACCATCTGGCCCATGAAGAGGCTGGGACTTGAATCAAGGTCTCCCACTCTGGAGTCCCAGGTGGCCAAAGCACCTGCTCCCTCAGCCCAGTGCAGCCAAGTGTCACAGCCATGGTCAACTCCCTGCTCCCCTCGGCCCAGTCCTGCAGCACCAGCCGGCTCCACCTCTGCTCCGCCATGACCTTTCACCCCTGACCTCCTGCAGCTGTGCCGGGTGCCTCACAGCTCCCTCTCCCCGCTGCACATCGGCTTCCAAAGGAGAATCATGATCACAAAAGGAAAACGTCCAACCTGAAATGCTTATGACTGAATGAAAGAAGCCAATCTGAAAAGGCTACGTGCTGTACAAGTCCAGCTGTAGAACATTCTGGAAAGAGCAACACTATGGAGACCGTAAAAAGATCAGCGGTTGCCAGGGGTTGGAGGGAGGGAGGGAGGAACAGGCAGAGCGCAGAGGATTTTTGGGGCAGATGAAGAGATGTACAGGAAATCTCTGTACTTTCTGCTCAATTTTCACTGTGAACCTAAAACTGCTATAAAAAATAAAGTCTATTAAAAAAAAAAAAAGAAAGGAGAAAGGAAATATCCTTTCTGTGCTCTGGGGCTATTGTAGGATGTCAGCAGGGATCCCAGTGCACAGGCGAAGTGTCTCCTTCCAGAAGGGGTCCTGCAGGCCCTCAGCCTGTCGTGGCCTGCACTGGGCTGGGGCCTTCTCCGAGAAGGGGGCTGCAGGGGTCTGGCACTCAGCAGGAGCTCGGCGGCGGCTGGTGAATGGATCAAAGCTTCCTCGCCTGGACTCTCTCTCTCTCATACACA
>NW_024425897.1:11875159-11957112 GCF_017311325.1 Ursus maritimus
CCTTAAGTGATGAAGCCATGGCATGTAGATCTTCAGAGTGCTAGAAAAGTCCTCCCTCTCGCACCACCCTCTTGACCTGCCCTAAACGTGGCTGTGGGCCTTGCAAGGGAAGCAAAAGCCTCTCTCTCACTGGGCTGCTGCTAGGCTGGCCCCAGTTAATCGTTTACTGGGGTGCTACAAATAGGCACCATGCATCGTTCCCGCACGGTAGAGGGACTGGCCAACCTGCTCTGACCTGGGAGTGGGGCCTTCTGGGCACTGAGGCCTCCCATCGCTGCCCTGCACAGGTGTTCAGGCACCCCTTGACAAGGAGGTCCCCCCGCCACCCCGTGCCTGGTTCTCGGGCATTCACCTGGGGGCATCTTGGCAAAAAGGTCCTTCCAGCCACACTCCCGCACACAGCACTCACGGAGATGCTGCAGCTGTGAAGACCATCTGTCCCCCGCCGCCCCTCCATTCCCAGAGAAAACGGCCTGCGTGTCTCACATTCCCAGCCCACACCCTGGAGACCGGCCAGCGTTCTCCTGGGGGCTCTGCCTGGTGCGGGAGGCAGCTCCCCTGGCAACGCACCCCATTCCCACAGACCCATGGGCCTCGTGGATGAGGAAGGCATGCCAGACTCTGGAGCAGCCTCGATTCTCTTTGGGGGTCTAGGCAGCTGCAGGAAAGAAGAAACAGAATTCTCAGACGGTCGCTTCAAACACGCATAGGGCATACCAGAAAACAGACTAACCGCCTCTAGCCTAGGTTAGGAGGGAAAGCAGTCCGGTATTGCATCCAAGGGCTGGGTTAGGACCCTGGCTCCGCCCCCTCACCAGTTGTGTGACCTTGGGCAAGTCCCTTCAACTCCTCCATGCTTCTGTGTACTCACCTATAAAATGGGCTAATAAGCAGGACCTACCCTTCTCAGGTGTTCTAAGGATTAACTATGTTAATGGATGTAAAGCCCTTAGCACAATGTCTAGGGCACAACAGAACTTTCTGGAAATGCTCTATGCCTGTGTTGTCCCAAGCGGGATCTCTAGCCACGTGTGGCTACTGTGCACTTGAAACTCAGCTAATGCGACTGAGCAAGAGGACTCTTCACTTAATTGAGTTTTACTTAAATGTTAACAGGCACATGTGACTAGTGGCTCCCATTGGAGGGTGCAGGTCCGGAACACAGTAGGTGCCCAATAAATGCTAATTATGATTATTATTAGGGGTGGTTGTTATTGGAGGGCTCACCGGGTTAGAAATTAGGGAGCATTTCATTTCTGCGCAAGCTGAGGTCGGGTAAACTATTCATCTTCCCATCCCAGCATCTTGTCAGGGTTCTGAACCGTATTTGGGTTTTGGGGTTGCGGACTCCTTCAAGGTACTGAGGCTACTCTCCCTACAGCAAGTATAGAGTGTCTGCACAGCACCAGAGTAGAATCTCTGATCCGGCGGACACCTAGCACCCAGTAGGTCCTCGGGCAGCACTTCCAGTAGGACTGGGCAGCCCTCCGCACACCACGGCTGCGCTCTGTCTGGTCATTTCACTTTGACTCTTCTCTGGGTCCCCTCCCTCTCTCACTAGGCTGAAGCCACACCACCCCTTGACCGATGGGAGCAATGTGCCCCACAGTGATTGGCGCAAAAGGCACACGTGACCCAGGCTGGTCCGATGAAACCTAATCCTAAATCTTCCGGGAGAACCACGGGGAAGGGGAAGTTCTCTGTCTGCTGATGCCAAGCTGGCAGGTTGTACCCTGAGAGCTGCCTGGCAACACTGTCCTTCCTCACACAGACAGGCAAGGCAGAACACCAGCACAGAGAAAATCAGGGCTGAGAAATGAGAACAGAGAGGGTCCTGATGACATCCCTGGAACCCCTGGATAGAGCTGCACCTGAAGCTGGCATCGCTCCAAACGTCCCAAACCCCTGAGCCAATAAATTGACTTTTTCAGCCTCTCTTTCCCTTTTGGCTTTATGTCTGTATATGTATTTACTGTTCTAGCTAGTTTTGTTAGCAAGTTATTACTCAAACTGAAATGGGTCCAGCTGGCTAAAAACACCTGCTGTGCTGCTTCCCAGTTGTGTGACGTTGGTCCAGGTTTATTTTTTAGATTATTTACCTATTTCTTTCTTTCTTTATTTGAGAAAGAGGGAGAACACACAAGTCGGGGTAAGAGCAGAAGGAGAGAGAGAAGCAGACTCTCTGCTGAGCAGGGAGCCCAACATGGGGCTCGATCCCAGGACCCTGGGATCATGACCTGAGCTGTAAGCAGACACTTAACTGACTGAGCCACACAGGAGCCCCACCTCAATCCGGTTTCTTAACCTCTCTGAGTTTCAGTTTCCCTCATTAGTAGAGCTGCTATTTGCACGTACTCTAAAGGAGGCTTGCTTTGTGCATTAAATGAGATCAAGGGAAGCAATTTGGGACAGCATTTAACAAATGGTGGTTGTAAAGATGTCTTTATTTCTAAAAAAGAAAAAAAAGGACAAAAAATGCATGATAGTTGCTATAATTCTAACTTACTAATTAAACATAATTTACTAAATAATAAAAATTAAAGGAGAATCCGTTCAAGCTGCCAGGTATCACCAAGGCTCTTCACTCTTGGGGCTTCTGTTCTCTGATTTTTAAATGGGGACTCAGGGCTAAAGGAACTGTTACTGCCCTTTATAAACCTGAGTTCCCTCAAGGTTCTCCAAAGAAAAAGCACAAGAACCTATTCATGTCTTGTCTTTCCATACTACTAAAAGTACACTGCCTCCCACTGGAGTTCAGCACTCTTAGCTGTTCACCCGGGGCTCAGAGAGGCTCAGTGGCGAGGCGAGCAGGCTCAGGAGGGCGTCGGACCTGCCTTGGCCGAGGGATTACCTCCATGAGGCCAATGAGCAACCAGACCCCGAGGGAAGATCCAGCTGCCCACCTCAGGATGGAGAGGCAGCCAGGCAAGACTCAGCCTTCCTGACCCCTGTTCAAGGGTTCATTCCTCGGGACCCCACGAAATACCCCCTCCCCAGTCTGTAGCACTGTTCCCGTGGCTGCAGCACCAGGGCTTACCCAGGAGAGCAAGATCCCACGCTGAGAACGTCTGCAAGTTCAATGTGACTGACCAGATCAGGCAGCACATGTCCTTCCGCGACTGAGTTCTATCTTACTCTTAAATGGGTAAGCCAAGCACGTGCCTGGTCCCTTCGTAATACAGGGAATGCCCGGGAATGACAGCGTGAAAGCAGTGTTGCATGGTACAGGGTACGGCTGATGCACGAGGACACTGGAGCCGGAGAGGTTCATGCATCCGCTAAATGGCAGGGCTGGAACTTGAACTTGAGGCTCTCCGGTTCCAAAGCTTGGACCTTTCCCCAGCCCCCCTTGCTCAGGCTAGCTCATAACCATATTCAGGTCATTGGTTTTCACTCCGGAGTAAGGCAGCGCAAGGTTCCAGGGCCGGAACCCCAAGCTGTACTGTTGACCATGTCTGTGATCTTTGGTAACTTACTTGCCATCTCTGTGTGTCAATATCCTTATCTTTAAGGGACAGCGTTTTATCCACTTCATGTGGTGGCATCAGGACAATTAAATGAGGTCATCTATATAAAATGTTCAGTAAATGCTGTTTAAGAAATAAAAAAATCTTTATCCCACTAGAATACCTTTGGTTGAGCCCTTGTTTTCCCTGAGTGGAATGAAGACTCCCAGATTGTGTCATCGGCTACTGAGTTTTAACGGGTCTTAAATACAGGCTTGGCAAATCCGGAGTTGCTAAAATGCGGGGAGACTTGGCTCTCGGAAAGTGATGCTGGCCAAATTTGGTGGCTGGAGGTTCTTAGAATCCTGGAGCTGTCCGACCTTGTCCGCTTAGAAAGCAGAATGACACAGGGAGAATGGATCTGTTAGGAGGCCACAGGTGGTTAGGGGCAGGGTTGGGACAAGGGCACTGGTGTCCTCGCTTCCCATCCTGGGGTCCGTAGCCAGCAACTGCAGGCCCATTGGGGTGACAAAAATGCCCTTTCCTACTTGCCAACCAGCAACAAATGCTACCACCATCTCCCGGAGCCCCTCATGGGGTTACTGCAGGGGAGAACCAGCCAGGTTGCACAGGAGACGTAACCATGCCGGAAGCCCTTCTGCCACCCCCTTCACATCCAGCCGGGGTGCCGAAACCCAGGCCCTGCACCAGCAAAAGCTCCCGGAAGCCACATTGCCAGAGCCCTGAAAAAAGCATCAAAACGCACCGCACGGATGTGGCTGCATTATTCATGAGGAGAATTTCTGCCATCTTAAGCCTGGAAACACGACACACGCGAACTGATTTGAGTCAACCCTATAAGCATCAGAGAGCCCAAAAATATCCGCACCCAGTATTCCGGCATCCATTCAACTGGCAAGCATTTCTGGAACCCCTACGTGGCCAGCGGGGGAGTGGGGCAGCGTTGAGGAGGGCTGTGGTTTCTAGCCCAAGAATTGAAAGCTCAGAAAAGAACAAGGTAAGTTTCCTCTCTTGCCTAAGGACCTTGTGCCCCTCATTCGTCCCTTGCATTTATCACTGGCCTGCAGCCTGAGCAGTCTACAACATGGATGAATTCATGTCCGCCCTCCCCCCGCTTGTTCAAAATCCTCCCATGGCTGCCATCTCACGTCCGAGGGCCACAAGACCCTTCAGGAGCAGCCTTCTGCTCCCTCTCTGACCTCGTCTCCTCCTCCTCCATTCTGTTCACTCCTCGGCCTCTTCGCTCTTCATTGTTCCTGACTCTGGGCCTTTGCATATGCTGTTCCCTCTCTCAAGAACACCCTTCCTGCAGATGTCAGCAGCGTTCTCTCCTTCCCTTTAGGTCTCTGCTCAAATGTCACCCCATCAGAGAGGTCATCCCTGACCATCTCCTCTGGAGAGCCCTTCCCCCTCCTCTCCACCCACTTTCTTCATAGCACCTGTGGCTTCTAATACAGGCACACTTTGCTTTATTGTGCCTTGCAAACACTACTTTTTCTTTTCTTTTCTTTTCTTTTTTCTTTTCTTTTCTTTCTTCTCTCTTTCTTTCCTTTTTTTTTTTAAACAAATCGAAGATTTGTGGCAATCCTGCATCAAGCACGTCTATACCAGCACCATTTTCCCAACAGCATTTGCTCACTTCCTGTCTCTGTGTCACACTTTGGTAATTCTAACAATATTTCCAAACTTCACTTTATTGTTATATTTATCACAGCGATCTGTGATCACTGATTATGACTCACTGGAAATGCAGATGAGGGTTAGCAATTTTTTAGCAGTAAAATGTCTTTTTGGGAAGCCGGCACCTCCTACTTAAAACGTATACAGTATGTTAAAAATGTATATAATGTATAGAAGATAAAAATATAATCAATATAATTATAATATATAACAGTATTTCTAAGTTAAGGTATATACACTGCTTTTTGGAGACACAATTCTTTTGTACACTTAACAGACTACAGCCTAGTGTAAACATAACTTTTACATGCACTGGGAAACCAAAACATTCCTTTGACTCGAGTGATCACAGTATTTGCTTTCTTCTGGTGGCCTGGAACTGAACCCGCCCCACCTCCGAGGTGTGCCTGCATTAAATATTTAGTGTTTGTTTATCTGTCCCCCAACTAGACCGTACGCTTCACGAGAGCGTGTGAGCAAGGATGCTGCTTCCCTCCTTCTCTAGTCCCCAGAGCAGAACCTGATAACCAGCACATGCTCCATCGGCACTTGTGGAAGAAAGAAAGAAGTAAAGAAGGAAGGAATGGAAAGGGGAAGGGGAGAGAGGAAGGAAAGGAGGAAAGAAAGGAGGACGTTTTCTTCCAAGAAGTGGCAAAAGGCCCTCTTGTGGCCCCTGTTATCGGCTGAAACGTTCTGAAACTCAGGTCCAACCAAGACCCTTCCTGCTCCTCAGTCTTCTACAGCTCCCCACCATCTGATGGAGCAAATGAGGCAGCCTGCCATTCACAGCCCCAAACAGGCTGCGACTGATGGACCTGTCCTGCCTCATCTTTCCCCGACACACACCCGACCCCAAGCCATGTTGCCAGGGATGCTGCTGAACCTCGGGGAGGCCACCCTTCGGGGCCTGACAAAGCAGGATTTGAATCCTGGCTTCCCCACGGACTGGCTGTGTGACCTTCGAGTGAGCTGCTTAACCTCTCTGTGCCTCCAGCTCCTCCTTTATCACGTGAAGGAGATAATTATTCTCCCTCTCAGGGCTGCCGTGGAGAGTGAAGGAGGGAACGTTTGGGGTGCACTCAGCACGTGGCCGGCGTGGAGTTTTCTCAGTCTCAACAACAGTGCCATTCTGGGCTGGACACTTCTTCGTGGTGGGGGGCTATCCCACGCGTGGCGGGAAGCTGAGCAGCACCCCTGGACTCTCCCCACTAGATGCCAGTAGCACCCCCAGAAATGACAACCAGAAATGGCACCAGACATTACCAAATGTCCCCTGGGGTAAGGCTGCCAGATTTTGCAATACATACTTACACTAAAAAAAAAAAGTATTCATTGTTTATCTGGAATTTAAATTTAACTGTATGACCCATATGTTATCTGGCAACCCTACCCCTGGGGGTGGGGGGCAAAACTGTCACCCCTCTTTCATTGAGTACCACTGGATTAAAGTGGAAGCACCATGGGGGTTTTAGTAGAAACATGGGTTGATTCTCTCACTTTCCTCCAATCTTCTTAGGCTGTGACGCCCTCCTCCCCCATCCCATCACCTCCCACCCGAGGGCCGGGAGGCACAGCTCCCCAAACAGACCCAGCTCAGCCACTGTGACAAGGGCTCCCCAGGGCTGCTCTCACACCAGCCCCAGTTTGCACAGGTACACGGAGCCTCCTCTCCAGCCCCCGCCTCGTCCCCCTGCCTCCTACCCAGGGTCTCCCCTCCTGCCCTCGAGCAGCACCTTCTCCCTTCCCATTAAGAGGCCTCTGAGGCCCAGCACCAGGCAAGAAAACAAGGCAGTTAGTCACTTCGCTTCCGTTATCAACTCGTGTCACGTGGCTGGCTCCTTTAATGGCAGTCGTCATGGCAACGAGAAGCCGGTCCCCGCTGCTCCGGGAACCAAAACAAAATTAAGGGGCGGAGACGGGAGAGGAAAAGGGGGGGGGCGAAGAGAGCCAGGAAGGAGCCAGGATGGAGCTGGTTGGGTTTAACTGGAGGAAATCATGCCGAGGACACCCTGTCTCCAGCTTTCCCTTGGCGACATTGGGGAGACAGAAAAAAATCGGATGCCTGCCCAGAAGCAGCTCAGGCTAACATTGTGGGTGTTTTCACATGGCTTATCCTGACAGGTGAGTAATCTTCATCCTCATGATGAATAAACCGAAACTCAGACCCTTGCGAAGGAAAAGACAGATGCTCGTCCAAGACTGTGCAATTTACAAGCCATCAGGTTTAGCTCCACCCTCTACCTTCATATAGCTCATGTCCTCCTCACTCCTTTCCTTGTGCTTTTAGGATAGGACCATGTGCTCTGCCCCTCCGCCTTTGGCACCATGCTCCTTTCTCTCTGTACTCCAGCCATTTTCCGGTCCTCTCATCCCTCAAGTTCACGGTGCTCCCTCCAGCCACAAAGTCTTTGTATATGCAGTTCCCTCTACCAGGAACGGCTTTCCTCTGTGTCTTCCCACCTCATACCTCCACCTAGAAGGTCTACTCACCCCTCACGTATCTTCTCAAACATCACTTCCTCCAGAAAGCCTTCCTGAGCCACCAGCATGCGGTTACTTCACTCTGTTATGTGTTCTTATGGTGCCAAGTGTCTCTCCTTCACACTTCGGTGCAAAGTGCGTCGTGATCCCTTGAATTACACTTAGAATGTCTATCGGGGTCTGTCTTCCAAACTGGGATGTCAGCCCCAAGAGGGCAGGACTTATCTTGTTCCCTGCTCTATCCACAGAGCCCAGCCCGGTGTCTGGCACACAGATGTCCCTCAGTAAATAAACATGTCAGAATTTGAACCCAGCTCTGGGTGAGCCCAAAGCTCTTTCTTGACCTGCTTCATGGTGCTGGCTCATACCGGTTCCCAGAGTCAGCACTGGACAGAGCTTCCAGCCCCACGGACTCTGCTGGCCTTTGCGGCTTCCGTGGCTCAGCCCAAACTTGCACACCTTGCCTAAGGAAACTGATAGTTAAGCCACCCCTTCCAGAAAGAATGATGGAAGGTGCCTCTGGACAAGGTTGTGACAGGCAGGAATATGGTTGCTTTGAACCCAGAAAATGGGGGGTGGGGAGAAGGAAGAGCAGACTTGACTCCTGGATTTCTAGGCCAAGAGCTTCCCTCCACTATTCCACTGGAGACTGGCTCTCTGATACTGGGGAGAGATGCTCCCCAAAGAGGTGGGCAGAGGAAGGAAAGGAGGGAGAAGGTCTGCTTTAGTGGGGCATGGACTTGTCTCCATGCCCTTAGGGGCACCCATGCTGAACAAAAGGCTCATAGAAGACTTGAACTTGTCTTCCCTTTACTGGCTCCGTGACTTTGAGATACCGTGGATTCTGTCTGGGCCATTTTTCGCCTCTGTATGATGGAGATCATGCCACCCACGTGCTGAGACTCTGCCATGTAGATGCGGATGGGCGCATTTGGGATATAAGAGGTGAGAGCCCGGCCCCGACGTCAGACAGACCTGGGGGTTAAGTCCCCGGCTTTGCACCTTCTCGGCTGTGCTCTCTTGAGCAACTCACACCTCTCTAGGCTTGGTTTCCTTGTCCACAAAATGAGGACAATCTCGGTCACCTCATGAAGTTACTGTACGCACAGGGCACGGCACAGAGTACCCCCACTCTATGGAAACTCTGATTACTGAAATGACGTGCCCCAAGAAATGCAGAATTTAGAATCAGCCACCAACTTGTGACGATAAGCCTTGCCTTCTGACTGCAGATCCAGGGTCAAGGGGTGCTTCAGGCCCTTTGCCCAAACTTGCAAGGTTCTGTCCCAAGCAGGATGCCAAGGGGTCCCTCTGATCAGGTGATGGCCTCAGCCTTATGCCAGGCAGAAAGCTCATTCCAAGTCCCAAACTCAGCTGCTCCCAGGAGAGAGGGTGCAAGCCCACAGCTCTGGTCACCAGGGGCAAAGTGTCCCCCACAGCCTGCCAATATCCCAGACTAGACTGACATGGGTGGGATCTCTAAGAACACTGGACTGATGCTTCTTTCTCCAGATGTGGAAACTGAGTCCTTGAGAGGGGAAAGGACTTGTCCAGGGCACCGAGGGAGCTGCTGGCAGAGCTGGGACCAGGGCCCCAGCTGAGCTCTGCCCAGAGGCACTGCCCTCCCCGGATGCCTTGCTCACACGCTCTTCTGCCTATAGACCCCTCCCAATTGAACCAGCAAACCATTTCCTTAAAAACATAGCCATTCCAGGTGAAAGCATCTGGGAAGCACAAATTAACCTAAACTAACCAGGTTTAGTTAAACCATGAACAAAGAGACTGCAGGTTTTAACCTGAAGGCTTTTGGGGGAGGTTCTATAGACACCCTCCCCCAACATAGTCATCAGAATATTGTAGGTCTGTAGGTTTTGTTGAAAGGATGGTCTATCTAGATAGAGCTTTCTTCAGGTCCCCACAGTGCCTCTAAGAGGGCTAAACTGAAAAGTTCTGGGTCTTTCTGAGGAATTCCACGTCTCCTATTATGCATCCTTTTTATTATGCAGAAATGCTAGAGTGTACAACCAGCCCTGGAGCTGATTCTTTAAACAACGTGGGACATGCCACACACAGAGACCTATACACAGACATACGCCCATGCTTTCCGAGGAGGGAGGGGCAGCAACAGGTCCTGGTTTCAAGGCTGTCTTTGATGGCTGCCTGCCACCATGTGGGAGGGCCTTCTTGGTGCTCAGTGCTGACACCAAGGGCTGACACCCTCAACACACACACAAACACACACACAGGCAAAGGAATCAGGCCAGCCCCCAAGGTCTGCAGCCATTCCTGGTCTTGGGCTGAGGACTCAAGATGAGTGACCAGCTCCGCAGTGATGGGGTCCCAGGGTGAGGGATGTGAGGTGACATAAGGAAGGCAAGATACACACATACAGTCACACATACATGGTCACAGCCTCACTCATGCACACAGAGACTCGGGCATCACACAGATACACACCATACTCACAGAAACAGATAAACACACAGACGCATGCACACGCAATACGGAGACACACTTGGATATCTCCAAACAGATGCACAGATGTTCTCCGATACACACACTCGCAGCCACACGTCCTCGCCCACACAGGCATGAGCACGCTCTATACACACGCGCATACACACAGTCCGGGTATCTAAATGCTTCCCAGGAACCCATCACTATAGATTCACCCCTCTGCGAGAAGTCAAGCACAAAGGCTAGACTGGGCTCCCAGCTGGCCCCAAGGAGAGTGAAGGGGCACAAGGGCAGCTGAACCCGGCCTGATTCTCACCCTACTGCGTGTGGGGGTGGGGAGGGGTGGGTGAGGGGAACCCACCTGCCAAGACGCCCTAGCACATGCCCACAAATGGAGTAACCCACTGACCAGGGACTTTCAGGGAGGGAGTCCCCTGGCTCCTGGGGGTGGCTCCAAGGACTGAGACTTGGTGGGAAGTGGAGATAAGGGCGTTGTTATTTTCCCAAAGTGATCCTTTCCCCTTTTCCGAAGTCTGGTCCTCCTTCTGCAGCCCCATCCAGGCCCCCACCTCCCAATACGTCCAATCAGCCCACCCAGGTGCTTGCCTCACCTTAGTGAGACCCACCCATCTGCTCTTCCACAAGAGGGGATCCTACCCAGACACATCCAGGTTTGCCCCACACCTGGGGGGGGGGGCTCTCCCACTGTATCCGCCCCTGCACACAGCATCCAGAGCCCCCCCAATACCCGAGGCCCCCACCCCCAAACTCACCCGCCTCCAGTCCTGCAGGAGGTAAATACCTATCCGGGTGAGCCCCGCACCCGAGGTGGCCGCCCCGCTGCCACGGGCCACCACTATTTTAGAGACCCTTTCCGGGGGGGGGGGTTGCGGCGGCCCCCTCCCCCAGGGCCTTGCCCCCCGCCCCCGACACCCACCTCCTTCTTGACGGTGCGCAGCAGCCTCTGTCGCGTGTCCGCCTCTGTGGGACGAGACGGGGGGGACGGCGGGTCAGCCCAGCGCTGGGGGCGGGGGCCCGGGGCTGTCCTCCCACCGCCCCCGCGCCCGGCGCCCCGCGCCCACTTACCCGCGGGGCCTGAGGCCATGGCCGCGCGCGCTGCGTTCCCAGTCCGGGCGGCGGCGGTGCCTGCTCGCTGGCTCGGCTGCTGCAGCCGCGGCGGGGCGGGGCCGAGCGCCCGGTGACGTCAGGGCCCGCCGCGCGGCCGCCCCGCCCCTCCAGAGAGCTGCCGTCGCGCTGCCGGGCGCCCGGCGGGAGGGTCCCCTGGAGCCCGGCGCACGCTCCGGTCCTCGCAGGGCCAGCGCCCCGCCCCCCGCGGGAAGCCCCCCCCCGCCCGGCGCCCCAAGTCCCTCACCACCTCTATTGGGCAGGGCAGAGAGGCAGCATTTATTCAAGGTCCGCTTTGTGCGGGGCTTGAGCAAGCGGGGGGAGAGGGTGGAACTCTTACTGACACTCTCAGAGCCTCAGTGTTCTCAACTTTAAAATGGATATAACAACATAGGACGGATAACAACATAGGAATGATAGGAGACATAAATGAAATAGTGAATGTGAAGCACTTAACGGAGACCTAGGGGAAAAGGCAGCTGAACCGTAAAAGATAGCTGCCGTTTTATTATTATTATTATTATTATTATTATTATTATTATTATTATTATTATTAAAGAGTCTTCCAAGATATGGCCAGGACTTAAAGGGCTCCCTCCCCTATACGCAGATCATTGGGAGAGTGGGATCTTCCCAGGATCCCAATAGGGCACCTGTTAGCCAGGACCTCCAGGGCCGGGAAGGCAATGGCCCCTTTGGGACCAACGCTTGACCCACCAAGTTTCTGACCGTGGCCACCCAGACTGCAACTTGGGTCTACAAACGTTTATTGAGCACCTACTATGTGCCAGGTTACTGTGCTAAGGATACCGAAGTGAGCAAGTCAGATAAAAGCCTGCCCTCACAGGGCTTAGGAGGCAGACAACAAAATAAATAAGCAGATGATATGGTGTGTTGGAAGTTTCTGGAGAAAAATTAAGTAGGCAAAGGAGACAGGGAGGGCCCACACAAGTCAAGTCTGAACTTTGAAGTAGGGTGCTTGAGGGAGGCCTCACTGAGGAGGTGACATTTGAGTAAAGAAGAGAAAGTGTAGACAGTGAGGATTTCTGGAGCATTCCAGGCAAAGGGAACAGAAAGTGCAAGGGCCTTGAGGTGGGAGTGTGCCACTGGGTGTAATAAACAGCTCGGAGGTCAGTGGGGCTGGACTGGCATGAACAAGGAAAATGGTGGGAGGCCAATGTCCTGTTATGGCCTTGAAGTCCACTTTAAGGACTTGCATCCTTGCCCCCAAGAGCCCCCCAGGATTCAGCCCACCTGTCACAAGGACTGAGGACAGCTCAGAGTGTGCCTTCCCCCTGAGGGGATTCGAAATCTCTTTTCCATTTGTCAGTGTCAGGGGTCTTTGGCCCTAAGCCAGAGAAGATGATTTTTGCTACCTTAGGGAAAAGGGAATAAACTGGATGGATGATGGGCATTCCCAGAGTCCAAGGGAGCCTGGGGAACTGGGTTGAAAGCAAGGCAGCTCCAGAAAGAGAACCTTCGGGAATAGTCACCTGGTGAGGACAGCGTGGTTAGGGTACCACCACTCAGGTAAAAGGACCTACAGCTGTTGGAGGTTCCTGTTCCAAGGAGGGAGCATCCCATTGGCTAGCCTGAGACACACACCTGCTGCTTGCTAAGGAAGGGGACTCTGAATCACAACCCAACCAACCCACTACCTCCGATGAGAATGCGCAGTCCACCGGGGGCCTAGAGAATGTGAAATGGTTGCTTGGTGGCCACCCCTCCCCACATATTAGAACCATATATTGAGGACCTACTATGTGCCAGCCCCAGCATTAAGGGCTTTAGGTGTTGTCTGCTTGATCGTATTGGCTCCCCACCCCTCAACACTGATTTTTTGTATCATAAGAGAAGAAAGCCAAGCCTAGAGAGAGCTTTGTACAACTTCACATGGCAAGTGAGCCACAGCCAGAATTATGGCCTCAGGATCCAAGAGATTGATTCAGTTGTTCTTTCCCTTGACTGCACCCCTAAGTTAACTAGGGTACTCTAGAAAAGTAAGGTGCCTAAACATCGCTCTGGGGAGCCATTTTTCAGAGCCCACGTTTCTTCCTTCCCTGCCAAGCACTAAGTCTGGAAAGGTGACCTGCGCTGCGCTGGTCCTTCCTTGAAAACTTGGAGATTTTTCTTCCAAGATTAAGGTTGGATAGTTTTTGGTTTAATAGCAGCGCGGAGGTGGGCGTGGATGGGATTAGGCAGGGCTTGCTGGGGTTCAACAGGGTCCACTGCAGTTGGACCACTCACCACTAGGGGCGCCATCACTTAGAATCCACTTGGGAAGTGTTGGGACTCTGCTGGAGGCCAAAGCAGATAAACTTTGCTGGGTGCCAAAGCCTTCCCCAGAGTCTGAGAATCATCTGACGCGTGTTTCCCAGGCTATGCCTCATCCCGCGCCACTACCCAATGGTGCAGCAGCCAGAACCAGTGGGAAAGCCTCTTTCTCCTGCCTTGCCCCATCTGTGCCCTCTGCTGAAAAAGCTCAGCAAGGGGCTCAGTACAAATTGGGAACGCTCAGGAAGTCCTGCCTATTATAGGGAAACAATCATTGGAGGAGCAATTTGGAGCTGAGAGGCAATACACCAATAGCTGGCGGAAGGCATGACCTCACAATTCAGGATATAATAACAATAATAACAATAGCTGTAATTTAGAGCCCTTAAATGTGTCTGGCACTGGGCTACAAACTTCTCACATATTAGCTCATTTAATGCACCCATCAACCCCATGATGTAGGTTCTTTTCATTATCTGTATTTTATTTAGAGAAGTTAAACAGCTCAACCAAAGGCATGTAGCTGGAACATAGAGAGGCTGGATTCAAGCCAAGATGCCCTTAACCAACTTACTATCCAGAGAAATCCTAGTCTTGTGCGCCCCGTGCAGCATCTGCTGTCCATTGCTGTGACGGCTCACTGTCTGTGCCAACTCGATGGGGGCACAGGCTGGCCAGATATTTGGTGCAATTTTACTCTGGGTGTGCCTGTGAGGGTGTTGCTAGGAGAGATTCACATTTGAGTAAAGCAGATGGTCCTCCCTAGTGGGGGGGGGGGGCCTCAGCTAACCAACCGACGACCTGAACAGAACAAAGAAGGCTGAGTTAGAGGGAGCTCTTCCAGCCCGACTGCATGAGCTGAAGCATCTGTGTTTGGGGGGCCTTCAGATTCAAACAGAAATCTCAGTCTTCTTGGGTCCCGGGTCTTCAGACTCGCAGTGGACCTACAGCATCAGCTCTCTTGGGTCACCTGTTTGCCAGCCGCACATCTTGGGATATTCCAGCCTCCATAACTGCATAAGCCAATTCCTTGTAAAAATTCCTAAATAAATCCAATTGGTTCTGTTTCTCTAGAGAACCCATACTGATAGAGGTGACACTTTAGTAGCCGTTCCCCTCGCCATCTTCCTAATGAAACTGAATTTGTCCAGGCATCCACCCTTCTCCCCTTGGCCACATGCCCCTTCCCCATCCTGGGTAGGTTCTTTTCTTTTTTTTAGAGCGAGAGAGCAAGAGAGCTCATGCCTGCTGCACAACTTGGGGAGGGGGGCTGCTAGGGTGAGGGATGAAGGGCAGATTTCTTATTTTGCAAAGTGGGATTAAATCCCACATTGGGCTCTTTCCTCATTGTCAAGTCACTGACTTGGGGTTTTCTCTTACTTGCAGTTGAAAGCATCTTCCTGATACAATTATTCTGCGTAATGTATTCATCTTTTTCTATGAACATGAATAGGGAAAAAAAATGTGACCTGCTTTTCCACTCAAAACAATGGACATCTTTCTATGTCAATAAATATAGCTCTAGATCATTAATTTTCATATCTATGAAAGGATTTCACAAGTATGGCTGTTTCATAATTACTAACCTCTATTATTGCGTGTTCGGATCGATTCAGTTTTTGCTGTCATAAACAATTTCGTAATCGGAAGGCGCCCTTAATTTGTTCCTTTGGTTATAATCTCAACGGTTGGTATCAGGTTTTAAATTGTAACAGCTAAATGTTAGAATACAGAGTGATGTTGCAGAGCGTTTTTTGGCGAGTTAGGGACTAGGACACCGTGAATAGCTCTGGTGGGTAGCAGGTCTCTGAATGACATGATCTCACCATGATAGATTTCTAAAACTGAAGCCAAAAAAAAAAAAAATCTCATTTCCTCCTATAAACAGATAATAACTGCTAATCTCAACTTTTCCCTGCTTGATTTCACTTAAAGAAGGCTGGATTTTTTTTTTTTTCTGATTTTTCCCTGGCAAGTTTCATTCATTCATTCATTCATTCATTCAACAAGTTTTTATTGAGAATGCACTATAGGTCCACTACTGGGGATATGGTGTAGATAAGTCATATTGTAACCAAACTAACAGGAGTTTGCTCCTTGGTGAGCCACAGATAGAAACTACACCAGGTAGGGGCCCCTGGCTGGCTCAGTCAGTTAAGCACCTGCCTTCGGCTCAGGTCATGATCTCAGGGTCCTGGGATTAAATCCCACATTGGGCTCTTTGCTGAGCGGGGAGCCTGCTTCTCCCTCTGCCTGCTGCTCCCCCTGCTTGTGCCCCCTGCTTGTGCGCACTCTCTCTTTCTCTCTCTGACAAGTAAATAAATAAAAAATCTTAAAAACAAAGGAAGAAAGAAAGAAAGAAAGAACGAACGAACGGAGGGAGGAAGGAAGGAAGGGAGGAAGAAAGAAAGAAGAAAGAAAGAAAGAAAGAAAGAAAGAAAGAAAGAAAGAAAGAAAGAAAGAAAAAGAAAGAAAGAAACTACACCAGGTAGAGATGTCCCAGAAAGGATCCTTATTTTCAGCAAATGAGTGGATCACAGACAATAGCTTCCAAAGCTGTGACGCCCTGAGCAACGGGGAATGCGTTCCTTTTATTATGGGTGAGGCTGAATATTTAGAAAGGGGAGATGGTCACACGTGCCCCTTAAGGAAATATGCCAATACATACATTTCATGTTATGTTAATGAGTCTTGTGTTCCTCCTTGAGCGGGGACTTTCATATTATAATAAAGTAAAGGTAACTGTCCATCCCTCTGTGGGGCATTGCCTGTTCCATCTGTGCAGGCATGAGCTGGGGGTTGAGCTCAAACTGGTCTGCGCGGTGTGGGCCGCCAGAGCTCTTCATCCCGGAAGTCCTTATTGCTTGAGAGGCAGTTTTGGTTTTCCATCACAGGATGCTCTGCCCCCTTGGGTCTTTTGCCTGAGTTAAGAGATAAACTGGAAAGAAGAGTGTAAGGAAAACTGTGGGACAAAGGTCAGTGGGTACAAGCAGGTGAATAAAGTGCGGTCTTGGGGTCTAGCTGGTGACAATATGATGTTATTTTTCTAATGGAAGTCATATTTGAGTTGGGGGAGACAGACAATAAACAAGTAATCAAATCCTCAAAACAACAGATTGTGATCAACCCTGTGAACTGGATGGCATGACATTGGGGATCTTAGGGCTGGGAACTGTAAGGAGATGAGGAGGGGCCAGTTAGGCTTGTGTAAGAATGTTTAAGGAGTGACAGCACAGCTGAGACATGAGTGGAGAGGGCAGGCCAAGAGTTGGAGGAAAATCATTCGGGTTGCATGGAAAAGCAGGTGCAAAGGCCCTGGGGTGAGATTGAGTGTGTCTAGACAAAGAAGAGAAAGGATGCAGTGGAGTCTGAAACCCAGAGAGTACTCAAGCCTCCTCCAGTCCATAACTCCCAGAGGAAACCAGGAGAGTCTTGATTTCCCTCTGACAGTTTCATCCCACCTTCTGTCCATCAACAAGCTTTTTTTTTTTAAACGGTGATTACATTCACCATGTTAACCATTTTATTTAGTTTTTAAAGATTTATTTGTGTGTGAGAGAGAGAGAGCAGAGGGAGGCAGAGGGAGAGAGAATTTCAAACAGACCCCCTTCTGAGCATGGAGCCCCACTGTGGAGCTCCATCCCAGGACCCCAAGATCATGATGTGAGCTGAAACCAAGAGCCAGACGCTCAACTGACTGAGCCACTCAGGCACCACTCCTTACCATTTTAACCATTTTATTTTATTATTTTTAAGATTTATTTATTTATTTATTTGAGAGAGAGAGAGGATGAGCAGGGGGAGGGGCATAGGGAGAGATAGAGAAAGCAGACTCCCCACTGAACGTGGATCCTGACAGGGCATGGGGCTCAGTCCCAGATGGGGCATGGGGCTTGATCCCAGAAACCTGGGATCGTGATCTGAGCCAAAACCAAGCGCCGGGTGCTTAACCGACTGAGCCACCCAGGGGCCCCTACCATTTTAACCATTTTAAAGTGGACAATTCAGTGGCATTTAGTACCGTTACAATGTGGTGAAACAATCACCTTTCTCTAGTTCCAGAACATTTCTTCCACTTCAAAAGGAAACCCCGTGTTCATGAAGCAGTCATTCCCCATCCTCCCGTCCCCGCAGCCCTCGGCAACCGTGAATCTGATTTCTGGCTCGATGCCTTGGCCTATTCTGGACATTTCATGTAAATGGAATGATACCACATGGAGCCTTTGTATCTGGCTTCTCTCACATACCACTCTGTTTTTGAGACTCATTTCTTTTTATGGCTTAATAATATTCCATTGTATGGATAGAACACATTTTGTTTTTCCATTCATCACTGATGGACTTTTAGATTGTTTCCACCTTTTGGCTACTGTGAATAGTGTTGCTATGAACATTCGTGTGCAAATTTTTGTGTGGGCGTATATAATTTTATTTAACTTGGGTATATACCTCAGAGTGTAATTGCTGAGTGCTAAAGACTGGATGTTTATGTCCCCCCAAATTCATATATTGACACCTAATCCCCAATGTATCTGGAGGTGTATTGGAGGCATACTTGGAGATGGTGTCTTTAGGAGGTTATAAGGTCAGGAGGATGGTGCCCTCAAGAATGGGATTAGTGCCCTTATGAAAGAGACCCCAGAGCGCTCTCTTGCCCCTTCCACCATGCGAGGACACAATGAGAAGATAGCTGTCTATGAATCAGGAAGTAGTCTCTCACCAGACCCCAAATCTTCCAAAGCCTTGATCTTGGACTTCCCAGCCTCCAGAACTGTGAGAAATAAATTTCTGTTATTTATAAAGCACCCAGCCTATGCTACTTTGCTATACCGGCCTGAATGCACTAAGTCACAGCTCATAGGGTGAGTCTACATTTCACATTTTGAGGAGCCTTCAAATTATTTTCCATAGTGACTGCACCCTGTTGCCTTCCTACCGGCAACGTATAAAGACATCAATTTCTCCACATCTTTGCCTAAACTTATTTTTTCCTTTTTTTAAAGTATAGTCATCCTAGTGGGTATGAAGTGGTATCTCACTGTGGTTTTGATTTGCATTTCCTTAATGACTAATGATGATAAGCCTCTTTTCATATGCTTGTGAGCCATTTGTATAAGTTCTTTGGAGAAGTTCTGTTCAAGTCCTTTGCTCATTTTTAAGTTGGATTGTCTTTTTGTGGGTGAGTTGTACAAATTCTGTATGTATTCTGGATACTAGACTCTCATTACGTATATGATTTCCAAATATTTTCTCTTACTCTGTGGGTTGCCATTTCTCTTTCCTGATACTGACCTACTGAGAGAGTGCACAAAAATTTTAGAATTTTATGATGTCCTATTTTTCTATTTTTCTTTTGTTGCTTGTGGTTTTGGTGTCATATCCAAGAAACCATGTCCAAACCCAAGATCATGACTGTTTGCTCCTATGTTTTCTTCTAAGATTTTTATAGTTACAGATTTTATATTTAGGTCTCTAATCCATTTTAAGTTGATTTTTGTATATGGTATGAGGTAGGGGTCCAACTTAATTTCATGTGGATATCCAGTTGTCTCAGCACCATTTGTTGAAGAGACTACGGTTTCCCCATTGAATAGCCTTGGTAGCCTCTTGAAAACCAATTGATTGGGGCACCTGGGTCGCTCAGTCTGTTAAGCATCTGCCTTCAACTCAGGTCGTGATCCTGGGGTCCTGGGATCAAACCTCACATCAGGCTCCCTGCTCAGTGGGGAGTCTACTTCTCCCTCTGCCCTTCCCCCCAACTCATTCTCTCTCTCCCAAATAAATAAATAAATTCTTAGAAAAAAAAAAGAAAACCAATTGATCTTAGATGTATGGGTTTATTTCTGGACTCTCTTTTTATTCAGTTGATCTAATAGCTGTTCTTGGTCCAGTACCACAAGTTGGATTACTGTAAGGAAGCATGAATCTTCTAATTTCATTCTTTTTCAAGATGGTTTTGGCCATTTGGGGAATCTCGATATTCCATATGAATTTTAAGATCAGTTTTTCCATTTCTGCAAAAATAGCTTTTGAGATTTTTCTAGGGATTGCATTGAATTTGTAGGTAGTTTGGGACAGTATTGTCATCTTAACAATGTTACATCTTCCAATCCATGAACACAGGATATCTTTCCATTTATTTGTATCCTCTTCAATTTCTTTCTGTGACATTTTGTAGTTTTCAGTGGGTAAATCTTACACTTCCTTGTTCAAGTTTATTCCAAGTTTCTTTAATCTTGTTGATGCTATTGTAAATGGAATTGTTTTCTTAATTTCCTTTTCAAATTGTTCATTGTTAGTGTATGGAAATGTGACTGATTTTTGTCAATTCTTTTTTTTTTTTTAATTAATCTCTACATCCAACATGGGGCTCGAACTCACAACCTGGAGATCAAGAGTCACATGCTCTACCGACTAAGCCAGCCAGGCACCCAGGATATACTACTGATTTTTGTATGTTGATCTTATATCTTGAAGCTTTGCTAAATATGTTTATTAATTAGCTGTAATAGTTTGAGTGTGTATATTCTTTAGAATTTTCTCTATGTAAGATTGTGTCTTCACATACAGAGATAAATATTGCCTAATGGGTGTGGATAAGATAAGACTTCCAGTGCAATGCTAAATAGAACTGGTGAAAGTGGACATGTCTTGTTCTTGATCTTAAGGGAAAGCTTTCAATCCTACACCATTGAGTATGATTCTGCAAGCCTTGGGGGTCTTGAATCCGTCCACTTCTAGACCCCCTGTTCCTACTCCTTGCTCTCTCTAACCTATACTATCACCACTTGCTTGGACCACCGCAACCACCTTCTAAAGTGAGTTTCCACTCTTCCCCCTACCCTGAAACCCATTCAGTCAGTTCTTGCAAGTGTTGATCTTTTTCCTCTTTCTGGAGTTCAGAGGACCAGCCCCATCCTGGCCTCCCCTTCCCACCTTGCTTCTTTTATAGCCTTTATCCTGATTTTCCTCTATATTTTTATTTGTACTTTTATAAAGTTTATTTCTGCGGCTAGACTCTAGATCGATTCCGCATCTGCCAGCCAGTTCGACAAAGCAGCTCTTTTTTTTTTTTTTAAGATTTTATTTATTTATTTGACAGAGAGAGAGACAGCCAGTGAGAGAGGGAACACAAGCAGGGGGAGTGGGAGAGGAAGAAGCAGGCTCCCAGCAGAGCAGGGAGCCCGATGCGGGGCTCTATCCCAGGACCCTGGGATCACACCCTGAGCCGAAGGCAGACGCTTAATGACTGAGCCACCCAGGTGCCCCAGCTCTATCTTTTAAGCTCCCTTCCTGTCTGAGCCCCCAGGCGTCCACTATTGCTACTGCATTCACTGATGTGGCACAGAACTTGAAAGTTTATAAACTGCTTTCACAGTCATGACTTGAGTGTCACATGGACCTTGTGAGGTAAGCGTTACAATCAGTGTGTTTCCCATTCTGCACACAAGGAAACTGAGGTCCACGACATGGGGTAAGACGCCCAAGGACTGACCTCTCTGGAGTGGCAGATCCAGGGAGGGCACAAAAGCGGGAGGAAGAACCCAGGAGGTGCTCAGAGGTGACAACCAGCGTGATGCATTTAGGGAACTGCACGTTGTTCAGTAAAGACTTGACTTTTGGGGTGTGGGATATTGGGGTGGCTTAGGGAGAAGTGGGGTCCACTAAGAAAGGCAGCACCACATAAGAAAGGTGATGACTGCAGTCTCTGGCCAAACATACACATAATTGAACTTCAACCCTGCTACTTAACTAGCTGTGTAACCTTCATCACAACCCTTAACCTTTCTGAACTTCAGTTTGCTCATCTGTAAAATGGGAGCAATAATTATCAATCTAAGCTGGCCGTGAGTAGGAGATGGACACCAAGCGCTCCTGCTATTCCTGTCACTTAGAAAATGCCCCGAAAATAATAACCTCTGGTTGGCAGACTTCAAAATCTGATTGGCTTAGCCCAGCCAATGAATCGAGGCTGTCCCAGGTCACATGACCATGTCTGCTCCAATCAGCTGCAGCCACAGGGCTGAAGTTATTTGCTTGCTGCGGCCATTGTTGTTGAAAAAATTGGTGAAAACCGGCAGAATGAGTGCAGAGCCCTAGGTGTGTGCTTATGGGGGAGGCCTAGAGAAGGCGGGAGAGAAACGTGTTTCTTCCGGTGGACCCATGGGAGCTTCAGGGGGTCCCTGCTGATGTACTCTTGGCTTCTGTTCCATAGCCATTGCCCTCTGAACACCTTTCCTTCCCTCCATGCCTCAGTTTTTGCATCTGCAAAATGGGAGAGGTGATAATTTTGCTTATCTGTCTTCCAGTGCACCTGTGAGTATAAGCATCCACTGACATCACGTTTATGGAGATTCCTGGTGTAAATGCCATGTAAATATATAGGATCATTCATTCATCGAAGACGTGATAAAACGCTCTTTTGCGCTGCAACAGCAGATCTTAATCAAGGCTCTTGGGACAGAGAAGACACTCGCTCTGAGTCACCGAAGTCGATGGAAACATACGAGAGGATTTGATAGAAAAAAAAGAGCAAGTCAGACAGCATGGTGTGGCTTCTCTCCGGGCTGTGTGAGGGCTGTTGATTTCGTCTCCGGCTATGTGTAGCTTTTTTTTTCTCTTTGCGGGTGGGTCTGTCTCCCTTGGCTAATGTATAGGAGGGAGACTTATTTTTAATTGCAAACTCTTTTCGGTAGTGTGCTTTTGAAAATATTATGAACATACATGACCTTTTCACAAAATATAAAATAATAATGATAACGATACAGATTATGGGTGGGGTATGAGCCGGCATTGAAAGTACTGGCCCCTGTTGTGGATCTTGTCTCCTTGTGAAACAGCTATTTCCCCAGGGAACCCTGGTTTCTTATTTTGGAAAGTGGTTTTAGAAACCAAGATCCGGGTGCGAGGTGTGGTTGTTTCTCCCGGGGTGTTGCTGCCTCTAGGTCGTGTCAGCTGGCGGGGGCAGGAAATAAGTGTGTGTATGTTAACCTACATATCTTTGTTAAGCTAAACATGACTTCACACCGATATCTCTAATCCATCACCACGTGGGTCGTTCCAGCCTCCTCCCTTTGCTTTGCTCAAACCCCAGCCCTGAAGAACCTGGCTCCACCCTTCACCCATGCATGTACTTAATACAAGTGGGTACTCTCTCCACACTTGATGTATACAGGAAGGACACCCTTGGTGAATTACGTGAAGGGGAAATAACAAGGCTTTGTTTATAAAACATGTAGAAGACAGACCAGGGTTCCAGGAGGAAAACGGGAGCAAGAAGAGGAACCGAAGGCAGCAGTGGGCGTTCACCTGCTCCAAGTCTGCAGGGAAATGGGCCCAGGGCCTCCCTCTCCTGTTACAGGAGATCACGGGGGCCTCACAGCCTCAAACCAGCCAACGCAGGCCAAACCCCCGGGGAAGGCAGTGCAAGTGGAATGCTGTGTCTCTGGACATGCATGGAGGGAGGAGCACGTCTGTAGGAACAGCACCCTAAGCTCCCCAAGGGAATGTTCCCAGAGTTACACTGGACTTCTGAGCATCGCCCCTGCTGCTCTACCAAGGACCTGGTGAGGAACACACACCTGAATCCGAGGAAACAGACCTGGGAGGGGAGGTGCAGAGGGAGGAAAACTTTTCTATATGAGGTCAGGCAAGGCAGATGTTCAGGGAGAGCCGTGTCCTCCTTACAATGATGCGAGAACAAGAATGCCGTCCCTCCTGCCCTCCAGCCAGGGTGGCCTCCGGTGACAACTGGGAAATGATGCTCTGACTGGGTTCCCACGGAAGTGAGGGCCGGGGCAGGATAGGCCAGGGTGACAATAGGGACAAGTCGCTCTCCTGACTCCACGGTGGCATTCACACTGCAAAGGGCAAACTTCTGTCTGGCCTCATCTGCCTCCTCCTTCCTCACGCTTCCTCAGAGGTCTTGGGTCTCCAGTTCCCTGGAGGAGTGCAGACATGAGAGGTAAGTTTGTGCTAGGCGCCTAGACAAAGCGGAAACGGGGTTCGGGATACGGGAAGCGGGACACCAGCTTCCTTGCAAGCCAGCTGCCCTTTCAGGTCAGCTTTGGCTGCCAGCAAAATCCTCAAGGTTGTGGGTCTGGAACCAGAGGGAAGTGAGCTTGGTTGATGGACAGTTCTTTGTCCAGCCTACATCCCGGGCAGGGGATGGGGGGACCCCCGGGGGCGGGGGTGCTCCTCACTGTGCTCACTGCGGAGGCAGGGCTGCTAGGCTAGAGGCAACGGGGTGCGTGCATCTAAGCTCAGCCTTGCTTTGGGTGGCGCTGGGTCCTCCGCTTCCCTCCTTTGTCCAGACGGGCCTCTGGGATTCTGGCTTAAGGTAGGGGCAGTAGTGCCTCCAAACACTGGGTTGTTCTTTTTTTTTTTTTTTTAAGATTTTATTTATTTATTTGACACAGAGAGAGAGAACACACAAATAGGCAGAGCGGCAGGCAGCGGCGGAGGGAGAAGCAGGCTCTCTGTTGAGCAGGACTCCACCCCAGGACCATGGGATCATGACCCCAGCTGAGGGCAGATGCTTAACCAACTGAGCCACCCGGGCGCCCCAACACTGGGTTATTCTTAATAAACGCTGGGTTCCGTGGTTGCCGTGGGGGTTCTCTGGTGCGAGGGGCCTAGGTGCTCAGACCCAAGCCTTCCCCATGGCCGTGTGTGGTACTCAGGGCCCTACTCCTCTCTGCTGTAACGCGGAGTGTTCCCAAGGTGCCGCTCACAGACAAAACGAAAATCACCCCCCACACAGCAGCCTCCTCTCCAGGGGACCCACATCGGTGACATCTGCTGTACTTCCCCCATGACTTATTTGTAGGCAAGCGCCTCCATCTCCCCACCATTATCCCACCAGGGAGAGGAAGTCCTTAAGAATTCTGGAGCTGGAGGGCTTCTCTCAACAACTGGGTTTAGAAAGCCGAAGGACAGCTTGGGGGGAGACACAGTGTCCCGAAAAGATCTCAGTGTGAGTTTTGAGGCTTAAAGAGGTGACCCTATGAAATCAGGAGAACAAACACTAAAGACATTAAACTCAGTGAGCAGTTCTTTCCGGGAAGATGGACTTCTGGTGGCATGGATGGGCGGTGTGTGTCCGCACTGTGTTTACAGCTGTTTGAAGGAAGAGCCCCGGGATTCGTTTTTTCAATGTCCTAATGCCACACAAATGCCACATTGCTGTTTGTCAGAACTCCCTGACTCAAAAAGACCTATCTTTCTTTCCACATAGATGGAAGATAAAGGGCCTGGCCCTGGAAAACTGGTTTAAAAGATTTAAAAAACCCCTTTGTAGATGATGAAAAAAAAATACTGATATTAGAGATACCTGTAAAGCGTTTGAGTAAAAAGAATCATTTTCAGGGGCACCTGGGTGGCACAGCGGTTAAGCATCTGCCTTCGGCTCCGGGCGTGATCCCGGTGTTATGGGATCGAGCCCCACATCAGGCTCCTCCGCTATGAGCCTGCTTCTTCCTCTCCCACTCCCCCTGCTTGTGTTCCCTCTCTCGCTGGCTGTCTCTATCTGTCAAATAAATAAATAAAATCTTAAAAAAAAAAAAAAGAATCATTTTCTAAATGGGAAAGTAGAAAACAGCAATACGTACATGTTACACGATATGTGAGTAAATATATCATTTGCATCTAAACTAATAAATATCATAAATACACATTTGATCTCCCTAAAAGTTTATATTATTAAGATGAGCCCGAAATCTTTATTTTCTCGCTGGAAAAATATTTTTTATTGCCGCATTGGAAACTTGACTTGGGTTTGGGTTCAGCTCATATTTGGGCATTAAAAAGTCTGGAGTATCTGGTACGTATGCTTTAATAATCTACTTTTTTAAACTTAACATATTTTAAATATATTACTGTTTATATCCACCGACGTCCTTAAAATGGACTGGAAGTGGTAACTGTCACAAAGGAATTTCCATGAACGTGCAGATGCTCTTCAGAAAAGGAGGGCTCTTTGCTTCTCTCACTGATGATGGTCCTGAAGATGCAGCATTTGCTTCTGCTTCTGGAATGCTCCCTGTGTGTCCATGCATGTGTTTCATGCTTTCCACGACTTTTCTCTTTCACCCCTCACAATGCAGGGAGGTGGTCTGCCCCAACCCCTGCTCTTGGCTGCAGACAAGTACAGGGGAGAAGGCTGGTTTGCTCTGGATTCTTTGGGCAGAAGGAGGAGGAGGGAGGGCTGTGGGCAGGGGCGCAAGGGGAGGCAGGGGGATGGGGCAAGGGGAAGGGACAGCGTGGTGAGCGTCCCCGCAGAGGCCATCAGAGCCAGACACCCAAGGATCTGGTGTCAGAGGGACGCAGACCCCAGCTGCTGACGAGTGGCCCAGAGCAATGGAGACACCTTGGCTGTGCCCTGCACAGAGCCCTCCTCCGTGCTGGCGTCCTGGGTGCTGGGGACTTGGGGGCAGTGGAGGCCGCATGTGGGACATGGTGCCGCTGGGGCAGAACACGAGAGCCGGAGACCCAGCGCTCAGGGAGGCCAGGGAGGCAGGGAGGGAGGCAGCGGGCCTCTCCTCCATCGGCCCTCCTGGCTCAGGCATGCAGGGTCCTGAGTCCCATGAAGGGACCTCGTCTGACTGCCCCTGCCGAGGACACCAGCGCAGGTGGGTCACCTTCCTGGCTTCTCTGCCAGCCTTTGTCCCAGCCTTGCAGGATTCTCTTGCAGATGTCCTGTGACACCGTCACTTTTCCTTCTCTTCCACTAGATGCTGCCCTACAGCCACGGACGACAGCCGCGTTTCTGATTCCGAGGTCCCAGTGTGGACGAGGCAGAGAGCCCACCTGCTGAGTCCTCCCCGTTCTCCAGAAGGCGAGTGGGGATCCATGGGTTTACCTGGGCTCGTTGATGTTACGGTGACAATATTGACTCGTACAGCTATGGCTCGATGAGCACTCAGTGTGTGTCAGGCTCTTTTCACCGATTAGCTCCTGCTACTTCTTGTTTTTTTTAAAGATTTTGTTTATTAATTAATTAATTTATTTATTTATTTACTAGAGAGAGAGAGGAGAGCACGTGCGCACATGCAAGCTGGGGGTGGGTAGGAGCACAGGGGGAGAGAGAGGGAGGGGGAAAGAATTTCCAGCAGACTCCTCGCTGAGCATGGAGCCTGACATGGAGCTCAATTTCACGACCCTGAGATCATGACCTGAGCTGAAACCAAGAGTCCGACCCTCAACCAGCGGAGCCACCCAGGCCCTCCTTCCCCAACGAGCTTCTTCACTGCCCCCAGGCCCCTAGAAGTTAGTTCTCACCCTACGGACTAGGAAATTGAGTCTCAGAGAGGCGATGTGGCCTGCCCAGAGTCACACAGCACGTTAGTGGACAAGCTGCGGTTCCCGTTGAGGTTCCCAGATTCCAAATGCCCAAGACTTAACCACTATCCTGTCCCATTGCCTAAGGCGGGTGCTAATTATTGAATGTCTACTATGTGCTGGACCCCAGCCAAAGCTTGGAGAACACAGAGATGGATAAGACAGACTCATGCTATGGATAGTTTGTCCTGTGTCTACTCGCCTGGGAACCTTGTCCCCGTGTGTCCCCAGCATCCAGCACAGACCTTGCACAGAGTAAGGCCTCAGTATGGAATAAATGAACTGCTCTTGGTTATATAAGCACTTACATCAGAAGACTTTTTGTGGTCCATCCCAGGGAAAGTGGGGGACAGAGGGTGTCCTGTGGCCTCACGTTTGTCCCATCCGGGCATCTGTTTGGGTCTTCATCTCTGGGTCTGCTGGCTCAAGCACACTGGGCCATCCCAGAGGTCCCCTCCAGCCCCGGAGTCCTGCTGTCTGGAAGACGGTGGTTTAAGATGATCTTTCCCGTGCTACACGCGGCTTCATTTTCTCCATGTTCCTCGGTTTCTTCGGAGCCTTCCACACTGTAGAGAATATGGTGAGTTCTCTAGATGCTTTCCCCTGAAAAACTCATTTAAACCTTATATTTTGCATCCAGTGTCAGAAGCTTCCTAGACCCTAAGTTAAGAGTCTCAGTGGCAGAGGATTCTTAAAAGCCACAGATGTTCCAAACCGACAGAATCACCTCTCAAACGGCGCCAATTATTCAATCAGCAGATTCTTACACATTCGCAGCCTGTGCTATGCGTCCTGCCGGCTCCTGGGGACCGAGCCCCGGGCACAGCTGCAGCATTCAGCCGGGTCAGGAAGCAGCTCGCGGGAAGCAGAGCGGCCTCTGGGCTCTCAGGCCACACTGCAGCGTGGGCTCCGGTGGCTTCTCTAGATTCTCACCTCTCTGGGGTGCCTGGACTTTCCTTGCTCCTGGCCTCTCTCATTAGAGTCTTCTAGAACAGGCTTATCCAAGATAAGCATGGGTGATTCTGAATCTTCTGTGATGGGTAGCCGTGTTCCTTAGTGCTTCTGCTCCAGAGTATAATCCCACAGGTGTGCAAACCCAGCTGCTCTTCGTTACAAGTTCAAAGCCACCCTCGCCCTAACTTCCTCAACAAAATGTCAGAAACCTCTTCCTCTCCTTTTTGCTGCTAGTAGTAATAATGACAACAGCCAATAATAACAAAAGATTTAGCCATCGGGCACATATGTATGGAGCACTTTGGGGGCACCTGGGAATGTGGGGTGAGCTAGATGGCGTCTTTGGCCAGGGCGTGGGGGCGGGGCCAGGATGAGCTGATGCCTGCGAGTGCCAAGCCCTGTTTCACAGGGTCTGAAACTTCCCCGATTTTCTGGACTGCTTTAAGGAAAAAATAAAAACTGCAAAAACAAATTTTGGTTCAAAAGTGACAACCTCACGGATGCCTGAGTGGCTCGGTCGTTAAGTATCTGCCTCCGGCCCAGGGCGTGATCCCAGGGCCCTGAGATCGAGCCCTGCATCGGGCTCCCTGCTCTGCTGGGAGCCTGCTTCTTCCTCTCCCACTCCCCCTGCCTGTGTTCCCTCTCTCGCTGGCTGTCTCTCTCTCTCTGTCAAATAAATAAATAAAATCTTAAAAACAAAAATGACAACCTGCAGAGTTAAGAAAACTTCAAAATATTGATGGCATCACAAACGTCAGAAAATGTTTTCGTGTATTGACTGCCATCCGTTACCACCTGCTCCTCATTTATTAACTTATTTTGCTGGAACGATCTTTGATCTCTTCTCCATAGGACAATGCTTTTTCTTTTCTTTTTTTATTTATTTGAGAGAGAGTGAGCATGCAGGGGGAGGAGAAGAGGGGGAGGGAGAGGGACAAACAGACTCCCTGCTGAATGGGGAGCCTGATGGGGGGTGGGGGAAGCTGGATGGTACAACCCTGAGATCATGAACTGAGCCAAAATCAAGAGTCGGGCGCTTAACCTACTTCACCGCCCAGACACCCCGGGAGAGTGCTTTTTCTAGTATGTTCCGTAGAACAGGTGAAACACATTTCAGCCTTCCCTCTGGCGTAGAAGATAGAAATTTGTCCTTTCTTAGTGATAGTTTAGAAAATGATGTGTCATGTGTCGTCAGGTGTGACACCATCTGAATTTTTGAGATTGTTGTCAAATGTGGGAAAGACTTTACGGAGCTTCTATCAGCATGTGATAATGTCCATAATCTGGGCATTTTGAGTTTTGTTTGTGAACTGATTAAATTTTAATACTCTTTGAAGTAAGGACACTCATGAATTTGTCGCCAATGTTAATTCATAAGGAGTTTTCTGTTATCTTGATTTCTTGTGAAACCAGTAAGAAACGTTTTCCACTCTTCAGGATGTTAAGATTTACTCCTCTTTCTTAATTTGGTCATCAGATAATCCGAGAACCCAGTCTTTGATTCTACTGGCAGTTTATCTCTTCCTCTTCAGGAATGATTCCTTCGACACGACACAAGAACTTTGTTATAATTCTCATTGTTTGGTGCCTTTGTGACTCTATGTGTTGCATTCCTGAGCGTAGTCTAGTAGGAATGGATTACCAGTCTAATTCTCTCGGGGCCGCATGAACCTGAATGTCCTGACTGAGCGCTCCAGCTTGTTCATTGCGGGAAATGGTCCTCAATCTTGCCTATTTGGCGCCTGAAAATCTGGGGGGGAGGCATTGGACAGGAAATGTGCTCTTCTGGTGATTAAGGACACCCACACCCCCACAAAAAACTACTACATATCCATTTTCTCCATCATTTCCTAAAAGGAAGACCGTCTTAATTCAGCCATCCGTTACCACCTGCTCCTCATTTATTAACTTATTTTGCTGGAACGATCTTTGATCTCTTCTCCATAGGACAATGCTTTTTCTTTTCTTTTTTTATTTATTTGAGAGAGAGTGAGCATGCAGGGGGAGGAGAAGAGGGGGAGGGAGAGGGACAAACAGACTCCCTGCTGAATGGGGAGCCTGATGGGGGGTGGGGGAAGCTGGATGGTACAACCCTGAGATCATGAACTGAGCCAAAATCAAGAGTCGGGCGCTTAACCTACTTCACCGCCCAGACACCCCGGGAGAGTGCTTTTTCTAGTATGTTCCGTAGAACAGGTGAAACACATTTCAGCCTTCCCTCTGGCGTAGAAGATAGAAATTTGTCCTTTCTTAGTGATAGTTTAGAAAATGATGTGTCATGTGTCGTCAGGTGTGACACCATCTGAATTTTTGAGATTGTTGTCAAATGTGGGAAAGACTTTACGGAGCTTCTATCAGCATGTGATAATGTCCATAATCTGGGCATTTTGAGTTTTGTTTGTGAACTGATTAAATTTTAATACTCTTTGAAGTAAGGACACTCATGAATTTGTCGCCAATGTTAATTCATAAGGAGTTTTCTGTTATCTTGATTTCTTGTGAAACCAGTAAGAAACGTTTTCCACTCTTCAGGATGTTAAGATTTACTCCTCTTTCTTAATTTGGTCATCAGATAATCCGAGAACCCAGTCTTTGATTCTACTGGCAGTTTATCTCTTCCTCTTCAGGAATGATTCCTTCGACACGACACAAGAACTTTGTTATAATTCTCATTGTTTGGTGCCTTTGTGACTCTATGTGTTGCATTCCTGAGCGTAGTCTAGTAGGAATGGATTACCAGTCTAATTCTCTCGGGGCCGCATGAACCTGAATGTCCTGACTGAGCGCTCCAGCTTGTTCATTGCGGGAAATGGTCCTCAATCTTGCCTATTTGGCGCCTGAAAATCTGGGGGGGAGGCATTGGACAGGAAATGTGCTCTTCTGGTGATTAAGGACACCCACACCCCCACAAAAAACTACTACATATCCATTTTCTCCATCATTTCCTAAAAGGAAGACCGTCTTAATTCATAAAGAGTAGGAGGGATGTAACTTCAGAAAAAATAATCATAGCCCTTCCCAGGCAGGGACAGTTGGCAACTTCTACCACTGGTTTATGGATTTGAGCCTTAGTCCATTGCCTCTTGACTGTGTGACCTTGGGCTGTGTGACCACCTGGCCTCTCTGCACCTCCCTGCCTCCTTCCAAGGGTGTTTGGGAGGATTGAGCGATCTAACCCACAGACAGTTCTCACTCAGCCTACTCCATGAGTTCCAGCAACTGGCAGCGCTCATCGTCATTATTGACAAGGCAACAGCGCCACCCAGTGGCTTTTCATCCTCACTGCAGACAAGCGGCCTCTGCGCAGCAATAATGAGGCTCAGCTGTGGGCAGTGGGTGGGCACCTTGTGCCAGGGGCCATGGCTGAGGCAACAGCAGGGAGGAATGCCATAAATATTCATGGCATCATGAGTGAAGTTGGATCCTCACCTGATACTATATGCAAAAGTTAATTCAAAATCGGTCAAATACCAAAACATAAGACAAAACCCATAAAACTCTTAGAAGAAAACAGGGCAAAAGTTTCATGACACTGGATTTGGCAATGATTTCTTGGATAGGACAAGAAAAGCACAGGCAACAGAATAAAAACAGATAAACAGACTCCATCAAAATGTAAAATGTATGTCCATCACAGGACACAATCTACAGAGTGAAAAAGGCAGCCTATAGAATGGGAGAAAATACTTGCAAATCATTGATAAGGGGTTAAGATCCAGGATATGTAAAGAACTCTCACAACTCAAGAACAAAACATAAATGACAAAATTCAAAAATGGGCAAAAGACTTGAATAGACATCCCTCTAAAAAACACACAAATGGTCAACAGACACATGAAAAGATGCTCAACATTATTTTACTATTTTTTTAAAGACATACATCTTTTAAAAGACTTTATTTATTTGAGAGAGTCCAAGAGAGAGCAGGAGTGGCTGGGGGGGGGCGGTGGAGAGGGAGAAGCAGGCTCCCGGCTGAGCAGGGAACCCCACACGGGGCTCAATCCCAGGATCCTGGGATCATGACCTGAGCTGAAGGCAGACGCTTAACCGCTTAACCGACTGAGCCACCGAGGGGCCCCAAAGATGCTCAACATTGTTAATCATTAGAGAAATGCAAATCAAAACCACAGCGGATGCCACTTTACATGCATCAGGATGGTTACCATCAAAGAAACAAAAACCAAATATTGGTGAGAACGTGGAGGAAGTAGGACCTTCGTGCACTGTTGGTGGGAGTGTGAAATGCTGCAGCTTCTATGGAAAACAGCGGGGTGGTTACTAGAATGAAAAATAGAATTGCCACATAATCCAGGAACTCTGCTTCTGGGTATATACCCAAAAGAATTGAAAGAAGGGTCTCAAAGAGATATGTGTACACCTGTATTCATAGCACTATTATTCACTGTTAGCCAATATATGGAAGCCGTCCAAAAGTCCATCAACAGGTGAATAATGGATAAAGAAAATGTGGTCTGCACGTACAATGGAATAATATCCAGCCATCAAATGGAAAGACGTCCTGTCACATGTTACAACCTGGATAAACCTTGCGGACGTCGTGTGAGTGAAAACAAGCCAGTCACAAAAGGACAAATATTCTACGAGTCCACTTATATGAGGCACCTAGGATAGCCAAATTCACAGGGAGAGAAAATAGAATGACGGTTGCCAGAGGCAGTTTTGCAAATTGAAGGGAGTTTTGGAGACTGGACACACAACAATGTGAATGTATTTAACACCACTGAACTGTACAGTTAAAAAGGATGAAGATGGTAAATTTTATGTTATGTGTATTTTAGCACAATTTTTAAAAATGAAAGTGTCAGTACCACAAAAGACAAGACAAAGCTAAAAGACACAGCCTTTAAGAAAAAACATTTGCAACTCATATGCAAATAAGCATACAGACGACATAAAGAATATTTTTCTATAAATAGAAAATGGTGGGGCACCTGGGTGACTCACTCAGTGGTTTCAACATCTGACTCTTGATTTTGGCTCAGGTCATGATTTCAGGGTCATGAGATCCAGTGCCATGTCGAACCCCACATTGGGCTCCATGCTCAGCAGGGAGGCTGCCTGGGATTCTCTGGCTCCCTCTTCTTCTACCCCCTCCCCTCTCAAATAAATAAATAAGTAAATACGTAAATAAATAAATACATACATACATAAATAGAAAATGGTAAAAGATCGAGAAAGGGACAGAAGAATAAAACAAACGGCTAATAAATCTATGCAAGTACACGTGATCTCACTAATCGTTTGAGAAAAAGGAATGAAAAAGAAAAACTATTTCTCCATCACCCATTTGACTAATTATGATTGATAATATTCTCTGTAATTAAGGATGCGGGTACATAGGAACCTCATATACTGACAGCGATGATCTGAATCAATGACTTCTTTTTTGGAACACGAATCTTTCATTTGTACCAAAATATTAAATATCCGTACTATTCCCCTAGTATTCTGTTTCTAGGACCAATCGTTAAAGAGAGAAATCTAGCTCGTGTAACAACTAATGAATATACAGGCATGTCCGTTTAGTATTATCGATAATAGCAAATAATCGATACCAACGCGAATTCTCCTCAGTGGGTACGGTGAGACGTACCATCCTATGGAATAATGGGATGACTGTTTATAAAAATGACCCATATGTTTTGTGTAAAGTCCACCTATGAGACAACACACAAAACCAGGTTGCGTACGGAAATATATGTGTACGTTCATTTATAATTGGGATTTCTAGTGTGCACATCCTCACCTATTAGAAATATTTTTATTTTCCAAAGCTTTGAAATCAAAGAAGATCACTGTCTTATAGATGAGGTGGTTACTAGGTGAGGCAGAGCTGAGAGAGCCAATTCCTTCGAAATGGAAATCTCTGGAAACTGCGGAAAACAAGTGCAAAGTAGGGAAACCTTCATGGAAAACAGGGAATCAAACAAAGAATTTAGATCAAAGAGCTTTGCACACCGACTTGACTCCATTCCCCTGACTTTCTAAATTGTACACTCTTTCTTTATTGACACAGAGAAACAAAGGCAAAAATTCTAGTCTATGGTCACCTCATTAGACAAAATGGACAGCTGCTTATGTCCCTGTTTCAATACGAAAACAAAACAAGCCAACAAACAACAACGATAACAAAAGACCCCAAAACCCAACAACAACAAAAGAAACTATGAGAGCAAAAATCTGTAAAATTCTGTTTCATTCAATAAATATTCTCAGAATCTCAGCTAAGAGGTTAGGCCAAACAGACATGGATGAAGGCCGGCACTGCCAGGAGGAAGATGACCCTGGTGTTCACTGTGGTCCCCACACAAGGGCTTCTCAGACCGTCCATCAGCTTCCTCTTGGGCTGCTTCCTCCTCTTTGCTCAGTGCAAACTGAGGAATAGGTCATAAGCCCCCTTGAGACAATCCAAGCTCCTCAGGCTTATGCAAAGCAAAGGAATATAAATACATCATCCTAAAACATGGGAAATAGAATTCCTATTTCAACTGACAGCTGGCTGATCCTTGTTGATGCAGGAAAGATCACTATAAAGAGTGACTGTAACCACTTGTAAGTGTCGGAAGAACCCCTGAGAACATACAGATGAATTTGATTATAGAAAAATAGAAAGACTGTGCATGGCATAACTTTCAAAAAGCCAAGTAAAAAGAAATGAAGTACAAAGGGGAAAAAATTGTATCTTATATCACAAGGTTATAAGTTATAAATAAATTCCAAAATATAAGGAAGAAAAGACCACCAACAGTTCCAGCAGAACATGCTAGAAACAGGAATAAACAGTTCAGAGAAAAAGAAGACAAATGACTCTTACCTTGTTCAAAAGACAAATTCAAATGCAAATTCCCGAGATACCACTTCTCTTCTAACACAAGTTGAGAAGTTTCCTATATACACTATGTTAGCGCAGCATTCTGAAATAGGGTCTCCGCATTATTGCTCAGCAAGCGTCATTCAGCCAAAGGGAGGGGAATTGGCAATACCTAGTAAGACTGCACAGGATGAACCCTTCGATTCAAGAATCTTCTCAAAGTGTATCCCACAGACACACTGGCAAAAGTACAAACAGCTCTGGAGGCATGATATTGCGGTGTGGGAAATTTAAAACATACTTCTAAACTCCAATGTCTCAAAACAATAACATCAGACAAAGCTCGGTAACACATATTAAGGAAAATTCCAGAGATTAAAAGCCGTGAGATACACCAAAGGCATTACTTTGAGCCAAATTTACAGCATTAATTATTCGTATTAGAAAATCCAACTTAAGTTAGAAACCGTCAGAGCACGCTATGAATGGGCATCCAGAGTGTGTCTTTCCCGATCCAACCTTCTTCAATTATAAAACAAGCTTACCGTAATTGCAAAGCGGGTTCGGGATTCCAACTCGAGACATTTCACTCCACATGAACTTGGCTTCGTACAGGTCACACAAAGCAGAGCACAATACAAAGTCACGACAAACAAGATACAACAAGGGGTAAGTAAGCTGGAACCAAACACAAAGTTATTCCTGAGGCGTGGGGTTGTGATGAGGACTGGTCTGGTCTGGGTCGGGCTGGCGTTTCCTGCTCGTTCTGTTCAAGCCACGGAGGGTCTCTGCTATATTCAGGGATCAATCAGGGAGAGCCCTTGGTGGCATTTCTTTCAAATGTAGTCAGACATGGAAGGGTCAGCATCTGGAGGGTCTGCGGTTTGCTGCAAAAGTCTTCCTATTTTAAGGGAGTTTAATCGGGGCTGGGTCTTTGCTACCCGTCGTCGTTCTAGTGATTATCAGCGCTAGGCCCTTCCGGTCCTCTTGGCTTGCTACTTATCCATTCTGAGTGCCGCCTGCGCTGGTTTCGGTGATGTCTGGTCCTCCTCAGGGCCCTTGGCGGCTTGCGTCACGGCCTGACATGACGACATCCATCTTGCTCTCTGAGAACGACACAGAATAAACTCTACTGAAGTGACGAAAGTGAAGTAAATGAGAACAGAATGAATAATGAAATAAAAATAGGTTGATAGAGAAATAAAGCTAAAAATTGGCTTTTTGAGGAAAGTAAATATAGATTAAGTCTTTAATGAGATTTACCAAGGAAAAAGAAAGCATAAAAAATTATATCAGGAATTAAAAAGAAACATAACTATGGATACAGCAGGGACAGAGAAGACAAATGGATCTTATGAACACATTTATGCCAATACATTTGAAAAATGTCTCAAATGTACAGAGTCCTAGAAAAACACAACTTTCCAAAGCTGATTTGTGGAGAATGTGAACTCTAAATAGTTTTATAGCCATTGAATAAATTTAATCATAGTTTAGAAGCTTCTCTCTGTCTCTGTCCATCCGTCCATCTATCTGTCTGCCTCTCTCACACACACAGACACACACACACCACTTTAAAGATTTTGATTTTATTTATTTTTTATTTATTTATTTATTTAGTTAGAGAGAGGGCACGTGCACGGAGAGCGAGAAGGAGAAGCAGACTCTCCGCTGAGAGCCCAATGTGGGGCTCGATCTCAGGACCCTGAGATCATGACCGAGCTGAAAGCAGGCGCGCTTAACTGACTGAGCCACGCCCAGAAATAAGCCTTTAAAAGCAATCTTTTTTCAGTCCGAGGAGATAGAAATATGGTATTGCATATGTGAGCGTATATGTGGGTAAAAGTGAAGAAATCTGCCTGCCTGGAACAGAAAGATATATTGGGGAAAATAGAAATAAGATAGGGGAGAAGTAGGATTGCTTAGTCACAATCACTCAAGATTGATTTGTTGAGCACAGTCGTGGCTAAGGAAGGAGCGTTTGGAACTCTCACCTCAGCACTAACACACAGATGCATGGGTGGGTGATGGATGGACAGACAGACAGACACACAGATGAAGGGATGAATTTCATAGGTAACACTTGCCCAGGCTGTTGGGAAGGTAAAAGTTTATAAAGTTTCAGTTAGCCATAAATCTAACTGAGATTTGTCAAGCTAGATTTAATGACATCGAAAGACATAAACCCACGCCAGCCCACAGACTCCCTACATGAAAACCACATGGGAACCAAATATTATTTCCTTCAAGACCATCACCAGCTTCCTGTCCTTCTGCTTCTAATTGATCTGTTCCTCTGAACTGCCTAAAGAACCCACCCAGCACAGGCAATCAGCTCAGAGACCACATCGAGCCCATGGGTGATGGGCCAATTTTCCCATTTCTACCATGTAACCTTTTAAAAGTCAATCTGAAATTTCCGATGAGTGCTAGTGAAGAATATGTGTGATAAAAACCCTCCATTCCCTTCCCCCAAAAGGTGGTCTGGCCTGCAACGATCTTTTCTCTTGCCCCACCCTCCTCCTTATTAAACACTGCCATTTTGTACAACTCCTTGGAACATCTCTCTACTTGCTAGGTAGGCTGCTGCCGATTTGTGGACCACTTCATATGGCCACTTAGATCTTCAAATTTACTCGATTGAATTTTGCTTTTAATAAATTTCAAAATTTTTGAAATCGAAGTATGGTCGGAATACAATGTTGTATTAGTTTCAGGTATACAACATAGTAATTCACAGCTTCCTACATTACACAACGTTCACCGTGAATTTTGTCTTTGGACATCACTTCAAGTTGCCTGAAGAGCCAGGGTCTGTGGTCACATGACCTCACAGGGAGGAGGCTCAGGAGACATGTGTTCTCCCAGCATGAGACAGTGGATTCTGATGCCGTGGGAGGTCAATCCGCAGAGGAGGGTGGGCCTAGACAAATACGTTGCAACTTGATTCTGTTCCATGAGCCATGAGAAACTTCTGCAGCCACATCCTGAAAGCCAGAATTCAAATGGGAAGAATAGACAGCCTAAAGGGTCACGGAACTGGAAGAAGAGAAACTGGAATTATGACTTCTCATTCTATCTTCCATTCAATCAACAGATGTTACTGGGTCTCAGAACATTGTTGGTACGAGAATGCCCCACAGTGAGTCCCGAACATGGGAACTGCAAATGTCATGTTTTGAAGACTGTGAAATCCGTGGGGATCAATATTATCTGATTCCCACTGGCCTGAGACTGGTGCCTGGGTCCTTCCCTTTGGAGCCAGCACGCCTATCCTCAGGCTTTTACTTCAAAGAGCAGAAGTCCAAGGGTCATGGAGCCTGAGTCCTGAGAACTCCTATGTATTGCTCTTCCCTATCCCATTGCAAAGACTTATTTCTGCGTTCATCAACTAGTCCCACCATCCACAGAGCAAACAGCAGTGAACTTTGACACTGATGAGGGACGGAAGGCAAGCTGAGAACAAAGCAGAAACTGACGCCTAAACCTGCCCCCAGGGGATGTATGTAGACATCCTCAGGCACGCCTGGCTGCCCAAAAGCAGAGAAAGGAAAAACAAATGATTAACTGCAGCACAATCCTGGGAGGCCTGGGTCTCCCTCAGTTTTACATGTCCTAGTGATTTACAAGGAAGAAGCTTTCTTATCAATAGCCTAACTTCCAGAGACCCATAATTCAGTTTCCTGAAGCCTAACATTTCCATCCCCTCCATAATTGAGGGAAACTAAGGCAGAAGGAAATGTAAATAAAACGAATTTCTTTCTGGACCTGCAGCCCATTGGTAAGGACACATGATAGGAGGAAAGTAACATTCTCCAGGGAAGCTCCCAACCATCTTACTAGTAACACCTCCTAGAGGGCTCAAGGACCTTAACTTGCCAATAGCAAGGCCTCCAGTGTCCTGGGAGTCTTCTTTAACATAGGAAAGTACTTTCTCACCTCCCTTTGTCCTCACCTCCCCAACCCCATGGTATATAATCAGCCACCCCTCACAACCCGGGGCAGCAGCTCTTTCTGCCCATGGTCCTGTCCCGTCTTTAATAAACCACCAATTTTGCACCAAAGATGCCTCAAGAATTCTTTCTTGGCTCGGACTCCACCCCACTGAACCTCCCCTGTATTCTACGACCTCATCAATACGAAGTCCTGCCATATGAAACTCCCTTCGAGAGCTAGCGTCTTGCTTTAATTCAGTGGGGAAAGATCCAGAACATTTGGCTCTACATTGGAGGCAGGTCCTCAGGTTGCTTTACTACCAATCCTAGAGGCATGCTCCCAGAAATACCCCCACTCTTAGCATATGTCATTTTATAGAGTAATTTTGTTGCACACATTTCTAGAATGACTTTTCAATACCACTCAAGACCTAATAGTTTCTTTATGCTTCCATATAATCTGAGTTCCTTCATGCCAATAGCATGTGTGCCTAGAGGTCACATCCAGCCCTGGAATCAGGACGTATACTAATCCGAATTCCAGCTGTCGTCTCAGGAAGCTGCACAGAATTCTCTCAGAACCAGCCTGGGTGTGTTTTTGGTGCCAACACATCCACAGCATTTGAATCAGAGCTGGGGTTTTCCACTGTCCTCTTGGGATACAGAACTCTTTAATATTGGCGGCACAGGCGGGTTCCGGCATTCCAAAGAGCTCCCATTTATCACAGGCGATCAACCGTGCAGAGGATGGGAGGGCTTGCCGCTCAGCTCTGAGCCGGTGGTAACAAGTCTCCATTTAGGGATCATGTGCATTTTATTTACACTTTTAAGTACAGATGATAGCACCACTGCCTACCCTCCTTCTTACTTTCCTCCTTGGAGTTTTACTGGGACCTTAGTGCTTTTCAATAACGTGGACCTAAGCCCAAACTTCACTTCTGGCCTCTTAATATATTCTTCTGTACATTACATTGTAAAAGGTGAAATGAAATGTCACTTATGTCAAGGGGTTTTAAAATGGAACAAGATGCCAGGGAAGGAGATGGGCCTCACGCCGCGCACGCCTCACCTGCAGGAGAACCGTGAATGTCTGAACTGGGCCAGACTGCAAATATTCAGGGACCCGACCCAAACACCTGGAACTCGTAGAGTAAGAGATTTTGCTTAGGCGATAGCCTTTGAAACCAGGTATGTTGAGCCGAGATTAGTTTTCTGCTACCGACACCAATCTTTGTAATCTGAATTCCTTGTAAATAGCGTATCACGAGCATTCCCGTTGTCTTTTAAAAACCTTTTACTTTTTGGGACGCGAGTGGCTCAGTCGATTAAGGCTGTCTTCAGCTCAGGCCGTGACCTCAGGGTCCTTGGATGGCAAGACCCATGTGGGGCTCCTTGCTCAGCAGGAGTCTGCTTCTCCCTCTCCCTTTGCCCTTCCCCCACTCATTCTCTCCTCTCGAATAAATAAATAAAATCTTAAAAAAAAACCACAACCTTTTACTTTTTTTCCTGGGAGTGGGGGACGTGGATGTAAATGATGATTTGAAGTTTTGGGTTTGTGGTGAATGGCTAAGACAGAATTCTTGAGACATTTTTGGTGCAAAAGGGTGATTTTTTCAGCACGGGGAGGACCTGTGCGTAGAAAGAGCGGCAGCTACAGGTGTGAGGATGGCTGATTACATATTTTAAGTTTGTGGAGGGAGAGATGGTAGAGGTGACCTAGGTTTCTAAGGAATTTCTGTATGCGGAAAGCAGGGTCTTACAGGACCTTGAAGATTTGGCTATTGTCAAGATAATGTTACTTTTAGTCTTTAATGAGATATATACATGAAGGTATTAAGGGGGCCACGAACTCTTGAGGGTCGTCCGCTCTGCATATTTCAGGTATCTATCTGTGGGCTGCAAGCTGTAAGATTTAATTTAAAGTACATTTTTCTTGCCTTTTGTTCTCAACATTTTGGGGGTTGCTGCCCAAATCTGTGCTCGGAGGCTGCAATTCTGAAACCCCAAACAAAATGCTTCTGTATCTATTTCGGCTCTGCCTCTTCTCTCAGTCGATGAAATATATATATATATATAAGCTGTACTCACCACCTCTAGGCCCTTTGAACATTTTAAGTAACTTGATACAATTTGAAACTTGCAGGGAAAATTCAAGCACAGCAAAAAGCCTCCTGGTATAGTCTTCACTGAAATGCATTAACTTTATATTCTCTCTCTCTCTCCCTTTTTACAACAAATACACACGCTTTACTGTTTACATCTTGATGAATTTGGTCATATGCACGAACCCGTGATATCATCACTATAACCAAGGTACTAAACATATCCTTCACCTCCAGAAATGATCTTGTGTTTCTTTGTGGTTGTTTACTTTTTGAGATGTACCCTCCTGGAAGCAGACGTCTGGGGGCACGCTGGGGGAGGCGTGAAGCCAGGAGGGAGAGAGTGATCGAGGTGATTTTCACAGGGATGGTGTAGGATCCCTTCCTTTTACCCAGGTTTCTTATTAATTTTGCAGAGGCATGCTAATTATTCTTTCATCATCCCTTCTCTCTCTGTGATCGTTTCTTCATTCTCTTTCAAAGATTCTCAGTGCTTTCTTTTTGTCTTAAGTAGGCTGCATGGTGGTTTGGCTCCTCTTTTGGTTTCTTAAAGAACCACCTCTTTCTTTATTCTATGTATTTTTCACATTCCAATTCATCCTCCTCTTCCATTGGCTGGTTTTCATTAGGCTTATTTTGGTGTGTGATTGTGTTTTGTCCATACAGGTGTAAACACAACATACATACATAAATGTATGTCTAGATCCAAGATATTTAAAATATTTTCCAAATTGCATTTAGTTATCTATCACTTTTTGCCTGGATATCCCCGATTTTCCAGCGAAATACCACCTTCTCCCCTGCCCTCCCCTCTCTTTTTAAAAAGATGTATTTATTTATTTTAAGAGAGCAGCGGGCGCCTGGGTGGCACAGCGGTTAAGCGTCTGCCTTGGCTCAGGCGTGATCCCGAGCGTTATGGATCGAGCCCCACATCAGCTCCTCTGCTAGGAGCTGCTTCTTCCTCTCCCTCCCCCTGCTTGTGTTCCGTCTCTCGCTGGCTGTCTCTATCTCTGTTGAACAAATAAATAAAATCTTTAAAAAATAAAAATAAAAAAAAAAAAGAGACAGCGAGCAAGCAGGGGAGAGAGGAGAACAGAATCTCAAGCAGACTCCACGCTGGGCACAGAGCTTGACCCGGGGCGTCGGTCCGTGATCCTGCGATCACGACCTCTGTTGAAACCAAGAGTTGGAGGCTTCACTGAGCTGAGCCACCCAGGCGCCCCCCCCTCCTTTTTGCCCAGAAAGAACACCGGTAGCTTCCTGCAAGTCATCAGGGGCCTAATGATACTTAGATCAACTCTCTGGCATTTGGGGTTGTTTATAAGAGTTACAAATCAGATTTCCCACTGGATTCATCATTACATTGAATCATTCGTGCATCCATCTATTGCCTTTTGACATGTGAATTGAACGCATCGCTTGGCCGACACTATTTTATCTACCGGAGAAGGAGCAGAGAAAGAACAGACCAAGTCCCTTCCCTCGAGGCCCTTACATTCTGCTGGTGAAAGACCAACCATAAGTAGTGGTGTAGACTCTGTGAACTCGGGAGAATACCCAGTGCATGACCTGTAACACCAGGGGGCAGAAAGTGGTACACTTTTCTGAAGAGCCCGAAAGAAGACCTACTGGAAAGAGTCCCAAGTCCCACGAAGAGGTAGGTACTTACCAAAGATGCATTTCAGGTGTGTCTTAATGCAGGTTCGGAAATATTTACTAGAAGCCTGCTATCCCAAGGACTGGGCTGGACTCAGGGCAGGGCACACCTAGAGCCACAAGTGATGTCTGGGAGTGTTCTCAATTCAATATATTCAGAGTTTTCTCCTCGGATTCCCTATACCCTCTCACCGGTTGCCTTCACCAGACAAACCAGACTCTTAAGCAAACCAGAACACACACTAGTCATGGCCACTGTCTGGAAGGACCTGGGCCAGTTTCTATGGTGCTATCGATCAGCAACCTGGACACCCACAAACATCTTCCTCGGAATCATTTATGAGCACAAGGATTTTCCAGGAAAATCCTAGTGAGGGACTGTGCAACTCAGAAGAAGTAAATCAATGTCTAAATTCAATCCAACCTCAAAGTAACAGGACCATAGAATCTATCGTATTCTGGAACTCACTGCAATGACTATAATTCATTTGAAAAAAATAGCCAGGGGTTTTCAAGTGTTTTCGCCCTCTAAGGCTTTTCTAGTTTTTAAAATATTTTCAAGATATAGCAAACAAAAACATTGTATTACTGGCACACCAGACAATGCAGAATTGAGTGTGGAATTAGAGCTACGGGAGAACACAGGTTTCTACAGAATTATGGTGGGGCTTCAAAGCAGTGGGTAAGGTTAGGATTATTCAAGAAAAAGTGGCAAAAGTCTTTTAATTAAAATGGTGTCCAGTGAAACTACAATAACACTGTATGCTAACTGGAATTAAAATAAAAATTAAAAAATACAATGGGTATACAGTGTGTGCATCAAGGATTTAAATGCAAAAACAATGCAATTACAAAAATTAAAGAATTGGTGATTTTAAAATGTTTTTAAAGATTTTATTTTGTATTTGACACAGAGAGAGAGAGCACAAGCTGGGGAGTGGCAGAGGGAGAGGGAGAAGCAGTCTAACCACTGAGCAGGGAGCCCGATGAGGGGCTCAATCCCAGGACCCGGGATCATGACCTGAGCTGAAGACAGACCCTCAACCGATTAGAAAGGCCCAGGTGCCCCCCTAAAAATGTTTTAAGTAGCAAAATCAAAAGAATGACAGAAACTTGAAACACTCAACAAAAAAAGACTGACACAACAAATATCATTTTAAAAAAATGACTCCCCATACTTAAAACACATTGCCTGCAACTCACTTGTAGGGATCGAGGCCAAGGAGCGATGACAGAGGAGCCTAGGTTTGGATCCAAGCATAGTCACAGTGATTACAATTTAGTTGTATTGTCAACAGCAGGGGTATGGATTTAAAATATGAAGTGTAAGGGCCTAAATTTCTGAGCTCCAAGTGCACGCTTCCTAACGTCACCTGTTAGGTTAATCCGGATGGTTGATGGGTGAGGTGGTGGGGCCGGAGAGAGCAGGCAGACCCACCCACTACCATCCCAGGGAAACTCAGAGCACCTGTAAACCCGCCAGGTGAACATGAAGGTCGGCCTTATTTGGGGCAGGAGGGAGGCAAGGGAGGCGGGGCCATCAGGTTGAAATTGAATTGAGTTGGGTACCCGGTGGGCACCAGTCTTGCTGTGCATGGAGCCTCCCGAAGGCAGCTAGGCTAGTCCTACAACCACTTGGTGACAGGGTACAGAGCCAGTCCTAGAAAAGGCTCGCTCCGTTTTGGAGAGAAGCTTTAGCCCCCTGGCCCTGCAGATGTCCGCTCCAGACCCCGTGGGGCTGGAGGAGAGGAACCCCAGGCCGCAGAGCGTGGGTACGCCACCCGCAGAGGAGCCTAATTCTTGAGGAGGGAGGTGAGTTGTGTCAGCGGAGTCGGGAGGACCCGTTCGGTTGCAGGGTGTGTGTCCTGTGTGTGTGGTGGGGGTGTCCAGGGCGACCTGGGCTCCTCACTGTGCCACTGGGGTATGTGGTAGGCGAGAGCTCTGCACACCTGACTCCTACAAGCAAGCACTGTAACCCATGGGGTCCTGTCCTTCTGTGCGAGGAAAGAATCCTAGTTGGCGTTTGTCTTAAAATTTTTAAGACTGTTTTACCAGGTTCCTGCCTTTTGCGACAGGACCCTTCTCTGAGTCTTGTTGGTGTGACTGGAAAACCTGGTAGTTAGTACGTGATGCTGTTGTTTAAAGTCCTAGTTTGTAGGAAGTGGTGTCTAACAGAACCGTCTCTTCCAGGGCTTGTCTCCTTCGGGCTCCTCACCTTCAGGCGGCAGTGCCGGGCCGAGCCGACCGAGCCCGAGGCAGAGCCCGTGGTGGACGCCTCCCAACCCACGCCACCTGACCGCCTGCCACCTGGAGCCGCACCGTGCCACCTGGGCCGCCATGCCACCTGGAGCGCCGTGCCACCGGGTGAGCTCTCAGTCCTGTTCAGTCTCCTTTATGCAAATCTCTCCCTTTATTTTCCTCGACTGCTTCCCTCTCAGGTGTTTTCACATATGCAAATGGACTGACTTCCCACCTGAGTGGATGGAAAGGTTTTCTGAATATGTTGGCCCTAGCCGATGACCCTCTTGGGGAGTGATTTCCAAACGAGCAGCTGAAACCCCACAGACATCCCCACACTCCCGATGCTCTCCCAGACATGTCCCACTCACTTCATTTGAAGAAGCCCCATTCTTCCAGTTGCTGGGGCCGCAGTCTTTGCTCCATAGTGGACTCCTCCCAAACCCTTCTCTATGAACAATCAGAAATGCTGTTGTCTCCCAACTAAAAAAAAAAAAAAAAATCTGGTATCTGACAAGATCTCACCACTCTCTAGGAAGCACCCTCTGGCCAAACCACCAGCATCCCTTGCTGGACACGGCAAATGGCCTTCTAACTGGTCTTGCTTTTGCCCTGGTCTTCCTTCCGTTTCCCAGCACAGAACGCGATAAATCGGTCCATGCAGCTCCTCTGCCCAACGCTCTCCTTCTATGGGTTCCTGACTTCTTAGAGGCACATTGTTCAAAACGGCTTCCCTCACCACCTCCCGACTTCTCCTGCCTCTCTCCCCCTTGCTCCGGCACAGGGGCCATCTTGTCCTTCCTTGGACATTTCCGCCTAGAAGTTTGCTCTTTTCCTCTACCTGTGGCTTGTGTGACCTTGTGACTCTCTTCCATCAGGTCTTTGATTCCGTCTCAACTTCTGGTGAGGCTCTGCTTCATCTCGTGTTAACTTAACCAACCCTTCACACCCCCTTCCCAGCAACGCCCAATCTTCCATACTTTGCTTTGTTCTATTTTTCTTCATTTCCCTGGCAATGAACATGCGAATGCTATATAAGTCATTATTTTTACTTTCCGTCACCGGCACATGAGCCTTGCAAGGGAACGTGCTTCATGCCCTGATAGTGCGCTGGCACATTGCAGGGCATGAAGCTTACGTTCCTTGTAAGGCTCATGTGCCGGTGACGGAAAGTAAAAATAATGACTTATATGGCATTCGCATGTTCATTGCCAGGAAGTGAAGGAAAAAATAGAAGGTAAAGCTGTGCTGGAAGGTGGGCACGTTGCTGAAGAGAATAACTGCGATAACATTTCGAAGGCAACGATGAAGAAGGTGCGGATGCACAACCACGATAAAAGCGCAAATGGCTTGAGCCGGGAAGACTGGGCTGGCTTTATTGCCGTCTGAAAGGCTGGCGTGACTACGGTTACGAAGCTGTCGCTACAAGTCGGGGAACGAGAAGCCGAGTGAAAACTGCGTCGTTTATGCAGCGTTTACTGCGAGAAGCGCGGAAGACCGGGGTAAGCTGAACAGTGATGCTGGGGATGCTGATTTGAACCGGAAAGTGAAAAGTCTTGATACCAGGCACGGTTAGTTTAACAGCATTTCTGATTCATGAGAGGAGGAGTTGCTATGGAGCAAAGACATTCCAGCAACTGGAAAATTGAGACTTCTTCAAGTGAGAAGTGAGATGTCTGGGAGATGACTGAGGATAATGCTGTGAGAATTTCGGCTTCTAACTGGATCGCTCCCAAGCAAGAACAACATGATGTCGAAAACGCTTTCCTCCGCTCGGGTGGAGATCAGATCCCGTATATTGGCTGCCTGGGCGGTCGGCCTGAAAGGGCATGGAAGACTGGGGCTGAACTGGCTCGCGATTGACTTTGCGCGTATTCTCCAGCATGGCGGCGCTCCAGTGGCGAGCCCGGCATGGCGTCCGGCGATCGACCCGCGAACGCACCGGCGATCGGCCGGCCATTCCTACCGTCTGGTGAGCCGAAGAGTGGCCTACTGACCAGGTACACTTCCTGAAACTGGGACTTTAAACTTGCAGCATGCCTACCCGGGACTTTCGATCTAACCTGGGCTGAGGGTCTGTGCGGGCTGAGGTACCTGGCTGATCTTGGAAGGCCAAGAGACACTGCAAAATCAACTTTAAGTTTTTCACTACGCAGGCAGAGACATGAGTTATTTGATCTTTGTAGGAAGTGATATAAGCCACCACGCTGCCAGTGGCACGGTGACCTGGAGGGTGTGCCCCACCACACACGCACACCACGGCCCGACACATCCCATTTCCTGACCTGGCCTCCCTCGCCGGGCTACTATAGCAGGTGGCTGCGCTGTCTCCTCCGGCTTACACCGGGTCTGAGCGGACATCCCGGGACAGAACTGCAAGCATTTCAGGTTTACCTGATCTTGAGGCAGGGCACTGCTTGTAGGAGGCTCCACGCATCGGGCACCTTGCAGCACCCAACTCGAATTTCAGCACCACCCATAGGCCGTTATCTGAGCCGGTTTCTATTTCCCTGGGATGTGGTCGGGTGGGTCTGCCACAACTCTCGTACACTGCCATCGTAACCTGGCGGTGGGCGAGCGGAAACTTCAGCACTGCATCCGGCACCACTGTATTGTTTAATACAGCTGGGTAACAATCGCGCGATCGACCCAGCGGATCCAAACACAAACTTTCTGCTGATGTGCCTCTCTGACTTTTGAAGGGTGGACTGAGGATATTGCTGAAACTACTGTATGGGGAGTCATTCAAATGATATTTATGATCATTTCTTTTTGTTGAGTGTTTCCAGTTTCTCGACCTAACGATTTTTACTTAAGCTGATTTTAGAGGCACCTGAAGCCTTTCAACTCGGTTGAACTACTGTCTCTTCGGCTCGAATACTGATCGGGTGGGCCCCTCGTGACTCCTGCTCGTGGTTGCTAGCTGCTCCCTGCTTCTACTGCTGATATTCTGCTGCTGCTCTGCTACTGTGTCAAAAATACATGGAAAAAATCTTTTAAAAGCGTTTTAAAATCGCCAGTTCTTCCAATTTTGCCGATTTGCATTGTTTTGCATTTAAGAAATCGCGATGCACACGCACCATTGTGACCACGGTACGGCCACCAGTTAGCATCCCAGTCTGGGCCATTAGCGCAGTTCACTGGACACCCATTTTGGTAAGACTTTTGCCACTTTGGCAGCACCCACGCAGCTCACCATAGTAGCCAGAAACGTGATTCTTCCGGCAGCTAATTCACGCCAGATACTGCATTGTCTATTGTGCCAGCTGTAATGTTTTTGTTGCTTATAGCTCTTGAAATGACACAAAAACTGAAAGCTGGTGCGGCACTAGCCCCTGGCTATTTTTCCAGGTAATTATAATTTGGTGAGATTCCGAATGCGTGAATTCTATCTGATCTGTTGCACGAGGGTTATTGAACGGGCATTGATTTACTGAGTTGCACGGCCCTACGCAGAATTTTCCTGAAATCTGGTAACTCGCTCGTGATTTCGGGAAAATGTTTGTGGTGTCAGGCCAGCTGATCGTCTTTCCATGAAGAACTGGCCCAGGTCCGAACGTGTATGACTAATAATGTATGTTGATTTTGCTAAAAATCCGTTTGTGCGGTGGCTAACAGCGGAAAACATGAAGTCGAAAGAGCTGGAATGTTCTCTTGTGACTGATGCCCCGCCGTCAGTACTCAGCTGGGCTTCTATCGAACACGTGTACACCCCTGGCAAATACTGACAGGCCACCGCCTTTGTTGTGGGACTGCGCAGATGGCTGCTGGGAAGCAACCTGGTCTCGCCGCGCTATTGACCACGGTCATGCGCAGGCTTCCGGATCCCGGAAGTCTACACCATGGTTGGTCTTTCACCAGCAGAATCGAAGCGGTCTGTTCTTTTTTGCTGCCTTCGCTTCTCGATAATCCGTAGTGCTTGACAAACGTGCGTTCGGACGCGCGGCGCAGGGCATTCAGTGTAATAAATCTGTTGCTAATATAAGCGCAACCCCAGCCGCCGAACCCGATCTGGCCAACAGGCCCGATGACTTGCGGAAAGCTTCACGACCGTTTACCTGGGCAGGAGGAGATCTGGGTGGCTCAGTCCGGTGAAAGCACCTCAATCTTTGACCAGCTGAGAGTGGGATAAAGGATCGGACCGAGCTGACGCTTGTGCGGACCTGCTGTCTTTCCCTCTGCCCCTCCCCTGCTTTGCTTTCGCTGTCTTTTTTTTTATTTTTATTTTTTTAAGGGCCCCTGACTGTTCAACAGAAAACAGAGCAGCAGCAGAGCTTGGAGGCCTGAGGAGGCTCCTAACCAGAGTGATGTCCCCCAGCCGCCCGGGATCACGCCTGAGAAGCCGAGGCAGGCAACAACGCTGTATACAGCCCGCTGTCTCTCTTTAAAAGCAAATAAATACGTATACAAGGAGGAGGGCTGTGGAAGGGTGACTAAGCACAGGCGTCGAGGACGCTCCAGGCTGTGATAGGCTGGCAAATACAGCCCCAGCTATTTTAAACCTATCTTGGATCTGGGCAACTACGACTATCTTTATGTATGTCCGCTGTGGATACCTGTATGAGCAAGCTGTCACACACAAGCCTAAGCTGGCGGCGAATGAGGGCGAACGGAAATGACGAAAAAAAACCATAGAATAAGAAAGATGATTCTTCAGAAAACCAGGAAGGCAAACCGCCATGCAGCTACTTGAAAAAAACTTCTTTGAAAAGAAGGGCGAAAAAGCGATCACGAAAAGAGTTGATGAAAAAACTGGTGGCGCCGCCCAAATTATGAAACCCCAAGGAGAAAGTCCCCACACCATCGCAAGCTCACCTCGATCCTCCTGATGCCCTCCCCCAGCGTGCTGAAAGCGATTCCTTTTCAGGCTGAAATAGCAACCACAGAAAGATCGGGCCTGGAGAGGTGGCGTGTTTATTGCAACGGTGTGACTGATATCGCGGGTTGCTGCGTCGAAGATAACAAACGGCTGGCGTGTTGCGAACTGTTATGAAAGCCTGGGACCAATGCATTTCGGTGGCTTATACCAAGCGTGCGAACACTCACGAGATTTCAGATTATCGGGAACCCGCTAAAATGTTCAGGCTACAGGAGAAAATGACCAGTATATTTCATCGGCTGGCAGGGGCAGAGGCTGGACTGGAGTTTCAGGCCACGCTCCCAGAGCACATTGGGCAGCAGTGAGACAAGGCAGAGCACAGCCAGATAGTGCGCGGAAATGTGCGGGCGACCTCGTGACCACCCAATACCTTTCGTGTCTTGTCTCGTGGGCTAAAAGGCTGACGTGTGACAATAGCCCAGGTAACCTCCCGAGACCACCAACCAGACAGCTCGCGCTGCAGAAAAACTCGCCAGAGGCTAGATGCCTGTCTCGCGCAAGTGCATCCCTGCCTGGCAACTGCAGCTATTCCGAGGTCCCGTGTATGGTCTGCCAAAAATATAAGTGTCTTAACTTTCTAACCCAAATCGATCACATCGTTATCCGTCCCCCATCCAGGAAAAAAGGCGTGAGTTTTGAGATTTTATTTGTTATTCGGAGGGGAAGAGAATGAGGCAGGGGAGGGCAGGAGGAAAAGCTGAGCACTGCTGAGCTGAAACTAATCAGGACCTGATCGACCACGGAGGCTTGAAGCGCTGGCCCTTGTCGACTGAGGCGCGGCGTCCCAAAAGCGCAAAGGTTTAAAGACATCACTGTCATAGCGGAGGTGGATTACAGGTGGTGTCGTACCAGCAAAAACTAATCTGCGGCTTTCAACTATTACTGGTTTCAGAGCTGCTCGTAAGCAAATCTCCCGCTCTAGCGGTTCCAGGTGTTCCTGGGTGCGGTCTGGCGCCCGATTCAGGCTCATTCGCGTGCGAGGTGGCGTGAAAAAAACCTGTAACGTCTTGTTTAAACACCCACTTGACATATGGTATTTGACTCGGGCTGCCTTTTTGTGTGATGTCGAAGATGTGACCAGGGCCAGAGAGGTTTGGAGCTTGGGCATCGCCAGCTGGGCTGATAAGCACCGGGAGAAGTGAAAGGAGGGAGATAGGCATTGGTGCCGCTCTGTACTTGGTAGCAAATATGCATGATCGGCGGACGCTGTTTTCCGCTCGACCAGATGCGGCAATATCTCTACACCGACCGCCTATCGACTGCTATGCGGGGCTGCCGAGTTCTGTATCCCCAGAGGACAGTGAAGCCCGGCTCACGGTTAAGCTAACATTATGTGGGCCCGGCAGCAAAAACACCCGAGCGGGTCTGAATTCTGTGCGGCTTTCGCTGGAGCCAAGACCAATAGATCCGCTGTTGTGACAGGCATGTGGCATGAAGGGCTTTCGGGTATATGGAAGCATAAGCTATTGGGTATTGAAGTGTGTGAAAAATACTTCTGGTGTGTGCAACAAGCTACTGTTTGCCATGCCAAGTGGGGAGGTGTACTGGGGCATGCCTCCCAGATTGATAGTAAAAGCGGCCTGGGGCAATGTGAAGCAAATATGTTCTGATCTTTCCCCGCGGGTAAAAACAGGCAGCATCTCGAAAGAGGTAATCTTTTCGTAATGTGGGCGGAAGCAGAGGTGGTCGAGCAAGAGGAGCATCTTTGGTGCAGAAGTAATTGATTATTAGAGCCGTGGGCCGAAAAGAACTGCTACCAGTGACCATGGGGTTGAGAGGAAGACAGTAAAGAGGACGATCTTTTTCTGTGGTAAGAGACTCCCAGGATTGCATGACTATATTATCGGGAGTGGGTCGCGAACCCTACGAAGGTGTTACTGTAGTGCTCCTGGAAGAAACTCGCCTGTCGCTCGATGCGCCCGGTGGACTGCACGAATCCTTCGTTTTACATTTTCGGCCTACACGCTGGATGGAGAGAGTATGAAGGCCAGAACTCGAAAGCGTAATAATCACCCAAGTTGTGGCGCAAACTTGGCTGCAAGGCTGTGCACGTCTCGTAGCGAACATTGCTGGCGTATGTAACACACACATATCAAAGAGGCCTTTACACAGAGGCACTGCTGTTTCAGCGCTAAAAGTTTTTGCTGTTGCTCTGTGAATGGTGGAGGTTTAGTGATGAACCGCAGCTGAAGTGCTGCAATGGATAAGGCAGCCCATAGGGAGTTCTCGGAGACTCGACTCCTGACCTGGACTTCTGCTCTTTTTGAAGAAAAAACTTTGAGGATGGCGTGCTGGCAGGCGATCTCGAGCCGTGAAGGTCGGGTAATATTGATCCCCAGCGGATGCTCAAAACGTGACGATATCATTAGAACTCGACCCGAAGACCAGCACCAGCAATGTTCTGGAGACTGTATCTCGGAAATAGACGAGGTCATAATTCGGTTTCTCTTCTTCCAGGCGTGACCCTTTGCCCAGCGTTATTCTTCCGCTGCGGCTCGGATGTGACTTTGCACAAAGCCGCCATGGCTCATGGAACAGTCAGACACAGCGTCGATCTAGGCCACCCTCACTGTGGCGTGAACGCCCGTCAGCCCATGCTGGAAGGCACATCGGCTCCTTCCTGGCGAATAATGTGAACCACGAACTAACTCGGGCCCAACGGTGAAGATTCGCGGTGGCACCGATAATATGGCCGAGGAAGCGTAATTACTATGTTGTATACCCGCGGAAGAAACTCCTTCTAACATTATCGTTGATACATACGATTTCAGAAATTTTGGTAACAAATTCAATCGACGAATCTCCAAGTGTGTCTCCGGTGGCCTTCCCAACACAGTGAGTGTTCAGACACAGAAAAAGCCAAATGCGGGAAGCAGGAGAGAGGTTTGTCACACATGACCCTTTCATAGCACTCATCGAGATTCGGGTCGACCAAGGTGCGTGTTAAATAAGGAAGGTGACCCATCACCTGGAATATTCTGGGCAGCTATTGCCTGTGCTAGGTGGAGACAGTTCGAAGGAAGCTGAATCAATTTAGAAATGCCAGAGAAGAAGAACACAGGGAAAGCTGATGAGAAAGGAGAATAATATTTGGTTCCCATATGTGATTTTCATAATGAAAATGCAATATTGTTTGCTATGTCTTTCGATGATCGTAAATCTAGCTTCTGACAAATCTGTTAGATTTATGGCTAGCAAACTTTTTATAAACTTTGCCTTCCCAGACAGTTGTTACCTATGAAATCCATCCCTTCATCTGTGTGTCTGTCTCTGTCCATGCATCACCCACCCGGCCAAATGCGTGTGTTAATTCCAAGCACATCCTTTCATGCGACGTACTCGGCACAAATCAGTCTTGGTGTTTCAATCCCCTATCTTTATTTTCCCCCAGCTACTGTTCGAAGCAGGCCACTTTACCCAGCTCCCCTTTCCCAATACCATATTTCTAAAGTGGACTTTGAAAAAAAAGATTGCTTTAAAGGCTTGACTGTGAGTGATCGAGCCCAGGTGTCTTAGCTGTCGAGATGCATCCCGGGGTCTGGATGGGGCACGATGGCTCTCGTCTAGCACTTAGGCTCTTCCTGTGCAGCGTGCTACTTCTCTTGCACAAGCATAAATAAATAAATAAATAAACAAACAAAATCTTTAAAAATGTGGCCTCTGTGTATGTGAAGAAAGAAGCAATTTGAACAGGCAGATAGACGTGAACGAAGGCAGAGAGGAAGCTTCTAACTATGATTAGAAGGCAGGCTATAAACTATTTAGGTTCACGACTGCTCGGCAAGAAAATTGTGTTTTAGAACTCTGTATTTGTGGGCATTTTCAATGTATTGGCGCGCAAAAAATGTGATTGATCCATTGTCTTCTTTCTGCGATCTGCGTCAACAATTTGTTTCTTTTAATTCTGATATAATTATGCTCTTTTTCTTGGTAAATGTGCAATCTATTTTCTCAAGCGGTTTTATGGCATCTGACCACTGTTCGTACATTGTTCTCGACTGACACTACGGCTCGCTGCCTATGTTCTGCGAAGGCTTAGATAAAATCGGGCATTGAGGCCTGCACAGGCTGAACCGAATCACTGAAAACCAGCGGGCGGCGCCACATCAGAAATGGATGCGTAGCTGAAGCCAGGAGAGAACTGGAGGAGCTTTGGCGCGATGTCACCGTTGATCGGCTGAGACCAGCCCCGGTCGCTCGCTTAAAAATAGGAAGACTGCAGCTGAAACCATCAGACCACCGGATACTGGCCCTTTGTGCGTTTATTGAAGAGCAAAATACTGCAAGGGCTCTCCTGTTATTCTGAATCTGCTGCCCGATGACTGGCTGAAACGACAACGCCAGCTGATCATGCAACTTGCGCTCAGGAAGATAACTTTGTGTTTGTCGTCTTCTTACCCACTGACGTGCGCTCTTGTTTAACAAATGACTGTGACGACAACTGCTGCTTTTGCCGAACTGTGCGAAAACCAGGGCCCAGCCAATGATAGTAATCATCGGTTGGAAGCGGGCTCGCTTTAATGCGGCCAGAAGGCGAAGAAAGGACATCGAAAAGCCGCGACCGTGGATGCCGCTGCGTATATGACATTTCTAACGCAAGTTGGACACTACCTATGCGGAAATATTAATGCTGCCAGGCGGCAACCGAAATGTGCGCTGGGTGCGACTTTTAATCTGGAATTGGCTAGCGCCTCTGATGATGTTGTAGCGAACGTGGAGATTTAAGTATGTTCAAATTTCCCCACGCGGCACGGAGCCGCGCGCTCGAAGCTGTTGTACTTTTGCTGGTGTGCGTGAACCCTTTATTTGTGAACTCGTAATGCGTCTTTTAGTGCCAATTCCTCCCTTTGGGCTGGTACTGCTGAGCAATATGCGAGGAGATATTTCATACGGCTTCAGCAACACTGTGTGATAGCAGAAAGAGAAGTATTTATCTCGAGCAGTACATTTGGTATGGCTGACAGACAGAAGATCATTGTCTTCTTTCTACGGAGAGCACTGTTATTCCTGTTCTAGCATGTGTGAGTGTCTTTGCTCCTTTGTTTGGGATTTATTGCCTTGATGCAAAAGATTCCCCTTTTATATACCTTTTGCCCCGGCATGCCATGCTGTGTCAAGCCATCTATATGTTGCTCGGGGTTTCGGCACTTTAAGTGGTTACAGTCATCTTATAACCTAAATCAACAGGATCGGCGCCAGCATGTCGGTTGAAATAAGAATTCTGTTTCTGTGGCTTTTGCTGCGCAAGCACTGAAGAGCGGATTGTCTCGAAACTTATGACTGTTCACCGGTTTGCAACAAGGGAGGAAGCAGCCCAGAAGAGAGCGCGATGGTTGGTGGCTTGTGAGGACACAGTGAACACCAGGGTGCTGCAACGAGTGCCGGCAGCTAAATCCATGTGCCAGCAATTCTGGTATTTTGACCAGATGAGGCAAGGGCTACAGACCCTTTGCTTCTCACTGGACTGTTGTTAGTTGACGATGACGGCTGTTGTTTTAGATGATGAGCTAGTAACAGCTGACCCATTTTGTGAGCTGTGTCGGCGCAAAGAAGAGTTGACACGAGCTGGTCGAGGCCTGGTCGAAACCGATAAATTCAGCTTTTTGTTTATTCTGTTTTCAGAGAATTTCCTGCTGCACTTGATTTTCACGGTTTCGAGATTTCCGACTGAAAAATTATTCTCAGCTACTGCCTCACCTAGCTACCTCATCTATAAGACAGTGATCTTTTGATTTCAGCTTTAATTTAAAGCCTATTTCTAATAGATGAGATCTTCAAAGCTCAATTATAATGAAGCATGCACCTCTTCGTGCGCAACCTATTTTATGTGTTGTCTCATAGTGAACACACAAAGCATATGGGTCGACACATAAACGATATCCGGCCATTCCATGAGATGTTATCGCGGCGCCTGCAGAATTGGCGTTGTCCTCGGTGTGCGTATCGACAGCTAAGCGGTTTATGCCTGCCTTCATTGGTTGTACGCGACTACTACTCTTTAACGACGGTCCCCAAGCCAGATACCCAGAGGGAATATGCGATTGACTATGTTACACGGTACAGAGAAATGGTCGTGTTCCAAAAGAAATCGTATTCGAATATCACCGGTCGGCGCGCTATGAAGGCTACGCTGTTCACCGCATCGCCTGGCCCACGGGGGGTATTATCGTCGCCAATTAGTCAAATGGTGATGGAAGGCTGGTTTTTCTCAAGCGTTGAGAATGTCCGTAACCCGCTACGCCAGGGCTATTAGCGTTGTTCTTCTGTCCCTTTTCACCGATCTTTTACCACTGTTATGTAATGTAATCTGTTGTTGTTACGTGTGCAATACGAGAGGAGAAGGAGCAGAAAAGAAGGCGAAGAATCCACTGCTGAGGAAGCATCGTAATGTGAAAGGTTGACTGTTTGGATCGACACAGAGCTGAGCCAAAATCAGAGTCAGTGTTGAAACTCTTTTTGGTGGTCACCCATATTATCATGTCGTCTGTATTGCATATGGTTGCAGGCTGACTGGGCTATGTAACAGCTTTCCCATAACATTTTTCATTTTTAAAATTGTCTTCGCACATAACATAAAATTACCATCTTCTTTTAACTGTACAGTTCAGTGGTCAAATACATTCACGTGTCAGTCTCCAAGCACTCCCCTTTCTGGCTCTTACACTACTTCTCCTATTATCTAGTGCCTCATATAAGTATTTCGCCTTTAACCTTTGGCACTGTTTTCACTTTCTGCGGCATCGCTGAGGTTTCCATCCGGGCCCCGGCATGTGACGGGGCGTCTTTCCGAGCCGATGACTGGATGTTGTGCGTGCGGGCCATTTCTTTACATCATTATTCACCCGATGAACTTTGGGCGACTTCCTATGATAACAGTGAATAATAATTATGAATACGGGTACACATATCTCTTGAGACCCTTCTTTTTAATTCTTTGATATATACCAAGCAGATTCCCCGAATTATGTAACCACAGTCTATTTTCATTCACAACATAAACTGCGGCATTTCACTGCCAGTCACGAGGTCCTCCTCCACGTTCTCACCAATATATTTGTTTCCTGACAACCATCACGATACAAAGTGGCATCCGCAATATTTGATTGCATTTGCTGTGATTAACGATGTTGACTGTCTTTTTGAACCTCATCGGTAGCGATTAGCGTCTTGCCGCGCATCGGTCGCGATCCCAGGATCTGGGATTGACGCCCCGTGTTATTCCCTCTTCAACCGAGGAGCCTCTACCGCCATCTTGACTTCTCTCCAAATAAATAAGTCTTTTTAAAAGATGTGTCTTTAAAAAATGGTAAAGTAACTGTGTGCTGTTGACTGTGTGTTTTAGAAGGATGTGTATCTATTGAAATCTTTGCACCATTGAACTTTGTCATTTATGTTTGTTCTTGGATATCCTGAATCTTTGCCTATATGATTTCCTAAATATTTTCTCCCATTCTATAGGCTGCTTTCACTTTCTATGAAATATATCTGTGATGAACATACATTTACGACACGATAGGTATCACCCATGTTTTGTCTGTTGCTGTTAACTCTTTGTCTATCCAGAAAATCGTAAATCCAGTGTCGAAACTTGCCCTATTTCTTCTAAGAGACACATGGTACATCCGTGAGCACGTATTTATTCGGTGAAATTAATTTGCATATAGCGATGAGGATCAACTTCATGATGCATGGTATGGCATTCACTGCAAGCCATGGCTGGCTGGGTGCCACCCACTGCCCACGGCTGAGCTCTGTTCTTGCGCGGGTGCGGATGAAAAACCACTGGGTGGCACTATTGTGTCAACAACGACGACCGAGTACTGGGGGCTCATGGGCAGGCTGAGACTTTATTTCTGTGTTGGGCAATCACCCCAGAAAACACTGTTTAGCTCGGCAGATCTCTGGTGAGCAATGGTTAAAGAGCTCCAAATCCACTAAACCAGTGTGCATGCCAACTTATCTGCCTGAAAGGAAAGAACTATGTTTTTCTGAGGACATCCTCTATAAGGCGATTTCACAGAAATGATGTGGATATGTGATATTTTATTGAGTGTGTTCACTGCGAAGCTTGCATTTCGATGCCTCCCCGAATTTCGGGCATAAATGGAAGCGAATGAGAGACCGGCTTCGCAGTAACTGAAGCGCATCAGTCCGGAGGTATTAGGAGTTCCATCACTGACAGGCGCATTGACTCGGAATGCAGCACAAAACAAGCTGTGAGAACCACTAAAGTTCTTGACAATATATCGAATCATTCACGAAAGAAGAAGAATCTTGGTAATCAAAGACTGGGTTCTCCGATTATCTGATGACAGAACCAGAAAGGGTAAATGTGGCATCCTGAGGAGTGGGCAGATTTCTTTTCTGAAAGGCCTCAGATGACAGAAAACTCGCTGTGGTGGCACATTGGTAAATCATGAGGAGATGTCCTGCTTCAAGAAGGTAGAACTGACGATTCACAAGCAAACTCAAATGTAGGTACTCAGACACATTATCACATGCTGATATAGAAAACTCCGTAAAGGTCTTTCCCACATTGTTTAACAATCTCCAAGGGCGATCTGGCACATTTTATGTTACATCATTTCTAAACTTATCATAGAAGGACAGGGCCTGTCTTCGCCAGGCACAGTGTGTTTCACCTGCGGAGGCTGCTGCAGAAAAGCTGCTCGTGACTCTGGCGACAGCCCAGCGCCGACGCTGGCTTCGGACCGTGATGCGGTAGCTACGGCCCCCACCCTGACTTCCCCATTCGGCAGAGAATGCATTTATCTTCCCTCCCCACTTCTCCCTACATGCTACTCTCTCAAATAAATAAAAGAAAAGAAGTATCTATGAAGAGATCAGATCGTTCAGCAACTAAGTAAATGAGGGCAATGACTAGCGAGTGGCGATCAGCTGGCTGACCTACGGCGTTGATGCCATCAATATTTGGATGTAACTTTCTGCGGTTCGTCGTTTGTTTTAGGTGACATTGTTGACGAAGAACGGCGCCGGCGAAGAAAACACGAGCGCAGGCGAAGAAAGAAGCAGGTTCCCGGCGGCGGGAAAGCCGATCTGGCTGATCTCGAGAGCACAGGATCGCCAGCCTATGCGACCGGCTTCGTGGTGCGAACCAAACTGTTTGCGGTTTATTTTTCACCTCGGTCAGAAGTCGAGAAGTTCGAACCCCTGTGAGCTGGGCTTGGCGCCGCGAGCGCAGCTGCATCCTGGCCCCTCGCCGCTGCTTCACCACGACCAGAGCCTTAAAAGTGCTCCCGCTGTGCCGATGGCATCTTTGTTATTAGCCGGCTGTTGTCGTGGCCACTGCAGCAGAAGGAAGGAAGAAAGGTTTCTGACATTTGATGAGAAAGATTAGAGCAGGTAACGAGACTTGTAACAGGAAGCATTGGTACACACCTGTGAATTACTCTGGAGCACTAGCGACACCACATCACGAAGATTCAGGGCGTCGCCGTAACATCTTGGATAAGCATTGCAAGACTTCACAACTGAGAGGCCGAGGCAGAAAGTCGAACCCCGAGAAGGTGAGCTGGAAGGCTCACCCGAGCCAAGCGCCAGTGCCCTGGCACGAGCCGGAAGACAGCGATAGACATCTGCTTTCAGCGGTACTTTCTGTTCCCGGCCTGATCTGCGGCATTAGCGGCGTCCGGCTGATGGCATGCGTATTCTTTATTGCTGATTGAAGCTGGTGGCGCCAGTTGGTGTTCTGCCGATTCGAGCCGCCATGGCTTTAAGTCTCTGCCACTGGGCTGTAACGAGGTCACTAGGAAAACTTTCTGACTTGCTGAATCTGCTATAATTTTAAATGAGTTTTCGAGGCATCTGAAAGAACCACCATATTCTACGGTGACGGAAGATCGGCGCGCCGAAAGGAGACATGGAAGAAAAGAAGGCTTGGCGTGCTGCTGCGGAAGACGTCGGCAAACCACAGTCTTCAACGGCCTGCTGGAATGACGTACAACCAGCGAACCCGAATGGTGCAAACGTACCGGATGGTTAAGCGTGAGACCGCAGAGATTTGTCCCCGCCACGGGATAGTTCCTATCTTTGTAACCAGGCCGGTTATTCCATACTGAGCCTGCGGGTGCGGTGTACGGACGAGAGACTGCGGCCCGAGCGGCTGGGGTTTGGCCATCAGCAGCAGTCTGATAACCGCTCCTCTCTGTGCTAGCTGGGGTTGTATAATAATTAGCACCCGCCTTGGTTGGAGATGATGTGGGCACGACCCCAGATCTGGGACCTCGCGGGCTGCAGCCCATCCCGCCGTGCTGACCCGCGACACCCGGGCGAGGCCGCCTGCGAGGCTCGAACTCTGGTCATGGGAAGAGAGCAACCTAAGACTTGAGGCACGTGGCAGAAGCTGGATTGAAGAGGGCAGTGTGTCAGCGTGAAGAATCGGGGCTTTCTTGGTTTCGGCTCGAACCATCGAGCTCAGTGCTCAGCGGCAGGGAGTGTCCTCTCTCCCCTGTGCTACCCACCCAGCTTGCGTGATGGCACTACGTCTCTCTCTGGCAAATAAACAAATAAACAAGTGGTAAATAAACAAAATCTTTACAAAAAACTGCGGGACAATCGACGAGGCCTGACACACTGGCTCAAATAGAGCCATGTGCGGTGGCACGTGCCGTATCCCAGCGAGCGAGGCTAAGCGTGGATCCCCCCGCACTGCGCCTTCTGGAAACGAGGAGGCTTCAGCGGGTGGACTTTCTCTACCGTCCTACACTGGAGATCAGCGGCTGTGTTATCGTGACTGCTAAGGCGGCACTCTAGTGGAAGTGGCGATTGACGCGGACCATCTGCAGAAAAGTCACGCAGCTGAGACAGGCGGCAGCGATGACCCGCTGCGCAGCTATTGTCCTCGGCCGAGAGCACCGGTCGAGGCGAGATCCTCGTGGACTCAAGGTTGTCTGCAGGAGGCCGATGGAGAGAGAGGCCTCCACACTGGCTCCCGGGTCTCCGGCTGCCGTGTTGCACCCCAGCGACTCACGTGCGACTCCACCCCCAATCCCGGCACGGAGGAGGAAGCTCTTGTGCGGGGGGCACGTAGGCTGATGCTCAGCCTCTGGGCCGCTTTAGATCGGCAGCTGGTCTGCGTCCTCTGACTGCAGGTACAGTCGCTCTGATCACTGCCTCCCCTTTGCATCCTTAGCTCCTTGCACCTTTTTGGCCTCCTCCTCCTCCTTCTGCCCAAGAGATCAGAGCAGGCACGTGCACGGCCAAGCTGAGGTTGAAATTTCCACACAGAGTGAAGGTGAAAGAAAATTAAGTGAAGCATGAAACGTGAACACACGAGGCGCATTCAAGCAATGCTCATGCCCTCATCATCAGTGAAAAGCAAAAACTTCACTGCGAGGAGCTCTGCTGCGTTCATCCACCGGTCCATTTGAAGACGTCGTCAGTTATAAACATTATTTAAGGCTATATGTTAGTTTAAAAAGAAATGAATGACAAAGCATGCGTGCCAGATGCTCCTTTGTGCCCAAATGACGATCAAGATTTCCAATGCGACATAAAGCTATTTTTCCAGCTGAAAATAAGATTTGTTTATGCTGTATAAACTTTTAAGAGATCAAATGTGTATTGCGTAGTTAGATGCAGAAGTTACTCACGCTATCGTGTATTTATCTATTTTTTTCCCATTTGAAAAAATGATTCTTTTTTTTTAAGATTTTATTTGTTTGACGAATAAGGCAACCAGCGGCCTAAGCGGGAAGTGAGAGAAACAGCCAGCGGAAAGGCTGTGACAGGCTCGTCCGCCTTTGCGAGGATCACTTTGTAACACCGCGTGTGCTGAAGCGATTTCTTTGGCCACATCTCTAATATCGTATTTTCATCTCTACAAGGGACGTCTTTTAAACCAGTTTTTCATTCCTTCCATCTATGAAGATGGTCTTTGAGTCGGCGACAAGCTGGCACAATATGGCGGCCCCAGCTGTGGCTTTGACAAGGTGATATCCTGAGGAAGCAGCTGCTCTAAACACAGTCTTTAATTTTACCGCCCATCCTTCGAAAACTCTTCCCGAGCTTTGTCTTTGGTTTGTTCTCCTGACCTATGGTACACTCTTTAAGCTCAAGGCTCACTTTAACTGTGTCTCCCCAACGTCGCCGTGCTACCAAACTTGGTTGATGACGCTCCAGGAAGTGCTCTGCTCTGAGGCGGGGACAATGGTGGGAAGATGACGCTGCTACAAGCAGAAATCATGAAGTACGCTGATGTCGTATTGCTAAGTGCGCGCCTTTCCCTTGTAGGAAATACACGGCTACAGGCTTCCGGGTGGCTACGACTGGCTATTCCCAGGCCTGGCCGGTGTTGAAGGCGCCCACATCAGTTGTGGCATCACCCACTTCAGCTGGGATATAAATGTTCCCAAAGTCACTCGGCAAGAAGAGTAGCTTCCGCCGCTACTAAATATTGTATGTTCTCTATACTGTGTCAAACAAATAAATAAAGATCTTAAAAAAAAGAGGCCCGATACTGCTACAGCCGAAACCACAGAGGAGCCCGTGCCGGAGAGGCGGAGGACAGCACTTCACCCAGAAAGGCTGAGGCGATGCTGCAGCTAGCTGGCCACTGCATCGCGGCGTGAAGTTTTGTCCCATCCTACCGGATGTAGGCTGGACAAAGAACGTCCATCAACCAACCGCCGGTTCGACCCACGGCGAAGGATTTAGCGGCGTAAGCACGGCTGGCACTACAATGGTCGCTTTCGCCCGTTTCGCTGATCATAACTAGCCACATGCGTATGCTGCACTCTGTTTCGGAAGACAAGACCTCGGCGTGAGGAAGGAGAGGCGGGTGGCTGAAGAGATTGCCCTTTACGTGGTACTCGTGGAGTCGGGGCGACTGTCCCTATTGTCACCACAACTATGCCGACCGAAGCATCGACTGGTGGCTCACCGGAGGCCACCCTGAACTGGAGAGGAACTTGTGGCTGATGTGACTTCGCATCGACCAGAGGAGACGCGACTTCTCCCTGCCTTTTGCTGACCTCTGCTAAAAGTTTCACTTCCTGCACCTCCCCCTCTGTTTCCTCGGATTCGCTCTGATCCTTCTGCCGGGTCTCATAAGTGGCTGGCTGAGAGAAGCGTGTAACTACGGGGCATTCCCTTGGGGGCAGATCCGACCGCTCCTCCATCACGCCAGGCCTGGCATTCCTGCCTCCCGAGGAGTTTGGCCTATGGGTAACTTGCATCGATCAGCCCGGCAGAGGCCCTGGGCCATTTCCTGCGGGCTGGAGGCAGATGACGCCGCTGCGCTGCCACGTTCTTTGCGCTTCCGTTTGGTCTGTACAACTCTGCATGTTTTGCAAACAAGGCGCTATTATTTCACTTTCGCGCATGTGAATGTCACTTCCTGTATTCAAAGTGTGAAGTACCACTTGTATTGGCTACATGCATTCGGGGCTGGGTTTGAGAGCAAGCAGGGAGGAAGGCTGGGGCGCCGTGTTGATTGGATTGAAGACGTCATCGGCCCGGCAACAAGGCTATAACAGGTGTATACACACGCTCAGCTATTGCATTTGTAATACCGTGGCACACCTGGTCTTGGTTTCAAAACACTTTCCAATAACCGGTACACTGAGAGTAACTGTTCTGAAGCGAGATCAGCCACTCGATGCCGTCTGCCGCTGGTAATGGATCATCGTTGACCATTTTATGTTTGTGAAAGATTAAATATGATCTGGCTATTTCAAGCACACTACAGTGCAATTAAAAATGGAAGTCTCCCTCACTACCTGGCCAGAGTTGAACCCGCCGCGAAGCACGGAAGACGCTATCAGCATCGCAACCGGTCACACCATGCTGTTGCTCTTTTATCAAATGCGATATGTTCCATCGACTTCGATGACTCAAGCGTCGGCTCGGCTGATCCGTCTGCTGTTACGCGCCAAACGCACTATCCCCGTCTTCGACTGGGTGAATGATCTGCATGATTTGCGTGATGTCGATGGTGCACTGAAAGCAGATATAGCTATCACCTCTCCCCACGAATACTGGGCATGGAGAAAGGGGAAAGATATTCGGAGAGCATAATATGGGACAGAGAAAATCGCGGGACAGCACCGGGCGGCTGCGTCCGCGCCTCCCCGCGCAAGCACGCCTGGGGCTGCATACACTTGGTTTTCACCAATTGCAACAATGGCGCGGCTAGCATAACTGGCTGGCCCTGTGACTACTGGGCGCGGTATCGCTTGACAGGGTTTGGCTGTTGGCTGGGTGAAGTCTGCCAACAGGTTATTATTTTCAGGGCATTCTAGTGACAGGGAGCCTTTGAAACACGGTGTCCGTACTCACCCGACCCTTTCGTGATATTATTGCTCCCATTACAGATGAGCAAACTGAGGTTCGAGAGGGACCAGAGGTTGTGAGTGGTTTACAGCTGAATAGTAACGAGGTTAGCCCAGTATATTATGTTTGGCAAGACTCGGTATGTGGTGCTGCCCACACCTGATGAACCCCACTTCTTCCTAAGCTGCCATCCCCACTAAAAAGGCAGAATGGCGCGTGCGGATCCCAATACATCCGTATTGTCCTGACTTTTCTCTGGGTTCTTCCTCCGCTTTGTCTTCCTGGATCTGCCGCTCCAGAGGTCAGTCGCTGAGTCTTGTCGTCAGACCTCGGCTCGCTGTGTGCCAGATAGAAGCACGCTGATTAGCTCCTGGGTGTGACACTCAGGGGCATGACAGCAGTTTATGCGCGGGGTGCCTGCCCTCGGCAATGCGGCAGCGAGCGCCTGGGGCTTTCGGGCAAAGAGGGCTTGGGCTAGAGCTGGGCACAGCCCTTGGCTCGAAGTGGCTGATCTCCCAGGTGCGCAAGGATGAGGCACCGCGTCGGCTCCCTGCTCTGCGCTGAGGCCTGGCCCTGCTCCCCGCTCCCCACAGCCTCTCTCACGCGACAATGCGCTCTCTGTCAAATGAAGCTGATAAAGATCTTCAAAAAAAGGCTCAACTATGGCTGGCTAATGAAATGTGAAATCGTCAGAGTCTGGCACTTGTGAAACATGGGGCGTACTGGAAATGGCCTGGAGGAATCGGGATAGGCTATAAGGCTTTGGTGAAAGAGGAAGAGGAGGCAGGACAGGTGCCAGAAAGAGGAAAGATCAGCACTTTGGGGCTGGCTGAATGGACCTGATGAGAGGAAGTGAGCTCACTGGCAGTGATTAAGCTGGCGTGATGTGGAGTTGGAGAGCGGGAAGCACTGGGGAAGTCTGAAGTGGTTTAATTCCCAAGCACTACGAATCATGCGTAGGGCTTTCCCTTAGATCAAGAACGAACGTATCGCCGCCAGTTCTGTTGGCGCATGCGCTGGAGTAACATCTTATCCACCCGTCAGGCAATATTTACATCTTTGCGGCACGATCTTACATAGAGAAAATTCTGAGAATATATACGCGCTATTACGGCTAATTAATGGCATATTTAGCAAGCTTCAGGTACTAAAGATCAACAAAAATCGTATCGTTGCCTGGCAGGCGCACCAGCGACGGTCTTCCGGGCAGCGGTCAACTCCCTGCTGAATCAGCGGAGGCGTAGGTAAAGGAATGTTTAAAAATGTCAGTCACATTTCATCACGCTAACTGTGGTACAATTTGAAAAAGAGAATAGCTGGTCCATTACAACGTCGGCAAGTTAAGCGAATAAACACAATTGAGAGATATGCCCACTGAAACTTAAAATATATGCGAAGAAGAGTGAGAAGAGAACAAATAATGTATCTGTTCGTGGATGAATGACATTGATGGATGTTAATGTTCTGAAAATAGCCTGAAATCCGCATCTGATATTTGCGTAAAACCATGAAATATCGAAATGCAAATATCTGCGCAAGCAATTCGCTTTGTGTCCAACGTGACACTGGACGTAAGCGCTGTCGTCAACTGGAAGCTAGGTCAAAACGCAAACCCTTACATCTAAGATCGGTGGTTTTCTTTCTAAGGTGACTATTTATTTGGGCGAAGCGAGGCGAGGGTGATGGCTGATGCAGGGCAATCACGACCTGGTGAAAACGAATGCTGGGCTTTGGCGACAGTGTGCTTAATCTGATTTGAAAACCCTGTGTCAATGTACGTGATATCTTCGCAAAAATGGTGGCACGAGAGAGATCACATGGTGAACCTCATACCATACTATGCAAAAATCGGCTTTAAGCAGATTAGAGACCTAAATAACGTGTGATCTTTGAGTTTTTGAATTTATGTTTCTTGAATATGGACACCAAACTTGAAGCAACAAAAAAAAAAATGAAAAAAATGGACATCATAAAATTCTAATTTTGTGCCTCTCAGTGGGCTGTATCGAGAGAAGGCTTGAAACCCACGGAAGTGAAGAAAGCTGTTTGAAATCGTATGCGTAATGGTCTGGTATCCAGAATACATACAAAGAACTTGTACAACTCACACCCGCAAGACTGTCAAAAATGAGCAACAGACTTCTCAAATGAAATACAACATGAAAATAATAGAATCGTGAAATGCGGAAACACGATGTACTTTCATACTACACTAGCTACTACTGGAAAAAGGCCCGGTACAGATGGAGAAAATTGATGCCTCGTTGCCGGTAGAAGAACGACATCGCTATGAAACCAGACTCACCCACGAAACTGTGACTGTTCAGGCGTGCGGAGGTGGCACCTAAACTCAGCAGAGGCTGCGCTACTCACGGGAAAGATCAGTCAGGCTTTGAATGTGTGTGCGCTCTGATTCATGAACCGTATCTTCTCGTGTGTCTCGCATGTTGGAAGGGTAAGAGAAGAAAGAAAAGAGGTCTTTCGCCAAGGCACTGTCCCGACTAACGGCATGTTTGCAACCTCCTAAGGTACCATCTCCCGGCTGCTGCACTCAACCACCTCAGGCCATTGAGGGTAGTATCTCGGCTGTGTAATTTGGGGGGACGCGTCGGTCAGCGCTTTCGGCAATTACGCTGCGGGACGCTATACCCGAAGTTAAATAAATTATATGCGCCACGCAAGAATTTGCGCGTGTTCGCAACGCTATTCTATTGTGGCAAAGGTAAAGTCCATCGGTGATAATGAAAAACAGAGCATGTGTTTATCTTTGTCAGAGCATTGACCAAGCCATATGAATCTCAAAAAACACAGAATGTTCATATGAGAGAAGCCAGATACAAAATGTATCATTCCATTTACATGAAATGTGAGCTCGCGTAAACCAGAAAATCGGAGCCAAAGGAAGCTGCGGCGGGCTTTGAGATGAGAATGACTTTAGGCACGGGACATTTCGCCCCCAGTGGAAAAATGTTCTGGGCAGAGAAAGGAGAATTTCACCACGTATAGCCGATACTAGCGGGTGTCCCTTTTAAAATGGTTAAAGCAGACGGGGGGCCCGATCGGTCGGTTAAACTTCCCGGCGGTTTGGCTCGGAGTCCCGGGGCTGGACTCCAGGCACCCAGCCATCGGACAGCAGCCTTCATCGCGTTCATGAGGGAGTCTTTGCTGCTATCTTTCTCCTATGCCCCTCACCAACAAATCTCTCTCTCTCAAACTCATAGTAAATAAATCTTAAAAATAATAAAAGTAAATAGATAATGAGAGGTGCCTGAGTGTCCAGTCAGTCTGGCAGCTCACGGCGTCTTGGGGTCGATAGTACGATGACTCCGTGAATACATTCTCTGCCTCTGCCAACACTCTCTTTCTCGCACACAAATAAATCTTTTAAGCTTTAAATAAAAATGATTGTACTGGTGATGTGTCACGTTTAAAAAGCTTGTTGATGGACCGAGAGAGTGAACTGTCCGGAGAGAGGCTTTCTCCTGTTTCCTGCAGGAGTTATGGACGGAGGAATGTGCGGGTTTCGAACTCCGCTGCGGCGCTGCTGTCTGAACACTCGATCTTCGCCCCGGGGCTTTGCTGCTCCGGCCCGGCCTCCAACTGCTGGCTGCCGCTGCTACCGCTACTACTCGGCATCGCTGTCACTCATAAACATTCTTACACAAGCACCTAACTGGCTCGCGGTTCACAGCCTGGCATGTCGCTGCCATCCAGCTCCACGAGGTTGATCACAATATCTGTTTTGTTTTTGAGACTGATACTGTTTATCCTCTGTCTTTCCCCCAACTCGTATGACTTCCATTAGAAGCAACTCGTAGCGACTACACGCTATTCACCTGTAACTGACTTTGTTCACGGTTTTTCGCATCTTCTTTTCCGGTTGTATCTTTAACTCGAACAAGCGAAGCAGAAGCATCCTTGATGGAAAACCAAAACACTCTCAACTGTAAAGAGCTTCCGGGTAATACGGCGACACCACGAACGGCTCAACCCCCAGCTAAATGCCTGCACAGGCTGGAACAGTGCTGCTGTGGACGAGACCACCTTTATGACCCTTGAGAGAGTCCCCCCGGCTAGCGGCTCGTGGCATGGCTCATGGCTGTTGGCATGTTCCCCTTTTCTAAGCTCGGCCTACCACAGCTCAAGGCCGTTCCCACGCTCAGGAAGCAAATTTTGCTTTAGTATGCTGTGATCCTTTCATTGCTGTGTCCTGCAGAGGCGCTGTGGTTTCTTTCAACAACTAACAACTAACAACAACAACAACAACAACTTCCTTCCTTCCTTTCTCCCTCGTTATAACTCTTTCTTTCTTTCTTCCTTTGTTTTTAGATTTTGTTTGACACTTGTCGAAGAGAGAAAGTGGCTGGGAGACTCTTTGGGGAGGCTTTGGCAGGCAGAGGAAGCGACTCCCAAAAAAGAGCTTCAATGTGTGAGTTTGGACTGAACTCCTTGACCTGGCAGGCAGGCAGCTGGGGCCCACCTGAGCCAGGATGCGTGACTTTCACCAGGCCTGACCGGGTGCCCCGGGCCTGGCTATGACTTTATGCCACCTTATATCCCCCGGTAGTGGCCTGTCGTGCTCAACTTGTTGAACAGATGAACATGTGCCGAGAAAAAATCGGAAGCGGCCTTTAACAAGTGTCAAGCAGAAGATTAACTTTGGTGTATGTTTATAGGAGAAATGGCACGGCTTCGGGCTAGAAATCTATCATGTCATGCATTCGAAACTGCCCGCAGAGAAATGATAACTACGCGCATCTAACATTTGCTGTTACAATTTAAAACGATACCAACCGTTGAACAAGATGCAAACGCTTCGATCTGAAAATTGTTATGACAGCAAGCTGAATCGATCAGCTGCCTGTAATAGAAGATTGGCATATTATGAAGCACTACTGTGAAAATCCTTTCATGGGCTATGAAAATTAATGATCTAAACGTATTTATTGACATCATCCGGTCGGAAAAAAAGCGGGTACATTTCCCCATTCATGTTCGCCGAAAAGATGAATACGATACGCAGAGATGGTGTATCGGGAAGATATAGAAAAACCCCAAGTCAGTGACTGACAATGGAAGAGAGCTGTGTGGATCCCCGCTGCAAGCATTCATCCTGCTGCTGGCACCCTCCCCCAGGACCCATTGCGGCAGCAATGCTAACGCTGCCATCTAAAGAAAATTCCGAGATGAGAAGAAGCGCAACGAATGATGCTATGGACTGGAAGACTTCGGTTTCGTGGAAAGATGGCGAAAGAAAACTTGACTTACTAAAAGTGATATATCGTATGGTCTCTGAAGAAGGCTGGGAACCCAGTTTATTTGGAAATTACGTGGGGCAAGCAGCTACGGACAGCAGGCTGGGTGTCCCCAATGTGCTGACTGTGGGCTGGGCCCAGGCTGATGCTGCTGGATCACTGCGTGGGCTCGGAGACACAGAAGACTGGTTCTCGGGCTGAGAATTGCTGCGAACTTTCGGCTTTAAATGCACGGGCCATTGGAAGACTCAACTCGGCGGCTGCCGGACTGCTGGGTGGGCGGTGGGCCGCAGAAGGCCATCGCCCATCTTCTGGCAACACGCGACCAGTATATCTCTGGCTATTCCAACTTTGTCGGTTGGCTTTGAACTGATATTACGTCTGCAATGAACGCGCGAGTGCCCACGCCGGCACTGCGGCTGGGATTTCTTCTGGATAACAAGAGACCCAGTTAGGCCGCCCCAGCAGTCAGCCTTCTCTGTTCCAGCTACAGAACTGTTCAACTTTCTCTAGTAAATCACGAATAATGAAGAACACGTAAAACAGGTGCGTAAATGAGCAATATGGCGTGAAGGATTTGTGGCCGAGTGCCGGGCTACATTTGGGAAAGCTGCAAATTTACGGCTATTGACCGACCATTGACGGTATCACGGTCGCCGGCTTCTGTATTTTTCTCGGGTTGCTCACCTCCTGTGTTGTTTCCTATGACAGACTCTGAGTTCCAATTTGGCGCGGAGAAGCCCCTTTAGCTGACTTTCGGCGAGAGAGGCACACGGATGAGCAGGCGCGGGAAGGCCCCTGACTGCTGCCATTGGTGGTGTGGTACATAGCCAGGAAGAAAACTGCAATCAATGACAAACGGCACCGGCAAGGGCATGCCCATTTCAACGAAGTCACTTCCCCAGAGTGACCAACCGCCCCTAGTGTGTGTGCAGTGGTTTGTTGGGCTGCACTAATCCCCATCCGCCACCTCGCTGCTATTGGAATATCAACAACAAGCTCTTGGAAGAAAAATCTCGGGTTTCGGGGAAGAGGCGCAAGCTGCTCCGGAAGCGGTGTGGCAGAAAGGCAACGTGGGCTGTGGCTCCCAGAAAAGCATTGAAGCACCTTACTGGGAGTACCCTGAGTTAGCAGAGTGCGATCGAAGAACAACTGAATCAATGGATCCTGTCTGGCTGAAGCTCACTTTACTACATGGGCACAAAAATACTGCTACAGGCTTTGGCTTTTCTTCTCTTTTATGATACAAAGGCCTCGGTGTTGGCTTGCCCAATCACGGGGCACCAACTTTATGTGGAGATGCCAGCTATATGATTTCTAATATGGGGAGGGGGTGACCTGCTGCAATTCTCCCCGGTGAACTCTTTGTTATCCGGAGGTAGTGAGTTGTTGGGACTAAGGCCTTTCCTTTCAGGCAGCCAGTAGGCTAACTCCTCACTGGGCTGCACTCCAACATAGATCCGCGGTGACCCTTGTTCACGCTGTCACCTCACCGAATATTCGAAGGTGAGCTCCCAGATGCGATGCCCATCATCCATCCCGGTTTATTCACGCACCTAGGCCAACGAAATCGTCTTCTGGCAAAGACTGACGCTGACGGAAGAATTTGATCCTGAGAAGGCCTCCTAATCATTGCTTTGTGACGAGGTGGGCTGAGCCTCCTGAGAATGGCAGGTAGGCGCAAGGTGGACTCAGGCTGTGGCCTGAGACGTGGCCTCCTGCGACCGGTCCGGCTGACTGACCCGCCCAGTGGCACTCACCTCGGAGCCTTACTCTATTCCCTTGCCTGAATGCTCAGTCACTGTCTACACCTATCTTCTTTACTCAAATGTCACCTCCTCAGTGGGCCTCCCTCTTCACCTAAAGTTCGGGCTGACTGTGTGGGCCTTTTGCCTGCTATTTTCTCGAAAACTTTTCCCTTATCATGCGCTTGTTGCCTCTAGCTACCTGGCCGGAAACTTTGTGACTTCGCTCACTGACTGTCACTGCTGTGACCTGACGCATGGTAGGTAACGTCAGCGCATTTGCAAACGAAGTTTTTGATCTGGGCCGACCGCGATCAGAAAACTTGGTGGTCAGCGATTGATCCCAAAGAGGCCGTACCTGGGCGTAGCTAGTGCCTATTGATCTGGAATACTCCCAATGATGCGGCAGTAGCCTGAAGACTCTTTAACTAACCAACCAATGGCAACAACAACAATAATAATAATAATAATAAAGCGGCGGCTTTATGCTCAGCCTTTCCCAGGTGTCCGTTACTGCGACCATGACTTCGAGTAATGCTCTATCATTCCCACTGTTCAGACCAATTATATCCATTTTAAGAAGTTGAGCACTGAGGTACGGAAGTGATCAGTACCTCTTTCCCCGCTCAGCCCCGCAGCAGACATGATAAATGCCTGCTCTGCCCTGCTAATGGTGGTGAGACCCAGGCTGGAAAGGAGCGGGGCCAGGGGCGAGACGCTGGCCTACCGGCGACTTTCCCGAACCCTCGCCGGGCACCGGCGGCGCGACGGCGGCGCAATGCGTCTTTATTGCGGCTTTGCGAGCCAGCTGGTTGAAGCTACACCTACCCTTGAACTGGGCCCGGCGCGCGCGGCTGTAACGGCACGAGAGACTGTTGCCCAGTGGGAGGGGTGCAGGCCCCACTGGCCTTCGTCCCCCTATGCGTCCCCTGGCGAGGCTGCGGCAGGAAATCGGCGGGCAGGTGCTAGTGTTGTGGCCTCAGTGCGGGCACCCGAGTTGCGTGACCCTACTGCGGGAACTGGAAACAGGCGGTGACTTTCGCGACGAGGTGCAGATGCGGCTCGATATGCGAAGTATGAAGCCAACTGCAAAGGCGGTCACTAGCCCGTGAGAGAACACGAATGTGGGTACTCGCAGGTGAGCAGCTTTGGCGTGACGGGTGAAGAACCTGAATAGGCACACCAGAGACCGAACTCGGAAAAGGGGAAGAAAGAGGGTCACTTTGAGGCAACGCCCTTAGCACCGGAGTGCTCGATCACCCCGGGAAAGATCCCCTGATTACTCCATTCCCGGTGGGCCATGCTAGGAAGCATCTTTCCCGGACCTACCCACCCTCCCCCTGACAGGGTGGAATCGAGGCCGGGTTCGCTGCCCTTGTACCCCTTCCACTTCTTCCTTGAGGCTGAAGGCGGTCCCAGCCTTTGATGCTGACTGCAGCAGAGGTGGTGATGAGGTTCCTGAGGGCTGCTGAAATACCCGAACTGTGTCTTTGGCTGTTTCTCCTGTAATAACCGATAATAACTTTGTATATGTGCTCCGGCATTTATACCCAGGCTCATGTGCGTACATCGTCTGTGTTGCTATTTCTATTTAATATGAAGTATAATGATACCAATCTAATGTGCATGGTATATTGTGACTGTGGCTTTCCTTTCCTTACTGTACACTCATCCCACCCTGGGACCCCCTCTGCGAGCTGGTCACTCATCTTGGTCTCGGCAAACCAGAGAATGGCTACTGCAGCTGCCTGTGTGTGTGAGCTGTGTGTGTGTTGAGAGCTGGTGTCACACTGACGGTGGCCCAGCTGGAGACACTGTTGCCCCTCCCTATAAGCCATAGAGCGTATGTCTGACCAACCAGATGCTGCGTGTGGCATGTCCCAGTTGACTGGGGCCCGGCTCAAGGAGACTGATTTACTCCCAGCATTCTACGCCAATAAAGGATATAATAGGCGTGGAAGTGACGTTTTTGGTTAACCTCTTAGAAAGGGCTGCTGTGAACACAACTTCTGTCTATGAACCATCACACAACAAAGCTGAACTTACAATATTCTGATATTTGGAAGGGAGAATGATCTATTCTCCCAAAAAGCCTTTCGGGTTAAAACCTGCATTGTTCATGGTTTGGCAAACCTGAGGCCGGACGGGGCCAGGCCCCACGTGCAGCACTGCCTGGAGATGGCTGCTGTTGAAATGATTTGCTATTCGAGCCCAGGAGAAGTGCCTGGGCTGGCGTGGCTGGGCATCGGCAAGTACCAGACTTGGAGCTCTGGGATGCAGCTGCACCGGTGCCCTGGTTGAGATCCTTTCCCTCTCCGGGACTCGGTTTCCCATCTGGAGAAAGCGTCGGTCCGTGGAGCAAGATCCCACCGTCTCTGATGCGGACTATTGACTTTTGAAGGCTGTGAAGAACACTTGCCTGGTGACAAGCGTGGGCTTTTCTACAGAGGCTGGCGCGGTTTGGGAGAATGACTTTGCCTGGCACGAAGACCGCTCTGATCGAAAGAGACGCATCACGAGACAGGGCTATTTGGGGCAAAGAAACACAAGCGACCTGGATCCGGTGATCGAAACAGGCGTCTGACAATGATTCCCAAGACCTTTCTTGAGAACGCGTCATTTCGGCTGTCGAGACTACAAATGAGGAGGCGCCCATGCAGCTGCCGTGCCCTGTGGCATTGACTGGCCGCCGGTGACCGGGTCAATCTCATTTGTGAACTTGAAGCAGCCTGAAACAATGAAGTTGCTCGAAGCCAAGCAGGTGAGGACTTGCCCCAGGTCTCAGCATGGGAGATCAAGCCCATCTCTACGCGGGAGTCTCCTTTGCGATGAAGGCAATCTCCATGCGAACAACGCGGTATCTCAAAGTCATGGTCGAGCTGAAGAAGGAGAAGACAGTTCAAGGATATGCATGAAGCACACCCCGTTCGGCATGGGTGCTGTCGCTGGGCTCCCTCCTTTCTCTGCCCACCTCTTTTGAGGCGTCTCTCGACCGGTGCCCGTGGGGTGGTGGAGATGCAATCGGGAACCTTCTCCCCACCCCCGACCACACTACTGAGGTTCCAAAAGCAACCATATTCACAACACTGTCTGGCTGCTGTCCCAGAGACCTTTCCAGTCATTCTTTCTGGAAAATGGCTGCTGTCGGTTTCGCCGAGGCGCAGGTATTGCTGGTGAGCTGCAGGCGCATGAGCGGGCAAGCTCTGTCAGTGTGACTTTCGGAGTTTACGAGCAGCAACGGGTCGAAAAGCAGGCTGAATTCAAATTCTGAGCATGTTACTGGTTTTATCTGTTAGCCGATTTTCGGCTCGGCATGAAGGGCTGGGTCACCTCTTGAAAGCGACATCCCGAACGTGAAGACAGGCTACGATAATTACATTCTAGAAGATGTAATTCGAGGATCGCAACGCACCAGCTGAAGAGGCGCGGCACCATAAACGCACACTTGGCAAGTGAGCTGGCACGCCTTGTGTCGGGGCTTCTGAAAGTGTGTTGAACTCGTGGTGTGGGTACTGGAGACGGTATGAGTGAGACACAGAGAGGAAAGCACCGTTCCTGAGCCAGAGGAACTGCGCTGTAAGGCAGTGACTTTGGAGAAGGCACAGTGAACTGAGGATGAGAGGGCAGTGGCTGAATTTTGAGAAAGAGGCATGGTATGGGCGGAGAAACTTGGCCTGGTCTATCTAAAGCACAAGAAGGTGAACATGAGCTATGGGTAGTGCATGATGGCTGCTGCAGGCTGAGGCGTCTGTTTCACTTCGCAGAATTTGATTCCATTTATTCATCATGGAGTCAGTACCACACTTCACCTCTGTCGGGATAGCTTTCGTGTGAAGCACCCCCTGGCAGCACAGGCTGCCTGGGCGCTGAATCCGGCCTGTAACCCCATGTGCCCGAAGCTGAGACTACGAGGTGTCTCGGCATGTTTCCAGTTGCCAGCTCCATCTGGCTCCTTCTGACAAGCCCCCTTTCCTCCCCGTCTCCGCCCGCTGTTTCTTTTGATTCCCAGTAGCTCGTGCTAAGCGACGACTTTATCATTAAGGCGGCCCGTGGCACGGAGGATGCCAGTGACTTTAACACTTGTTTACTTGGTGCTGGGCAGAGACTCTTGGGAAGGAAGAAGAGTGCTGCTCGAGAGGGCAGAGAGACCCTGGTAGGGCGGGGGGGACAGGCAGGCTGAGAAAGGAAGCTCCATGCTCTGCTACTGCCAGTGGCTGGCCCTGAAGAGCCCACTGTCACGGTGGCTGAGCTGGAAGAGGCTACTGCCTCCCGGCCTCGTGAATTGATGAGAGGAGGAAGAGCGTCACAGCAAGACGGAGGAAAGATGAAGAGGTATGGTAAAACATGTCACTGTCCGGTGTGAGAGGGTGACAGTTACCGAGGTGGAGTTGCCAGGTAACTATGGGTCATCTGATTAAATTTAAATTCCCAGGTAAACAATGAATGCACAGTGTAGTGTATGTATTACAAAAATCGGCGCGACTGGCTGTCTGGTCCGCAGCTCTGTGTCACCTTACCCAACATCTGGTGAGAAAGTCCAGAGAACCACACTCGCTCCGCGCAATTACGAAGAAGTGTCAATGGCACTATTGATGACTCCAGCGCGACTGCACGTGTGGTACTAGCGTTCGCCGCCGCTGCTCCGCGATAATTATGCTCGCTTGCGGAAATCGGGCTGGAGGAAGCCAGGCTGAAGAAGCGCCCAAGCGCTCACTTTCGGCGATCACACAGCTTCGGTCGTGGGCTTCAGAGATTAAATCTGCTGTGGCTTCCAGAAGGTTCTTTGTCGGGCCGAGAGAGACGGGACGAGATCCACCTGTTTGAGGCTGGCGGGCTTCCTCGGCCTTTCCATCAGGTGGTGAGGGAGCTGTGAGGACTGGGCTGCAGCGTGGACCCGGACCTGAGTTTCAGGCGTTTCGGCGATGGCAGGGGCGGCGCTTTCGCTGGAAAGAAAAATACTCGCTCTTTCGCTAAAGCAAACCCTTCCATTCGCTTCACTTCTTTTACTTTCTTTGCTTTTCTTCCACAGGTGCCGATGGCACGTATTGCTATTAGCTCGAATCGGAAGGAAGCGCAACTATCGCTGCTCACGCAACGGCGTGCGATGGTTTGTAAACAAAAGCACTAAGCCAATGCGGGCACACCGGAGGCCAGCCGAAGCAAGAAAGCAATATCAACGATCACTAGGTATCGAAGAAAAATGTTTTGGTTTCCAGTGCAGCAAAGATTATGTTTACAAGTACGCTCAGTCTGAGGAATGTCTGAAAAGAATTCCCAAAAAGTGTATACCAACTTAAATACTGTTTAATTGTATTGATTGCTATTTTATCTTCTGCTACGTATATGCGTGTACCATACATTTTTGTGAAGACCGACTTCTTGACCCACACTACTAAATGCTAACCTACGGTGGCCTGATGCAGATAAGCTGTGATAAATATGGCAATAGAGTGGACTGAAATATTGTTAAATTACACAAAAGTGTATTTAGGCTGAGCCCAGCAATGCTGGTATGCAGAGACTTCGATTTGTTTAAAAAAAAAAGAAAGGAAAAGAAAAGAAGGAGAGAAAGAAAGAAAAGAAGAAAGAAAAGAAAAAGAAAGAAGCCAACAATTTTACCAGGCAATAAGCAGGGAATATTCTGCCACCAACGTGCATGTGAAGAAGTGGTGAAAGGAAGGGGAAAGGAAGCTTCTATGATGTGACCTGTTTTCAGAGGGTATTTGACTATTTAGAGAGAAAGGAAAGCAGCGCATCTGCAGGAAGGGTGGCGGAGGAGGCGCGTGCGAAAGGCCCAGGAGTGTTTGTGAGCGAGAGACCGAGGGTGAGCTGAAGATGAGAGAGGAAGAACGAGGTCGGAAGCGAGAGGCCTTCCCTGGCGTGGCCCTCGGGCGGTGTGAGGAAGGATTTTGTGGCGAGGGTGTTTGAATTTGCCATGTTGGCGGCGGGCTGCTCGAGGCTTTACGAGCCGGTAATTTGGGGACGAGATGAGCTGGAACCACCAGGCAGGGAGAGAGAGCTTACCCTTTGTTCTTTCTGAGCTTTTCAGACTAACACTGGCGCAGCCTCCTCAACGCCTTCCGCGCTAACCAATGAAAGGAGTTCAAAGTGGTACCGAGGTACTGAATAGCGAAGATCGACTTTTGAATGCTCTGATAACTATAGAGGTGACTCGGACGAGATGTGTGTGACTCCCGGAGAAAGGTGGCGAAAGTCTCCTCATGAGCTAATGCGGCCGTCACGTCTTCGATCTCGGGGCTGGCTGTCGGCGGTGCGGGCGGTTTATTTTGGTGTGAATTGACTAGAAAACTCGTATGTGTGCTCCTGTGCAGCTGTGCCCACTGCAGTAACATGAGAATATGACGCCTGTAAGAAGGCCTGTGCTTGCGGTCTGGCTGCACAGACTGAGATGGGCGGCTGTCCCAACCCTGCCCTAACCGCAGTGATCCGTGCCCTGTGTCGTCTGCCACCTAGATTTAGGCTCCCGAGACCTCCAGCCGCAGGGCTGGCCGGCATCACTCGAGCCAAGTTCCCGCATTTTTAGCAGCTCGGTTGCAAGCCTGTATTTAGGAACCCGTTAAAAACTCGGTAACCCCGATGACACAGTCTGGGGCATTCACTCAGGGAAAACAGGAACCAGCCAAAGGTATTCTGAGTGGGATAAGACACACATTTCTTAAACAGCATTACTGAACATTTGCTTATAGATGACACCGTTTGGGCCAGTCTGATGCCACCGGTGGATAAACGCTATCCCTTAAAAGACAGAATATTGACACACAAGAAATGGCAAGTAAGTTGCAAAGATCACAGACATGGTCAACAATCCCAGCAGGGTTCCGGCCCTGGAGTGCCTTACTCAGTGAAAACCAATGACCTGAATGTGGTATGGCTGCCAGCCTGGCAGAAAGATCAATGAACACCAGAGAGCCTCTCGGTTCGAAGTTCAGCCCTGCTATCGACTCCAGCCTCTGGGCCATCGGCAACTGTACCTACTGGCGCACTGCTTTCAACTGTCGTCCGGGCATTCCCGGAGGACCGAACGCGTAACTGGCTTTACCCATTTGGAAGTGAGATAGGAGGCGTCGGCCCGGCACGCTGGTGGTCGGTCACATTGAGCTTTGCAGGCGGTATTCTCAGCGTGAGATACAGGCCAAGCCTGGTGCCGGGCTGTGCCCCGTGGGGTCAATAATTGTTTGAGATCAGCCAGTACTGGCTGCCTCTCCGTACGGCTCAGGGCTCTGGTTACTCGTATTTTTCATGGAGGGTAATCCTGGGCCAGCCGGCCTCCCCCAGTTGCTGCGCCAAGCCGCTTCAGTCTCTGAAGGCCCCGAATGACGCCGGTGGAAGACTTTGATCATGCACATGGTAATGGAAGAGACTGGAACATGAATAGATTCTTGTGCTTTCTTTGGAGAACGCTGTCGGGTTTCATAAGCCTGAGTCCTCGAGAGAACATGCCCCCAGAAATGAAGAACGCTTGGTGATCTGGCGGCGCGAAGCAATTGCTCCCCCAATTTTTATTATTTAGTGGAAATTATGTGTAAGTTAAATTATAACAACTATCATGCATTTGTCCTTTTTCTTTTAAATAAGACATCTTCCTGCACCATTTGTTAAATGCTGTCCCCAAGACACTTTCCTTGATCTCATTTGTATACCAAAGCAAGCTCCTTTACAGAAGCTGCGTGCAAAATGTAGCTTCTGCCATGAGGAAGAGCTGAAAACTCGAAGCGAAACCCGGTTGAGGGTGGAGAAGCTCTAACGTGGCTTTCGGTCGATTAAACAACTTTGGGCTTTCAGGTCATGATATCCCAGGGTCCTGCTTGGCGAGGCTCCTAACTCGGCAAGGAAAATCTGCTACTCTCTGCTCGCGCTCTTTACCCACGACTTTCCCCATGTGTTGCTACTGTCAAACAAAAGGAAGAAATAGGTAAATAATCTAAAAAACATAAACCTGGACAATCACACTGGAGAGCAACACAGCAGTGTTTGACATTCGGTTTGACAATAACTTGCTGGCAAGCTAGCTAGGCGCGGCTGCCTTTCTTTCTGGCGTAAAACAAAGAGGAAAGAGGAAGGAGCTGAAAAAAGTGATTTCGGGGGTTTAGACGTTGGGCGATACTGCGAGAGGGGTTCAGTTCTCATCAGGGCCCTCTCTGTTCTCTACTCGGCCTGATTTTGCTGTAGCGTGTGTGAGAAAAGACGACATCGTAACACCTACCGGCAATCGCTTTGGGCAAGGCGCTTCAGATTCAGTAGAATTGGTTTAAATCGGTCAACCTGGAGATCACGTAACTCAATCTGTGAACACTAATCGATCGAAAACCAACCTAGTGAAGAGGAGAGGGACAGGTGTGACTTGGGCGAGGGCAGCAGCGGCCTGATGTGCTGCCCGGTACAGAGGGTGCTACCGAGACCCACTGAGTGCTAGGTGATCTCGAAAGACCCCACTGCGAGCCAGCGAACGCATCTGCTGCTGGCAAGAAGGTAACGCCTCGGCGCCGCAGCGAGAATTAAACCTAGGCAAGCGGTTCAGGGCACCTGACGCGGGATGGAGAAGATAATGGTTACCCGTGCCTCGGCACCTGGCGAAAATGAAATGCTCCCATTCTGGCCGATGACCTGTAACAACCACTATGTAATAAGCAATTAGCACATTGAGCGCCTACTGTTCACGGTTACCGCCTTCAATGAAGCCATATTGCCTGTTAACTACGATGAAATAAGGCTTTCCGGTGAGTGAAGAGTCCTGCTCGGTGCGTGTATTTCCAATGCACAGTAACCACTGCGTGACTAAGCAGGTGTACAGGCATAGAGCATTTTCAGAGAGAGTTGTTACCGATAACACATAGTTGACACTGGGGACACCTGAAGGTCTAGGTGTACACACAAATGGAGGTGAGAAGAGGACTTTGCCCAGGTACACAACTGGTGCGTAGAAGATAACACGAACTTTTCCACCTGACTTAGGCTGGAAGCCGTGTGTTTTCTGATAACCCCTATGCGTGTTTGGTGAATGTCTGTTTCTTCTTTCACTGCGGCTGCCTGGGGCTTTAAAGAATCGAACTTGCCCGGGAATGCAGCAGCCTTCCTCTCACCCGAAGGCCCAGCATAATCTGTGGAGTGGGGTACGTACCTCCGCGTGAAACAGGCGCTGGCGATGCCAGTATGGTGAAGAGGTAACTGCGCGGTACCACTACTGGGGGGCTGGCGGCGCATCTCGTGGTATGGCGGCTGAATTTTGCCAAGGTGCCGAATGAGCGTGCTTAACCACGGGGGCTCCAGGCCCGGGCTGTCTCCTGTCGGGAATAGCGCACGAACACCTGTGCGGGGCGGCGATGGGGCTCCGGTGCTGCTCGATCGGAAGCCTCCTCGACCGTGTTGCTGCGCCCCGACGAGGTGGCTGTAGCGAGGCCCGGTAGCAGCAGCTTGAGCTTTTGCTCGCTTGCGGGCCCCTGGCTCAAGCAGATCAGGGTGGTGCGGAGGAGGAGGTTTCTGGCACGCTCACGAACATCGGCCATGGCTTCATCACTGGGCACCCCCCGCGTCCCAAGCGGCTGAAAAAAGTTTGTAACCATCTAGATGGAGGTGAAATGTGATCAGAGTGGGCGATTCTGTGGAAGCTGTGTGAGGAAGAGTCGAGCGGCTTTGATCCATTCACCAGCACCGCCATCTGCTGACCCCACGGCCCCTTTCTGGAAGGCCCAGCCCAGTGCGAACCGCGGCAATGCAGAGATTCTGGAAGGAGCGTTTGCCAGGATTCCCTATGACATCCCAACCCCAGGCACGCAGAGAAAGGTATTCCCTTTTCTTTTTTTTTAATGAACATTTTTAGCAGCAGTTCACGGAAAATTGACGAAAGCTGCATCTTTATCACCCCGATCCTCTGCGCTCTGCCGTGACTCCCTCCTCCCCAACCTAACGGCTGGCATTCTTTGCGATCTCCTGACGCTTTCCGAGAATGCCTACAGCTGAACTTGTACGTATATTGTTGACTTCTTTTCATTCGATGCATTCAGTTACGGGCATTTCCCCCATGCCCTTTGGAAAGCCGATGTCGCCGAGAGAAGGCTGTGTCTGGCCGAGGTATCGAGGTGGCGGAGGCAGCGGTGCTTTGGACACCAAGAGAGTTGACCGTGGCTGTGTTTGCCTGGCTGCAAGCTGTGGGCCACCTGGGCTCCAGAGTGAAGGACGATTCAAATCCCGGCACCTGTGGGCCAGTGTCTCCGTCCTCTATGTCGGCTGCCTCACTGAAAGAGGCCAACAGCGACCTCATTGCACGCTTGTCTGGGCGGGTTCTGGCAATGGCTCACGCGACTTGTGTGAATAAATGAGCACACTTGATAACCCGGCTGCGGGCGTAGTCATGAGGATTCGGTACTCTGCCATTCAAAAGCCGCGGCTGACCGGACAGGCGTGACCCAACCTCGCGAGACTTCTCATCTGTGAGTAGCCTCGCCCATCTGCTGGTACCTGAGGTAAATGAAGGCAATAGCCTAAGCACAGCAGCCGGGCACCGTGGCGTATGTGCCTTCTCGTCACTAAGCTAACGATACTGATATCTTATGCCTGTGAGGCGCAAATGCTGAGACCTGACGCTGACCAGAATGCCGAAGGTTCATGACGCGTCATATTGTTTGAAACTGGGGTTGAAATACAGTATATATGACTCATGGGAAAAGGAAGGATCACATCCTTGCGAGGCTCTTGAAGATGGCAGCTCGAGAATCGGAGGATGGTGGTTTCTCAGGCTGGAGAGATGGAAGTAGGAAGACGTGAGTTATCGAAAAGAGCACGTCAAAGAGGAAGGTGGTGTCACACAGAAGCAGCTTTGCCGTGTGACCTGGGCTGGGTGCGGAAAGAGCGGCGTTTGTGAGAGAGAGGCAGAGACAGAGTGAAGGCTGGCAAGCAGTGGCCCCTCCTGTGTGTCCCCACCTATAGGTAAAAACAAAAGCTCTCCAGCTATTTATGTGGTGACTCCTCACCCATCTGCTCGCTTTCACTGACTCAGGCTGTCTGTGGCGGCCAAGAGGACAGCTTTAGGATGGAGAAACCGCAGACGGAAGAAAAGTTCGGTATTTGTACTGGCTCTGGAAGCCTACGATATAGCAACCTCACCAGGTCAGGCACATTACATCTGTTCTCATAAAAAGCAAGTTACTGCAAGCTAGCCTCACTTTATGTCCCATTTGACCAGATTTGAATGACCGCTGCTCAGGGTCACCAGCTGGCCGCTGGCG
>NW_024425897.1:11957137-11961021 GCF_017311325.1 Ursus maritimus
GAAACTATGAGAGCAAAAATCTGTAAAATTCTGTTTCATTCAATAAATATTCTAGAGATCTCAGCTAAGAGTTAGGCCAAACAGACATGGATGAAGGCCGGCACTGCCAGGAGGAAGAGCCCTGGTGTTCACTGTGGTCCCCACACAAGGGCTTCTCAGACCGTCCATCAGCTTCCTCTTGGGCTGCTTCCTCCTCTTTGCTCAGCATGGAAACTGAGAATAGTCATAAGCCCCTTGAGACAATCCAAGCTCCTCCATTTATAAAGCAAAGGAATATAAATACATCATCCTAAAGCATGGAAAAGAGAATTCCTATTTCAACTGACAGCTGGCTGATCCTTGTTGATGCAGGAAAGATCACTATAAAGAGTGACTGTAACCACTTGTAAGTGTCGGAAGAACCCCTGAGAACATACAGATGAATTTGATTATAGAAAAATAGAAAGACTGTGCATGGCATAACTTTCAAAAAGCCAAGTAAAAAAGATAGAGTACAAAAGGGGAAAAAATTGTATCTTATATCACAAGGTTATAAGTTATAAATAAATTCCAAAATATAAGGAAGAAAAGACCACCAACAGTTCCAGCAGAACATGCTAGAAACAGGAATAAACAGTTCAGAGAAAAAGAAGACAAATGACTCTTCACCTTGTTCAAAAAAGACAAATTCAAATGCAAATTACCCCGAGATACCACTTCTCTTCTAACACAAGTTGAGAAGTTTCCTAATACACTATGTTAGCGCAGCTGTGCTGAAATAGGGTCTCCCGCATTATTGCTCAGCAAGCGTCATTCAGCCCCAAAGGGAGGGGAATTGGCAATACCTACTAAGACTGCACAGGATGAACCCTTCGATTCAAGAATCTTCTCAAAGTGTATCCCACAGACACACTGGCAAAAGTACAAACAGCTCTGGAGGCATGATCATCTGTTGCGGTGTGGGGAAATTTAAAACATACTTCTAAACTCCAATGTCTACAAAAACAATAACATCAGACAAAGCTCGGTAACACATATTAAGGAAAATTCCAGAGATTAAAAGCCGTGAGATACACCAAAGGCATTACTTTGAGCCAAATTTACAGCATTAATTATTCGTATTAGAAAATCCAACTTAAGTTAGAAACCGTCATGAGCACGCTATGAATGGGCATCCACGAGTCGTGTCTTTCCCCGATGCCAACCTTCTTCAATTATAAAACAAGCTTACCGTAATTGCAAAGCGGGTTCGGGATTCCAAACTCGAGGACATTTCACTCCACATGTAACTTGGCTTCGTACAGGTCACACAAAGCAGAGCACAATACAAAGTCACGACAAACAAGATACAACAAGGGGTAAGAAGCTGACGAACCAAACACAAAGTTATTCCTGAGCGTGGGGTTGTGATGAGGACTGGGTCTGGTCTGGGTCAGGGCTGGGCGTTTCCTGCTCGTTCTGTTCAAGCCACGGAGGGTCTCTGCTATATTCAGGGATCAATCAGGGAGAGCCCTTGGTGGCATTTGTCTTTCAAATGTAGTCAGACATGGCAGGGTCAGCATCTGGAGGGTCTGACGGTTTGCTGCAAAAGTCTTCCTATTTTAAGGGAGTTTAATCAGGGCTGGGTCTTTGCTGACCACGTCTGGTTCTAGTGATTATCAGCGCTAGGCCCTTCCAGGTCCTCTTGGCTTTGCTACTTATCCATTCTGAGTGCCGCCGGCCTGCGCTGGTTTCAGTGATGTCTGGTCCTACCTGCAGGGCCCTTGGCGGCTTGCGTCACGGCCTGACATGAGCGACTCCATCTTGCTCTCTGCAGAAACAACGACAGAATAAACTCATATAGTGACAGTAGAAGGTACACAAATGAGAACAGAATGTAATGAAATAGAAAATAGGGATGATAGTAGAAATAAAGCTAAAAATTGGCTTTTTGAGGAAAGTAAATATAGATTAAGTCTTTAATGAGATTTACCAAGGAAAAAAGAAAGCATAAAAAAATTATATCAGGAATTAAAAAGAAACATAACTATGGATACAGCAGGGACAGAGAAGATAACAAATGGATCTTATGAACACATTTATGCCAATACATTTGAAAAATGTCTACCAAATGTACAGAGTCCTAGAAAAACACAACTTTCCAAAGCTGATTTGTGGAGAAATGTGAACTCTAAATAGTTTTATAGCCATTGAATAAATTTAATCATAGTTTAGAAGCTTCTCTCTGTCTCTGTCCATCCGTCCATCTATCTGTCTGCCTCTCTCTCACACACACAGACACACACACACACACTTTTAAAGATTTTATTTATTTATTTATTTATTTATTTATTTATTTGCAAGAGAGAGAGGGCACGTGCACACAGGGAGAGCGAGAAGGAGAAGCAGACTCTCCGCTGAGAGCCCAATGTGGGGCTCGATCTCAGGACCCTGAGATCATGACCTGAGCTGAAAGCAGACGCTTAACTGACTGAGCCACCCAGGCGCCCCAGAAATAAGCCTTTAAAAGCAATCTTTTTTTCTGTCCACGAGGAGATAGAAATATGGTATTGCATATGTGGGGAGCTTGGTATATGTGGGTAAAAGTGAAGAAATCTGCCTGCCTGGAACAGAAGATATATTGGGGGAAAATAGAAATAAGATAGGGGGAGAAGGTAGGATTGCTTAGTCACAATCACTCAAGATTGATTTGTTGAGCACAGTCGTGGCTAAGGAAGGAGCGTTTGGAACTCTCACCTCAGCACTAACACACAGATGCATGGGTGGGTGATGGATGGACAGACAGACAGACACACAGATGAAGGGATGGATTTCATAGGTAACAACTTGCCCAGGCTGTTGGGAAGGTAAAAGTTTATAAAGTTTCAGTTAGCCATAAATCTAACAGATTTGTCAGAAGCTAGATTTAATGACATCGAAAGACATAAACCCACGCCAGCCACACAGACTCCCTACATGAAAACCACATGGGAACCAAATATTATTTCCTTCAAGACCATCACCAGCTTCTTCCTGTCTTTTCCCTTCTGCTTCTAAATTGATCTGTTCCTCTGAACTGTCCTAAAGAACCCACCCAGCACAGGCAATACAGCTACCCAGAGACCACATCGAGCCCATGGGTGATGGGCCAATTTTCCCATTTCTACCACGTAACCTTTTAAAAGTCAATCTGAAATTTCCCGATGAGTGCTAGTGAAGTAATATGTGTGATAAAAACCCTCCCATTCCCTTCCCCCCAAAAGAAGTGGTCCTGGCCTGCAACGATCTTTTCTCTTGCCCCACCCTCCTCCTTATTAAAACCTGCCATTTTGTACAACTCCTTGGAACATCTCTCTACTTGCTAGGTAGGCTGCTGCCCGATTTGTGGACCACTTCATATGGCCACTTAGATCTTCAAATTTACTCGATTGAATTTTGCTTTTAATAAATTTCAAAATTTTTGAAATCGAAGTATGGTCAACGTACAATGTTGTATTAGTTTCAGGTATACAACATAGTAATTCAACGCTTCCCTACATTACACAACGTTCACCGTGAATTTTGTCTTTGGACATCACCAATCAAGTTGCCTGAAGAGCCAGGGTCTGTGGTCACATGACCTCACAGGGAGGAGGCTCAGGAGACATGTGTTCTCCCAGCATGAGACAGAATTGGATTCTGATGCCGTGGGAGGTCAATGCCATGAGGAGGGTGGGCCTAGACAAATACGTTGCAACTTGATTCTGTTCCATGAGCCATGGCGAAACTTCTGCAGCCACATCCTGAAAGCCAGAATTCAAATGGGAAGAATAGAACGCTAGCAAAGGGTCACGGAACTGGAAGAAGAGAAACTGGAATTATGACTTCTCATTCTATCTTCCATTCAATCAACAGATGTTACTGGGTCTCCAGAACATTGTTGGTAC
>NW_024425897.1:11961225-11997465 GCF_017311325.1 Ursus maritimus
CCCCCCCCCCCCCAGGGGATGTATGTGACATCCTCAGGCACGCCTGGCTGCCCAAAAGCTAAGGAAAGGAAAAAACAAATGATTAACTGACAGCACAATCCTGGGAGGCCTGAGTCTCCCTCAGTTTACACATGTCCTAGTGATTTACAAGGAAGAAGCTTTCTTATCAATAGCCTAACTTCCAGAGACCCATAATTCAGTTTCCTGAAGCCCTAACATTTCCATCCCCTCCATAAAATTGAGGGAAACTAAGGCAGAAGGAAATGTAAATAAAACGGAATTTCTTTCTGGACCTGCAGCCCATTGGTAAGGACACATGATAGGAGGAAAGTAACATTCTCCAGGGAAGCTCCCAACCATCTTACTAGTAACACCTCCTAGAGGGCTCAAGGACCTTAACTTGACAATAGCAAGGCCTCCAGTGTCCTGGGAGTCTTCTTTAACATAGGAAAGTACTTTCTCAACCTCCCTTTGTCCTCACCTCCCCCAACCCCATGGTATATAATCAGCCACCCCTCACAACCCGGGGCAGCAGCTCTTTCTGCCCATGGGTCCTGTCCCCGTGCTTTAATAAACCACCAATTTTGCACCAAAGATGCCTCAAGAATTCTTTCTTGGCTCCGGACTCCACCCCACTGAACCTCCCCTGTATTCTACGACCTCATCAATACGAAGTCCTGCCATATGACAACTCCCTTCGAGAGCTAAGCGTCTTGCTTTAATTCAGTGGGGGAAAGATCCAGAACATTTGGCTCTACATTGGAGGCAGGTCCTCAGGTTGCTTTACTACCAATCCTAGAGGCATGCTCCCAGAAATACCCCCACTCTTAGCATATGTCATTTTATAGAGTAATTTTGTTGCACACGACTTTCTAGAATGACTTTTCAATACCACTCAAGACCTAATAGTTTCTTTATGCTTCCATATAATCTGAGTTCCTTCATGCCAATAGCATGTGTGCCTAAGAGGTCACATCCAGCCCTGGAATCAGGACGTATACTAATCCGAATTCCAGCTGTCGTCTCAGGAAGCTGCACAGAATTCTCTCAGAACCCCAGCCTGGGTGTGTTTTAGTTGCCAACACATCCACAGCATTTGAATCAGAGCTGGGGTTTTCCACTGTCCTCTTGGGATACAGAACTCTTTAATATTGGCGGCACAGGCGGGTTCCGGCATTCCAAAGAGCTCCCATTTATCACAGGCGATCAACCGTGCAGAGGATGGGGCTTGCCGCATTCAGCTCTGAGCCGGTGGTAACAAGGTCTCCATTTAGGGATCATGTGCATTTTATTTACACTTTTAAGTACAGATGATAGCACCACTGCCTATCCCTCCTTCTTACTTTCCTCCTTGGAGTTTTACTGGGACCTTAGTGCTTTTCACATAACGTGGACCTAAGCCCAAACTTCACTTCTGGCCTCTTAATATTATCTTCTTCGATACATTACATTGTAAAAGGTGAAATGAAATAGTCACTTATGTCAAGGGGTTTTAAAATGGAACAAGATGCCAGGAAGGAGATGGGCCTCACGCACGCACGTCCTCACCTGCAGGAGAACCGTGAATGTCTGAACTGGGCCAGACTGCAAATATTCCAGGGACCCGACCCAAACACCTGGAACTCGCTAGAGTAAGAGATTTTGCTTAGCGATAGCCTTTGAAACCAGGTATGTTGAGCCGAGATTAGTTTTCTGCTACCGACACCAATCTTTGTAATCTGAATTCCTTGTAAATAGCGTATACGAGCATTCCCGTTTGTCTTTTAAAAACCTTTTACTTTTGGGACGCCGGAGTGGCTCAGTCGATTAAGGCTGTCTTCAGCTCAGGCCGTGACCTCAGGGTCCTTGGATGGCAAGACCCATGTGGGGCTCCTTGCTCAGCAGGGAGTCTGCTTCTCCCTCTCCCTTTGCCCTTCCCCCTACTCATTCTCTCCCTCTCGAATAAATAAATAAAATCTTAAAAAAAAAAACCCACAACCTTTTACTTTTTTTTCCTGGGATGGGGGGGACGTGGATGTAAATGATGTGATTTGAAGTTTTGGGTTTGTGAGTGAATGGCTAAGACAGAATTCTTGAGACATTTTTGGTGCAAAAGGGTGATTTAATTACAGCACGGGGACAGGACCTGTGCGTAGAAAGAGCGGCAGCTACAGGTGTGAGGGATGGCTGATTACATATTTTAAGTTTCGTGGAGGGAGAGATGGTAGAGGTGACCTAGGTTTCTAAGGAATTTCTGTATGCGGAAAGCAGGGTCTTACAGGACCTTGAAGATTTGGCTATTGTCAAGATAATGTTACTTTTAGTCTTTAATGAGATATATACATGAAGGTATTAAGGGGGCCACGAACTCTTTGAGGGTCGTCCCGCTCTGCATATTTCAGGTATCTATCTGTGGGCTGCAAGCTGTAAGATTTAATTTAAAGTACATTTTTCTTGCCTTTTGTTCTCAACATTTTGGGGGTTGCTGCCCAAATCTGTGCTCTGGGAGCTGCAATTCTGAAACCCCAAACAAATGCTTCTGTATCTATTTCGGCTCTGCCTCTTCTCTCAGTCGATGAAATATATATATATATATAAGCTGTACTCACCACCTCTAGGCCCTTTGAACATTTTAAGTAACTTGATACAATTTGAAACTTGCAGGGAAAATTCAAGCACAGCAAAAGCCTCCTGGTATAGTCTTCACTGAAATGCATTAACTTTATATTCTCTCTCTCTCTCTCCCTTTTTACAACAAATTGCACACGTTTACTGTTTACATCTTGATGAATTTGGTCATATGCACGAACCCGTGATATCATCACTATAACCAAGGTACTAAACATATCCTTCACCTCCAGAAATGATCTTGTGTTCTTTTGTGGTTGTTTACTTGTTTGAGATGTACCCTCCTGGAAGCAGACGTCTGGGGGCACGCTGGGGGAGGGGAACGTGAAGCCAGGAGGGAGAGAGTGATCGAGGTGATTTTACACGGGATGGTGTAGGATACCCTTCCTTTTACCCAGGTTTCTCTATTAATTTGCAGAGGCATGCTAATTATTCTTTCATCATCCCTTCTCTCTCTGTGATCGTTTCTTCATTCTCTTTTCAAAGATTCTCAGTGCTTTCTTTTTGTCTTAAGTAGGCTGCATGGTGGTTTGGCTCCTCTTTTGGTTTCTTAAAGAACCACCTCTTTCTTTATTCTATGTATTTTTTTCACATTCCAATTCATCCTCCTCTTCCATTGGCTGGTTTTCATTAGGCTTATTTTGGTGTGTGATTGTGTTTTGTCCATACAGGTGTAAACACATACATACATACATAAATGTATGTCTAGATCCAAGATATTTAAAATATTTTTCCAAATTGCATTTAGTTATCTATCACTTTTTGCCTGGATATCCCCGATTTTCCAGCTTAAATACCACCTTCTCTCCCACTGCCCTCCCCTCCTTTTTAAAAAAGATGTATTTATTTATTTTAAAGAGAGACAGCGGGGGGCGCCTGGGTGGCACAGCGGTTAAGCGTCTGCCTTCGGCTCAGGGCGTGATCCCGGCGTTATGGGATCGAGCCCCACATCAGGCTCCTCTGCTAGGAGCCTGCTTCTTCCTCTCCCACTCCCCCTGCTTGTGTTCCGTCTCTCGCTGGCTGTCTCTATCTCTGTTGAACAAATAAATAAAATCTTTAAAAAAATAAAAAATAAAAAAAAAAGAGACAGCGAGCAAGCAGGGGGAGGGGCAGAGGGAGACAGAATCTCAAGCAGACTCCACGCTGGGCACAGAGCTTGACCCGGGGCTCGGTCCCGTGATCCTGCGATCACGACCTCTGTTGAAACCAAGAGTTGGAGGCTTCACTGACTGAGCCACCCAGGCGCCCCTCCCCTCCTTTTTTGCCCAGAAAGAACACCGGTAGCTTCCTGCAAGTCATCAGGGGCCTAATGATAATTAGATCAACTCTCTGGCATTTGGGGTTGTTTATAAGAGTTACAAATCAGATTTCCCACTGGATTCATCATTACATTGAATCATTCGTGCATCCATCTATTGCCTTTTGACATGTGAATTGAACGCATCGTCTTGGCCGGGCACTATTTTATCTACCGGAGAAGGAGCAGAGAAAGAACAGACCAAGTCCCTTCCCTCGAGGCCCTTACATTCTGCTGGTGAAAGACCAACCATAAGTAGTGGTGTAGACTCTGTGAACTCGGGAGAATACCCAGTGCATGACCTGTAACACCAGGGGGCAGAAAGTGGTACGACTTTTTCTGAAGAGCCCGAAAGAAGACCTACTGGAAAGAGTCCCAAGTCCCACGAAGAGGTAGGTACTTACCAAAAGATGCATTTCAGGTGTGCTTAATGCAGGTTCGGGAAATATTTACTAGAAGCCTGCTATACCCAAGGACTGGGCTGGACTCAGGGCAGGGCACACACCTAGGCCACAAGTGATGTCTGGGAGTGTTCCATCCAATTCAATATTCCAGAGTTTTCTCCTCGGATTCCCTATACCCTCTCACCCGGTTGCCCTTCACCAGACAAACCAGACTCTTAAGCAAACCAGAACACACACTAGTCATGGCCACTGTCTGGAAGGACCTGGGCCAGTTTCTATGGTGCTATCGATCAGCAACCTGGACACCCACAAACATCTTCCTCGGAATCATTTATGAGCACAAGGATTTTCCAGGAAAATCCTAGTGAGGGCTGTGCAACTCAGAAGAAGTAAATCAATGTCTAAATTCAATCCAACCTCAAAGTAACAGGACCATAGAATCTATCGTATTCTGGAACTCACTGCAATGACTATAATTCATTTGAAAAAATAGCCAGGGGTTTTCAAGTGTTTCGCCTACTTAGGCTTTTCTAGTTTTTAAAATATTTTCAAGATATAGCAAACAAAACATTGTATTACTGGCACACCAGACAATGCAGAATTGAGTGTGGAATTAGAGCTACGGGAGAACACAGGTTTCTACAGAATTATGGTGGGGCTTCAAAGCAGTGGGTAAGGTTAGGATTATTCAAGAAAAAGTGGCAAAAGTCTTTTAATTAAAATGGGTGTCCAGTGAAACTACAATAACACTGTATGCTAACTGGAATTAAAATAAAAATTAAAAAATACAATGGGTATACAGTGTGTGCATCAAGGATTTAAATGCAAAACAATGCAATTACAAAAATTAAAGAATTGGTGATTTTAAAATGTTTTTTAAAGATTTTATTTTTGTATTTGACACAGAGAGAGAGAGAGAGCACAAGCAGGGGGAGTGGCAGAGGGAGAGGGAGAAGCAGTCTAACCACTGAGCAGGGAGCCCGATGAGGGGCTCAATCCCAGGACCCCGGGATCATGACCTGAGCTGAAGACAGACCCTCAACCGATTGAAAGGCCCAGGTGCCCCTAAAAATGTTTTAAGTAGCAAAATCAAAGAATGACAGAAACTTGGAAACACTCAACAAAAAAAGACTGACACAACAAATATCATTTTAAAAAAAATGACTCCCCATACTTACAAACTTACACATCCCTGCAAATCCACTTGTAGGGATCGAGGCCAAGGAGACGATGACAGAGGAGCCTAGGTTTGGATCCAAGCATAGTCACAGTGATTACAATTTAGTTGTATTGTCAACAGCAGGGTATGGATTAAAATATGAAGTGTAAGGGCCTAAATTTCTGGAGCTCCAAGTGCACGTTTCCTAACGTCACCTGTTAGGTTAATCCGGGGATGGTTGATGGGTGAGGTAAGGTGGGGCCGGAGAGCAGGCAGACCCACCCACTACCATCCCAGGGAAACTCAGAGCACCTGTAAACCCGCCAGGTGAACATGAAGGTCGGCCTTATTTGGGGCAGGAGGGAGGCAGGGCCGGAAGAGGCGGGGCCATCAGGGTTGAAATTGAATTGAGTTGGGTACCCGGTGGGCACCAGTCTTGCTGATTGCGGGAGCCTCCCGTAAGGCAGCTAGGCTAGTCCTACAACCACTTGGTGACAGGGTACAGAGCCAGTCCTAGAAAAGGCTCGCTAACCGTTTTGGAGAGAAGCTTTAGCCCCCCTGGCCCTGCAGATGTCCGCACTCAGACCCCGTGGGGCTGGAGGAGAGGAACCCCAGGCCGCAGAGCGTGGGTACGCCACCCGCAGAGGAGCCTAATTCTTGAGGAGGGAGGTGAGTTGTGTCAGCGGAGTCGGGAGGACCCGTTCGGGTTGCAGGGTGTGTGTGCCTGTGTGTGTGGTGGGGGGTGTCCAGGGCGCACCTGGGCTCCTCACTGTGCCACTGGGGTATGTGGTAGGCGAGAGCTCTGCACACCTGACTCCTACAAGCAAGCACTGTAACCCATGGGGTCCTGTCCTTCTGTGCGAGGAAAAGAATCCTAGTTGACGGTTTGTCTTAAATTTTTAAGACTGTTTTACCAGGTTCCTGCCTTTTGCGACAGGACCCTTCTCTGAGTCTTGTTGGTGTGACTGGAAAACCTGGGTAGTTAGTACGTGATGCTGTGTTTAAAGTCCTAGTTTGTAGGAAGTGGTGTCTAACAGAACCGTGCTCTTCCAGGGCTTGTCTCCTTCGGGCTCCTCACCTTCAGGACGGCAGTGTCGGGCCGAGCCGGGACCCGAGCCCGAGGCAGAGCCCGTGGTCGGACGCCCTCCCAACCCACGCCACCTGGAGCCGCCGTGCCACCTGGAGCCGCCGTGCCACCTGGAGCCGCCATGCCACCTGGAGCCGCCGTGCCACCGGTGAGCTCAGTCCTGTTCAGTCTCCTTTATGCAAATCTCCTTTATTTTCCTCGACTGCTTCCCTCTCAGGTGTTTTCACATATGCAAATGGACTGACTTCCCACCTGAGTGGATGGAAAGGTTTCTGAATATGTTGGCCCTAGCCGATGACCCCTCTTTGGGAGTGATTTCCAAACGAGCAGCTGAACCCCCACAGACATCCCCACACTCCCGATGTGCTCTCCCAGACATGTCCCACTCACTTCATTTGAAGAAGCCCCATTCTTCCAGTTGCTGGGGCCGCAGTCTTTGGCTCCATAGTGGACTCCTCCCAAACCCTTCTCATGAACAATCAGGAAATGCTGTTGTCTCCCAACTAAAAAAAAAAAAAAAATCTGGTATCTGACAAGATCTCACCACCTCTGAGAGCACCCTCTGGTCCAAACCACCAGCATCCCTTGCTGGACACGGCAAATGGCCTTCTAACTGGTCTTGCTTTTGCCCTGGTCTTTCCTTCCGTGTTTCCCAGCACAGAACGCGATAAATCGGTCCATGCAGCTCCTCTGCCCAACGCTCTCCCTTCTATGGGTTCCTGACTTCTTAGAGGCACATTGTTCAAAACGGCTTCCCTCCCACCACCTCCCCGACTTCTCCTGCCTCTCTCCCCCTTGCTCCCGGCACAGGGGCCATCTTGTCCTTCCTTGGACATTTCCGCCTTAGAAGTTTTGCTCTTTTTCCTCTACCTGTGGCTTGTGTGACCTTGTGACTCTCTTCCATCAGGTCTTTGATTCCGTCTCAACTTCTCGGTGAGGCTCTGCTTCATCTCGTGTTAACTTAACCAACCCCCTTCACACCCCCCCTTCCCAGCAACGCCCAATCTTCCATACTTTGCTTTGTTCTATTTTTCTTCATTTCCCTGGCAATGAACATGCGAATGCTATATAAGTCATTATTTTTACTTTCCGTCACCGGCACATGAGCCTTTACAAGGGAACGTGCTTCATGCCCTGATAGTGCGTTGGCACATTGCAGGCAAATAATTTTTGGGTGATGAACAAATACCGTTAACACCACTCTTTCTGACTGTTCCCCAAAACATGCAGACCCAGCAAACTGGCCAAATTCCTCCTAGCCCCCGGCCACTGCAAGTGAAAAGCCAAGTGCTTCAGCCCGCACAACGAAGAAGGCCAAGAAGAGCAGCTCGGCCTCCAGGTAAAAAAGAGAGGGATCTGGTGAGGGACGGGGGACGTTTAATCCATGAAGGCGCATCACAGTGATAACATTCCAGGCAGAGAACCTCAGGATCCCCTTGGGGTTTGGCAGGATGGGAAGAGTGTACGGCCCGCCACTATTTTTCTTTTCTGCAATGAATTGATCAGTCAGCATTTTATTCCCCCTGTATTTTAAGGCTTATGGAAAAGAAATGGAGATTGACAACAATCAGCCTAGCCAGTTGTTTAATAGAATTGCTTTTCAGATTTGGACAGTACGTTTGTATATAGTAACTCCAAGCGCAGTAGGAACTCTAGGAACATGATTGGGTTGGTAAATCACTGCACTGGGAGGTTGAGCCGCTCCTTGAGCACCTCCTGCATTGCGTTATCCTCTTAGTGGGAAGCGATCCTTATACAGGCGAACGCAAAGGCTCCTATATTAGCCAAGCATTTGGTTAATGCAATTAGACCTCAGACCTGATTCTCGGATTTGCTCCTATTTGCATAAGCATGGAGCATGGAGAATGACGTGGGGGCTCGATCTCACGACCAGGAGATCCTGACCTGAGCCAAAATCAAGAGTCGAATACTCAACTGACTGAGCCACCCAGCACCCCATTAAGTTTTAAATTGTTATTAATTATGGTGAGAATAGGTAACATAAGATCTATCCTTTATTTTTTTTAAATTTTTTATTATGTTATGTGAGTCAGCATACAGTACATCCTTAGTTTTTGCTGTAGTGTTCCATGATTCATTGTTTGTGTATAACACCCAGTGCACCATGCAATACGTGCCCTCCTTAATACACATCACCGCCTATCCCAATCCCTCACCCCCCTCCCCTCTGAAGCCCTCAGTTTGTTTCCCAGAGTCCATAGTCTCTCATGGTTCATTCCCCCTTCTGTTTACCCCCCCTTCCTTCTTCCCTTCCTTCTCCTACCGATCTCCCTGCTATTCCTTATGTTCCACAAATGAGTGAAACCATATGATAATTGTCCTTCTCTGCTTGACTTATTTCACTTAGCATTATCTCCTCCAGTGCCGTCCATGTTGTTGCAAATGTTGGGTAATTGTTCTTTCTGATGGCTGAGTATTATTCCTTTGTATATATGGACCACGTCTTCTTTATCCATTCGTCTGTTGAAGGGCATCTTGGCTCCTTCCACAATTTAGCTATTGTGGACAATGCTGCTATGAACATTGGGGTGCATATGGCCCTTCTCTTCACTATGTCCGTGAGATCTATCCTTTAAAGTAGTTCTAAGTGTACGATACAGCACTCTTTAACTATAGGTACAATGTTGAATAGCAGATCTCTAGAACTTCTCTTGCATAATGGAGACTTTACGCCTGTTGATCAGCAACTCCCCGTCCCTCCACCCCCACCCCTGAATACCACCATTCTACTCTCTGCTTCTAGGAGTTTGACTATTTTCGATGTCTCCTATCAATGGAATTATGCTGTATTTGTCCTTCTAGGATTGGCTTATTTCACTTAGCAGGATGTCCTCAAGGTCATGTTGTTGCGTATTGCAGGACACCCCCCCCCCTTTTTAAGGCTGAATAATACTATATTGTGTGAATATGCCACATTACCTTTACCCGTTCATTCATTGGTGGGCATTTAGGTTGTTTCCAGGGCTTGGCTATTTTTAATACTGCTGCAGTGAACATGGGAGTGCTAATATCTCTCCGAGATTCTGATTTCAATTCTTCTGAAAGAATCCCCCAGAAGTGGGATTGCTGGGTTGTGTCGTGGTTCTACTTTTAAGTGTTTTGAGGAATCTCCACACTGTTTTCCATAGCAGCTGTACCATTTTTGCATTCTCGAAGGGTTTAAATTTCTCCACATCTTCATCAGCACTTGCTGTCTTTTTGTTTTGTTTTTTGGATTTTTTTTCTATATATAGAAAACCATACTTACAGATGGGAAGTGATAGCTCACTGTGTGGTTTGCAATTTCCTGATGATTCTGAGCATCTTTTCATCTACCTGTTGGCCATTTATGTCTTCTTTGGGGAAATGTCCACTCAGGTCCTTTCTCAATTAAAAAAAAAAATGGGTTATTAGAGTTTTTTCCACTCTTGAGTTGTAGGAGTTCCTTATATATTTTGGAAATTAACCCCACGTATCTCAGTACATGGTTTACAACTATCTTCTCCCATTCCATAAGTGCCTTTCCTTCTGTTGATTCATTTGTTGTACAGAAACTTTTTTAGCTTAAATTCCCTCTTGTCCAATTTTGCTTCTGTTGTCTCTGCTTTTGGTGTGTTACATTGTAGATATTTTTATAATAAACTGATACAAAATCCAGATGCCATGAAATTATAAATGTGAATACACAATAGTAAAATACCTATTTTTGTCATCTATATCGTGTCTGAAGAGTTAGGATTAATGCTTCACGTAAAGTCCATTATATGTAGCAAGTACTAATGGGGCCAGCTGTTTTGTTTCACTGAAATTTGTGATAAGTTTGATTGCTGGGTGGGTCTGGAGTTAGTTGAGTTTGATAAAAAGCATTATAAAAATTTATATGTAAAATGAAATTTAATAGTTTTTTGGTTTTTTTTTAAAGATTTTATTTATTTATGTGACAGAGATAGAGACAGCCAGCGAGAGAGGGAACACAGCAGGGGAGAGGGAGAGGAAGAAGCAGGCTCCCAGCCAAGGAGCCCGATGTGGGACTCGATCCCGGAACGCCAGGATCACGCCCTGAGCCGAAGGCAGACGCTTAACGACTGCGCTACCCAGGCGCCCCTAATAGTTTTTCTATTATAGAAATTCAGACTCTGGTATAAGATCTTCATAAACCAGGAATAATAGCTTCCAGAAGTAACATTTTGAAGAGAACCAGTTTTTGCAGTCCAGAGCATGGACTATATTAGCCATTCAGGGGTATAGGGTTTATGGATAATATAGGTTTCTTTCACAATATTTGAAATATTCTTTTGCACTGTCCTCCAAATATTGACCTTGGAAAATACTTAGGCCTGTATGCATATTACAAGGTGATTTAAAAAAAAAAAAGCTTTTCCCAGTTGCTGTTAATAAAAAAAAAAAAAAGATCAGTTCTGTATCAAAAGCATTTCATAGATTTTTTAAAATTTATTTTTCTTAAGATTTTATTTATTTATCTATTTGACAGACAGCCAGCGAGAGAGGGAACACAAGCAGGGGGAGTGGGAGAGGAAGAAGCAGGTCCCCAGCGGAGCAGGGAGCCCGATGCAGGGCTCGATCCCAGGACCCTGAGATCACGCCCTGGGCCAAAGGCAGATGCTTAACGACTGAGCCACCCAGGTGCCTGCCTGCCTGCCTGTCGAGAGAAAGAGAGAGAGAGAGAGAGAGAGAAAGAGAGATTTATTTATTTATTTATTTATTTTTTTATTATTTTTTAAACAGCCTGTTCAGTCAGTCAGCATTTTCTGGTGCCTGTGAGAGGGCAGCGTGGTGCCAGGTGATTGGCCTATAAAGCCAGTAGAGAAGGGACAAAGTTTCTGCTTTGAAGCTTGCACTCTGGACAAGTGCCTGATGAAGGCAAATGCCACGGCACCGATGACTGGGTGGGGTGGGGGGGGTGGTCAATCCACTGATGTGGATTGGGGTCTTGTTGGGAGAAGCTTCCGGATCACATTCCCCCTTTCGGGTGACCCATGACTGAGATACCATGGTTTGGATCCTTGGACAATCAATCCTCTTTCCTACCTCCAGTGACCTTAACTTAGTTTTATTTAATAGCTGGGGTTTGATAGTGTCCTGTTCTACTTCTCCCCTTTTTTATCACCTAAAACTCATGGCTTTCACAAGTGTTTCCATGTGGAGGAAACGCAGCTGGCAGCTACACTGCAGGCGACGTCGTCGAGGGAGAAAAACCGTTTTGGGGGCATTTTTCGAGACCATGTGGTGGATACCCGGCAGTACTTGGACCACGTGAGCGAGTCCACAGCAGGTGTGCTGGCCATTAGCAACCCAGGGTTAGGGAATGGCTCTCGTTAACCGTGTGCTGGGGTGTCGTTTGCGTTTAAGGGTGCGTGCGGAGCTTCGTCCCGTCGCCGTGACGGGAGGTTCCCTCCTGTCTGTTCTCCTTGTTGTAAGAGCACCCACTTCTGCAGAAACGAAGACCTATTTTAGAGTCCCAGATGGACTCTTCATCTTTCTGTTTTCCTTTTAGAGCCACTAAGAGAGTATGACCCAGTTCTTTGGACCCACTGAGATTTTCTTTTTAAACTGAACATTATTACAATGTTTACATTATTACATTATGGTTCCCCCTTCCCCTCCCCCCCCCCACTTTTTGGAAGCCGTGTGTTAAAGATTTTTCTTTTGATCTTGTTGTTAAATATGTTAATCTTCTATTTTAACTCTCAACATACGCTTACGTAGGACCCATCTAAATGGGTGGTCTGCATTCTAGACATCAGGTGTATATAAATGTTGATGTGTTTGGTGGTTAATGTCCTTGTTTGGCCTAAGTTTGGCTCTCAGTCTCGGGATGTCCACGTTGTCTTGGGTGCAGTTGGTCAGCTGGTTTCATTATTGACATGTGGCTCCGTTTTTGCAGGCACGCAGGGTAGACCCGTAAAGCTGTTCACAAACCATTTCCGAGTGACCTCTCGCCCCCAGCGGGTCACATATAAGTACAACATTGACTACATGCCAGACATTGAGGATGGAAAAGTTCGTTCAGAACTGCTTTTGCAGCATAAAGAGTTAATTGGAAAGTGCCATATATTTGATGGAAGCTCTTTATTATTACCTCACAAACTACTATCACCGGTTAAGTACTGTTATTGGACATTTTCTTTTTCTTTTTTCTTAAAAGATTTTATTCATTGGAGGGGGGAGAGAGAGTGTGCGGGTGGGGGGGCTCAGAGGGAGAGGGAGAAGCAGACTCCCTGCGGAGCAGGGAGCCTGCTGTGGGGCTCGATCCCAGGACCATGAGATTCATGACCTGAGCCAAAGGCAGACACTTAACCACTGAACCACCCAGGCGCCCCAGACACCTTCTTGACATTTGTTCTCTTTCTGTCATATTTTCACTGTATTAGAACAAATATACCATTTTTTAAAATTTTTTTAAAAGATTTTATTTATTTGACAGAGACAGCGAGAGAGGGAACACAAGCAAGGGGAGAGTGAGAGGGAGAGGCAGGCTTCCCGCCGAGCAGGGAGCCCGATGAGGGGCTCAATCCCAGGACCCCGGGATCATGACCTGAGCCGAAGGCAGATGCTTAACGGCCGAGTCACCCAGGTGCCCCCAAATATACCATTTTTGTCGATGGTTTGAGGAGACCGGAAGATCTCTTGCCCATAGGACTTGTAACAACACCCACATGCTATGTGTGGTTATAACTGATGTTCCCTCATGCCTCTTTTCAGTGCTTACAATGAATATGAGAGCAATAGATACATATAATTTTTTTTTACTTTTTCAATGACAAATATGGCTCAAATGCTGATGAAGTATGGAATGATTTAGTCTGTATCTCTTGCTCTCTCTCAACCTTCAGCAAAAAGATTTTTAGAAGAACTTAATATTTTCTTCAATAAAGTTCTATATTTACCAAATGAATAATTTACAGGAGCTTGTTAAGCTTAAAAAAAAAAAAGTAGCTGTAAATGTTTAATTCTGACTCCTCACTTGGTCTCGTAAATCCTATCTTCTCCCTGAATCTGTCTCTGGGGGCCAGATGGCTCCTGCCATGCTCATATGTTGGGTACCCAAGTGACATGTTGATTTGTGGTCCAATAATAAGCTTACTATGCTTGGAAGCACTGCTAGACCTTCTTGTTTGTTTGTGTTTTTTTTTTTCTTGATCTCAGAAAATGGAATTGGTCAGCCTGTTGAAAAAATAGGTTGTGAAGGTGACCATCGAATTCACCAGTGAACTCATGCCCACCTCGCCGGACTGTTTACGCTATTACAACCTTCTCTTTAGAAGGTGTGTTCATAAGCTTTAGTTTCCTGGAGATTTGGTTGCGTGTTACTGTGTCAGTGGCATCGAACACAGATGCTGGCTCCTAGAATTTTGTGTTCTTGACACCTCCTCGTTCTGGGAAAGCAAAGGATCTTGGAGATGAAATGGCACCTGAAGCTCACGTAGACATGTTTACATTCTGTGGCTCATCCTCAGTGTTGTTCTCCCTGCCTACCCCCACATCCCATGCCTGGTTCCTGGCCAGGAGGAGGAACAGACATCAGCTATGCACGTCCATGTATTTTTCTCCCTGGAGGAAATGCACTTGTTTTCTATGTTCACAGTGATGGACGAACACTCAAAATTAAAATTAGAGGCACATAGTCTGCAAAAGCCATTTTGGTTCATTTCTAGGAATGGAGGACCTTGTAATGGCCTTTCCATGACCGTTTGTTGTATGTTATGGAAAGAAGGGGGGAAACAGAGGTTAAATGAACCTTAATATCTCCCTCGCAATGTAATTTACTTGTACCAGGCACTTCCTGTTAACCATTTGTAAGACAAAGTTGCTGGCAGATGTTTTCCCCCCGAATGTATCCTCGCGTGTGTTACTAAATACTTAATAATACATACGGTACTTTCAACAAAACCTATTCTTCCAATTTCTAGAATTTTGAAGATGATGGAATTGGAGCAAGTTGGTCGCAACTACTATAACAAGCGTGAGGCCACTGAGTTCAGCGATCATAAGTTGGTATAAAGTAGAAAGTTTCACATGATGTCTATAATTTATACACCTAATATCCTATAGATTCTCACAGGTAGACATACACATATATATGCTTGTGTATGTATGTGTGTGAGCCTGTCGGTGGTGATACAAATGGTTTAACCAAGATCATTTAGCTAGCACGTCAGGTAAAAGGTCCTTCGAAAGACCATTTCTTACTTGACTTCTAAGCACCAATTTTAGACCCTGACTGCCGGCCCTGAGGCACTTCCATGTTCCGAGCTTGGAGTTTGATGCTTACATCTAGTGTGTTCTGTTTGCAGGCTGGTGATCTGGCCTGGATACGTGACTTCTAGTCTTGAGTACGAAACCAGCATCACCCTCTGTGCTGATGTGAGCCATAAACTGTTCCGAATGCAAACGGATTTAATATCGGATCTTCGCGATGGCTTCCCCAAAAAGCAAGAGCTTCGGGAGCAAGTTCCTAAACAATTAGTCGGATCAGTTGTTTCTACAATGTAAGTCTGCCTGAAAACAAAACAAAACAAAACCTATCCCATCACTTTAACTTCTTCTCCCCTCATAAGAGGTGTTCCCATAGGTTTCAAACCACTCAGTGTTAAAGTTCAGAAGCAGACCTAGCACGGCAGTGGCCGGAACCAGTCCATGCTTTTCTCATCCGGTTCTATAGCATGAGAGAGGGATACGTGCCCATTGTAGACTTCGCTGTTCTTGAATTCCTGATGCTGATCCAGTCATCTGCTCTGAACCCTCTCTTGCAATAACAGAATATGATCCTTCTAAATTTCTTTTTTTGCTTTGTGTCTATTTTTTTAAATCAGGGCTTAATTATAATCCATGAGCAAATTTCCCCTTGAAGGAAGTTTTTAATTTTTACTCTTCCTTTAGACCAGATATTTTATTTTTTTATTTTTTATTTTTTATAATTTTTTTTATGTAAAGTTCGATGATTCATTAGTTGCGTATAACACCCAGTGCACCATGCAATACATGCCCTCCTTACTACTCATCACCAGCCTATCCCATTCCCCCACCCTCGATGTGAGACAGGAACCCATCAAAATCCTAGAAGAGAGCATAGGCAGCAACCTCTACGACATCGGCCACAGCAGCCTTTTTCATGACACATCTCCAAAGGCAAGAGAAACAAAAGATGAAATGAACTTGTGGGACTCCATCAAGATAAAAAGCTTCTGCATAGACCAGATATTTTAAATTGAAGAGTGTGGGTTTAAAGCGGCTTAGCCAACATTGTGAGAGGAAAGTTGAGGACTCCTGCTTCCCAATTTCAAAACTCACTATAAAGCTCTAGTAATCAAGACAGTGGCATGAGGACAGACATAAAAATCGATGGAAGAGAATTGAGAGTCCCAGAGTTAACCCTCACGTTTATAGTCAGTTAATTTTTCATCACAAGTGTCAAGACAGTTTAATTATGAGAGGGATACTCTGTTCAGCAAACATTGCGGGGACCACTGGATATCCACCTGACCCTCCCTGACACAATATACAAAATCAACTCCAGATGAACTCGAAATAGACCTGAACATAAGAGTTAAAAGTATACAATTCTTAGAAGAAACTATAGGAGTAAATCTTCTTCACTTTGGGTGAGGCAAATCTTACAAGACACGAACAAAGAAGGGAGGACAAAAGAAAAATGGACTTCATCAAATTAAAAATGTCCATTCTTCAAAGTCAAAAGTGAAAACAACAGACAGGTGATTTGCAAATGTTTTCTCTCATTCTATCTCATAAATAGCTTGCATCTATATATGTACAAGTCAATTAAAAGACAACCCAACTTTTCAAAATGGGCAAAGAACCTGAACAGACATTTCTCTGAAGAAAATATACCAATGACCAATAATCACATGAAACGATACTAACATTATTAGCCATCAGGGAAGTGCAAAGTAAAACCACAGTGAAGTACCACTTCCTACCCACGAGGATGGCTAAAATAAAAAAAGGCGGATAGTAAGTGTTGACAAGGATGTGAAAAGAATTGGAACCAACCCTCAAACACTGCTGGTAGAAATGTGAAATGGTATGGTCTCTTTGGAAAACAGTACGGCCCTTTCTCAAGATGCTAAAGATAGGGTGACCATATGATCCAGCAATTCTATTCCTGCTTCTATCCCCAAGAGAGATGAAAACCTACGTCTACCGAAACTGGTTCGTGAATTTCCATAATATCCTTATTCATAATAGCTCAAAAGTGTAAACAACTCAAATGTTCATTAACTGAAAAATGTAGTATGTCTATAAAATGATATATTATTTGGCAATAAAAATGAAGTGCCAGAACACGCTACGGCCGGGATGAACCTTGAAAGACACTATGCTAAGTGGAAGAAGGCGGTCAGGAAGGGTCACATATTGTATGATTCAATTCATGTGAAATAGGACGGGTAGGCAAATGTGTAGGACGAGCACTAAACTAGTAGGACTGGGGGAGTTTAGTGGAAACGAGGAGTGACTGCTCAGGGTTGTATTTCTTCGGGTTGTGTTGAAAGCTGTACGACTTGGTGAATATACTAAGAATAATAAATATATATAATATATATAATAAGGTAGATATATCCTGTAATTACTTGTAGGATTTAAAGCCTCTTATTTCTTGCATGATCCCATGCAACGAATACGTTAGGAAAAATTCCCTATGTTGTGATTATTCCACAGATACAACAACAAAACCTATCGGGTGGATGCTATTAACTGGGACGAGACTCCCAGAACCACATTTAAAACAACAGATGGCGCTGAAATCACCTTTGTAGAGTACTACAAAACAGTAGGAAATCTTTTTCAATGTATCTGAATCTTTTTTTCTTATTCAAGTATGTCTCATAATAGATGTATAACTTATGCTCTTGTGTTACATCATAATAAGTCATAATCTTATAGTAAATATATAGATTATAAAATTTCTCTTTGGGGTTATTATAACTTGACTTATACCTATTTTCCACGTATTAGAGGGCCTTATAGATAGGGTAATGTCATATAATTAGAATGGCTCCAATATGACCTCTCCAGTAAGTCTTGGAAGTGGCTATGGTAGTTTTATAAAATGCTGGATTATTGGGTAGGAAATAAAATATGTCAAGACTTCAGATAGGAACCCTTTTCCTTATGTAGAAATTTCTTTTTTTTTTTTAAGATTTATTTATTTATTTATTTATTTATTTATTTATTTATTTATTTGACAGAGATTGGGGCTCGATCCCGTAACGCTGGGATCACGCCCTGAGCCGAAGGCAGACGCTTAACGACTGCGCTACCCAGGCGCCCCGTTATGTTGAAATTTCAGCCCTATAGAAGTTGGTTCAAAAAGAAGAAAAAGACCAATTATCATCTGAATTGATGTCACTTATGTGCTAAGTCTCATAACTCATGAATTCCTCAATCTTGGTTCACAAAGAAATAAGTAAACTTCGCTTAGTGAACAAAGATACACAAATTGAAGTTGATTTTCTAGCTTTGGCAGATAAGAGAATTCAAGGAATTACAGATATTTGTAACAAATGGAAAGAACTTATAACTTAGAAAAATTCAAGCTTTTTTTTTTTTTTTTTTTTTAGGAATCCAAAATCTAGTTACTTGGAAGCACTGGGGCTTCACAGAGCCCCGTGACATCCCTCCAAGGGAATGGTGCTATTATGGCATCATCCCCACTTGTGCCCCCCACTTGGTGCTTGTTTCTTCAATCCAAAAAGCAGGTAATGAGTGCCCAGGACACATCTTGGGTATACATTCCTAAGACCACTGAGTTCTCTGTTCTTAAGGAACGTGCATCCTTGTGGCAGGAAAAGAGACGGCAGACAAGAAGAAAACCTATATTGAAGGATATATGCAGATAATTAAGAGGTATTACGGAGAATATCTGGTGGCTCAGACTGCTGGTCACAGAAGTCTCTGAGTAGCTGGTGTGTGCGTGTCAGAAAGGAGCAAGCTGTGTGCACATCGGGGAGGAGAGAAGAGACCCCACTTCCAGGATGGGCCTGATGTCCTCAGATCCCAAATGAGGCTAGAGTGTTCTGTCAAAAAGTAAACATGGTTAGGAAGGGGCGTGTATGAATTGTAGGATATGAGGTCAGAGGATGAGGTGGGGGCCACGTTGTATAAAGTCCTGTCTACCTGGACAAACTGGATCTTATTGTCAAATGGTATTACACAGATGGATGAAATGATGTATCTTATTTTACAGATGTGCGTCTAATGTACAGGGAATGGGCTGTATGTGGGTAAAAAGGGAGGCAGGGACACCAGTAGGGAGGTGGTTAAGTCTGTTTAGGTCCGTGATCATGGTAACCTGGATTAGAGTGGGAGAGGTAGGTGCAAATGGGTAGTACTCACTGATAGCTCAGATGTAGTGAGGGACAGGAAGAGTAGACTCTGGCTTTATCTGAGGAAGTGAGTGGAGGCTGGCGTCATTTACTGCAATGGGAGAGTCTGTGCGAGGAGCTGGTTTGGGGATTGTTGGGTTGACATAGGCTCTGATGGAGTTGCAGACAGGGATATCCGGCTGATGTTTGCTTGCTCATTCTCCACATTTCACCACAAAGGTCATTGATTGAAAAGAGCCATGTTGGGTATCCCAACATCATCTGTACCCCCCGGCCCCCTCGCACCAGCCTACAACCTCAAGGCCTTTGTGCCCGCCCTTCTGTTGTGCCCCTTGCATTTCAGAGCACCCATCCAAATTTGTAATTCTATATGTGAGTGATTATTTTATGAATCTCTCCCATCACCAGTAGGCGGAGTTCCATTGGGGCAGAACGATGTTGGCTTTGTTCCTTGTAATATCTTACATCTTATACCATGACTAGTACATAGAAGTTCATATATACATATATTAGACAGATATTTGATAGTATATATTTGATATTAGATAAATATTTGCTATTAGATATTTGATATTAGATATATATTAGATGTATAATAGTTCATATATATATATGTAAAAGTGCACACATGCTGGCATCACAGAGCAGTAGGTTTGGGAATCATTTGAAAGAGCATTTACGTGAAAGCAAACTACCTTCTTGGCCTGTGTTGATAGGAGGAGCCTTGGATGTCAAAGAAACATAAGACCATAGTTTCAGCAGGTTTACTTGAGCAAAACAGATGGGCCGAAATAATTGAAATGACTTGGGTAGTCTCGGGATGCCCTGGTGAGAACTCCGTCTAATAAACAGATGGCAAAGTTGTTGTCGTGTTGTCATAAGATCTTGAAAAATCCCAGAATCTGTAGATGAGCCCTTAGAAGGAAAGTACAAACCAGGCTTTCAAAAAAGGTTTCATAATAATGCAAAGTGGGACAACAGAACTCCTATTTAGATGCAGAAGTTGATGTTGTGGGAGATCCTTCTAGGATGTCACAGGACAGCTATGAGCAATAATAGTATGTTTCCCAAAATGCTCAACGGGAAGAATAGCTCGTACAAAGGCTTTGCTAGCCTGGGTGGTAGGAGTGGGGGGTTGAGGCCCTAAAATGACACTATGATTCTGCACACATATTTATACATCTACCTGGACAAGTTCCTGCTTTAAGACTCTAGAACCAGGAGAATGAGGGTGAATCCCAGCTGCCTTTCAAATAACTACAGACCATTTTAAGGAAAAAAATATACATGGTCTGCAACAAGATCATGAGAATTAAAGGTAGTAGTTCAGCTCGAGGGGGAAAGAGCCATGAACACTGGATTTGAAGTCTTCTTGTCCCAGGTAGGAAAGGTAGGAACTCCTTTGACGTTCTCAAGATGCTTAATAGATCATACCAGAATTCATGTGGCTACCTGATTACAGATGAGAACCTCACTGATCAGCATGAAAGGATCTATGACCAGTCATCACTTTGTGTTGGAGAGTAAAGGCACTTTGTTGTACAGGAATTTGGAGCCCAGGGATAGGACCTTCTGGATAGGATGTCTTGGCAAATGCCTTTTCCTGCTGGAAGAGTTTAGGGGAAATGACAGAGGAGGCATGTTTGGCATAGCTGTGGGATTGCAGCTCCAGAAAGTGACCAGGTTTGCTGTCCCCCGTTAGTTTGGGAATCCTCTGGAAAGTTCTCTACGTGTTAACAATTTTTAAGACAGTACTGTAGTGAGAAATACATAGTCCAAGCGTTGGTCCCACATCGACCTCTATGAAGTCAGAGAAGGCTAGTGTAATGACCCCAATATGATGTTTGTGAGTCCCGTTCTCCTCGGCCACGTGTCCTTATAGGACAAAAAGAGGCCATCCCTGGGACATCTCAATTAAGAGAACATGAAGAGTATCTCAATGTGTTCTTAAACCGGGGGAAACGGTATCCCAGCACACCCCTGGGCCTCCATTGGTGATCCAGAAATGCACTGTTGTACCTACGTATGTGACTTTACTAGGGCTCGGGTGACAGTCACACCAGTGCTCTTTCTTGCCTCTCTTGAGCAGCGATATGATCAAGTGGTCACTGAACTGAATCAGCCACTCTTGATCAGCAAAGGCAGATGGAGAAAGAGCCAGCAGGACACGCCCCACGAGCCTATACTGCTGGTTCCTCAGCTGTGCAACCTGACCGGTACTGCAGATTTACGCAATCCTCATAGACGACCGCCCCGCTCCAGCCCCGGATGGTACGATGTGGAGGCACACGCTTTTCCCAGTACTCCGTAGGACCCAGAGCTTCGTTCTCCCCGTTGGCTCTTCCTCTTCCAGATAAAACCAGCAAGACTTCTCATGTATAAATCTATTCTTGCTTGTTGAGCAATATCCTTTTAATTTTTTTTAAAGGTCTAACAGATGAGCTGCACAAAAATTACAAGGTGATGAGAGACTTGGCTCTTCATATGAGGTTGGATCCGGAAAAAAGGCAGCATGAGTTACAAAAATTGATGAATACTATACAGACGTAAGTGCTGTCTCTCTCTTTCTCTCTCTCTCTCCCTCTGTGTGTGTGTGTGTGTGTGTGTGTGTGTGTGTGTGTGTGTTCTGAAGTTGAGACCTGTGCAGAATTCCTGGCATCTCCGATTTTCAAACTAAAAAGCGGCAGGTTGGAAGAAAATGACCTCTTGGGGGAACAACTCCATTTGTTCTGTCAATGCAACGTTAGGGGAGGCCTGGAGGGGGAGAATGAACTAGAAAGATGCTAAGCGCAAATGTGAGAGTGAAGACGTGATGTCAGAATACTAGGGACCTTCTCTGCAACATGGCAGCACAGAGGACAAACAGCAAGGCATCTTAGGTTACAGGAGAATTTTGCAAATGGATCATTGCTTTTGCTTATTTCCTTGAAGGAGGTTTGATCCTGTGGAAATATTTTAACTTTCAGAAATAAGGAGATACAACAGGAACTTCGACTCTGGGATTTGAAATTTGATGCGAGCTTCTTGTCCTTCTCAGGAAGAATCTTGAAAGAAGTAAGAATTTTTCAAGGAAGACGAGCGGTAAGACAGCTTCAAAATGGTCACCTTTTCGCTATTCATTTAGTCATTTGGGGTCAAATGAATAAAAACACAGGAACTAACTCAGGTCAGTAACTGTCACGGCTCTCTCTTCTTGGGCTACCTGTCCTTTGTCTAGGAGAGAGCAAGCGGGTGTTCAATTAAAATGCATAGACCATCCTTGGCATAGAGTAAACTCTGTATTTTGTCTCTGTCACTGTTGTGGTCCTCTCTCACGGCAAAACAGTATTCCAAATGTTTCCTTAAGACTCAACTACCTAGAATCAAGACGATCCAGAATAACCCATGATAGAATTCCAGTGTTACTACTCACCTCTTTCTTAAGAAAAAAATATGTAATTCATCCATGACTGAAGTTTAAAATGGTAACCTTTCGATAGGAAGTAGCACAGATTTGCAATGGAAAGGCTCTTCAATATATATTGATCAGCAAAGGCATCTTTTGCAGTGGAAAAGCTCTTCAATATATATTGATCAGCAAAGGCATTTTTTGAAATGCAAAAGTTCTTCAATATATGTATATTGATCAGCAAAGGCGTTATATATAATCTATGGAAATTTTTAAATGAAGTCTTATCCTATCTCTTCCAGTTTGACTCCCACCCACAATTTGCAGATTGGTCAAAAGAGACCAGAAGCGGACTCTTACTCAATGTGAAGTCACTACATCATTGGCTCCTACTCTATCCTGCAGGAAACTGCAGGGCAGCCTCCTCCTTTCTCCAGAGTCTACGGAGAGTCACCCCCGCCATGGGCATAGCTATGAGAGAGGCAAAAATGTAAGTTGAGCCGAAATCACCTCCAATGTGAAAACCGGTTATTAGCTCTCTGAAAGTGGAATCAGAAGATACTAAATGAGCAGAATCGGTCACTTGATCAAAACCCTGAAAGTTTGTAAAGAAAAAAAGTCTAGTCTACTCCAGTAACAGTAAAATAGGGTTTTGTGATGTATGGTTTGTGGCTATTGGGATTCATGCTAAGGAAGCCAAAAATTGAACTTATTTTGTTTAAAGAACAAACTTTTGGAGTGCCTGGGTGGCTCAGTCCGTTAAGCGCCCGATTCCTGGTTTCTGCTCAGGTCCGGCTCTGTGCTCAGTGGGGAGTCTGCTTAAGATTCTCTCTCTCTCTCTCTCTCTTTCTGCCCCTCCCTCCATGTGCACATGGGCTTGCTCTCTCCCTCTCTCTTTAATTCATAAGTAAATCTTTTAAGAAAAGCCTATCAACTGAAGTAACTATCTTAACATTGTATTTTGTTTTGTTTTATATTGTGTTTCATTGGCTGCATAAAATGTTAACGTTTCCTGTTTATTACCTTCTGAATATAGGTGTTATACACTTATTTTCTAGGCTTGAAGAAAATGATACAGTCCAATCCTATACAAGCGCCTTAGAAAATCACGTGTCATCCAAAACACAGATGGTAAGTGTCCATTTGATTGTAGCTTCATGTCTTGACATATAGTGTTATGAATCACATCTGTTCAGTTTTGAGTGGTAGACACTCAAAATTCTATCTCAAGTACCCTGTCCTTGGCAGGGTCTTCTCTCCAATTCCTGTCCTTGTCTCTCTCGGAGGCTGTCAGTCTGTTCACGGTCTCCAGCCTTTCTGACCTGTTCACCGGGGGGTGGGCCAACACTTTGGGAGAAAGTGGCCACAGTTTCTGAGGTCATCTCTCCAGTCCCTACTTCTCTCCTGTCTTAACCCTATAACTCTTTATGACCTTGTTAGACTGGCTGAGCCCCAAAGAGGCACAGTCCTTGTATTTTCATCAGCTCGAACAGCTGTTCTTAGGAGACTGACCTGTGCTATTCCAGAAACTGAATTTGGAGGAGACAATATTTGCTGACCACTCTCAGAAAACTCAGAAATCATCACATAAGAAATGAGAATCTAGGAGATGTTGCACTTGTATTTAAAAGCTTGACTTACTGACCTACTAAAATATACATAAATATATAAAAAGAGGGAGGGATGGGTGTGTGTGTGTGTGTGTGTGTGTGTGTGTGTGTGTTTATGTGAGGGGAGAGAGACAGAATGAGGGAGAGAGAGTGAGCTGGGAGGGGCAGCGAGAGTAAGAGGGGAGACAGAATCCCAAGCAGGCTGCACTCTCAGCACGGAGCCCGATATGGGGCTCCACCTCATGACCCCGTGATTATGACCGGAGCCTAAATCAAATGTTGGACACTCAACCGACTGAGCCACGCAAGTGCCCCAGGATCCATAGTTTTAAATTCTAACCACTCTGGATGGGACATGGAGCCTCCAAGGGTGCGCCCTTTTGCCGCCGCAACCACTGACTCAACATGATCCTTCTGTCTTCCAGGCAGGAACACAGACCCTGGGGGTTGTGTCTTGCAACTCACCTTTAAAGTGGGTTGGTGACTTCATGATTGACCACGCCTGAACACTTGGCACTTCTGAGCAAGCGACACCACTCAGCGTCGGGATTGGGCGTTAGTCTCACGAACAAGTAGACTCTGCTTGGAAAATGATATCTTTTTGAAACCTTTTCTTTTTAAAGGACAGCAGAGCTCTAAAAATGTCAAAATTAAATGGGGTTTATTTGTGTTATTTAAAATTGTGTAGGAAAGAAATAACCTATGTATGTAGTACTGATTACTCTTCAGATGGGTGGAAATTTACACGCGGAACGTTGAAGTGTTTTGCCACTTTGTCCGCAAAGAAGGGAAACATGGAGCTCGATTAGCACTTTTCATGCGTTCTCTCATGCGTGTTTCAGGGGTGACAGTACTGTTAGCAGTACCGTAATCAGAAGAGTCTTGAATACTCGGTTAAAATGAAGCTATTTTTTTTTCTCTCCCCTTAAAACTGTCTTTAAATAGATTCAGGAAACAAGATGTCAAACTTTCTGTTTTCTTATGCTCCTAAATAAAATAGTATTTTGCCGAGTGGTAGGGAGTAGATTAGCTTCAGGCATACCAAAAAGGGTACGGTTAAAAACAATGTAGTTGCTTTGCTTATAAACTAATCAATTTAGGTTTGCAACTTGAGCCAGTCCTGTAAGAAATAAAATTAAGACAAGTCATTTAAAAATATCTTGTACTCCATCTTACCTGCCAGGACTGCCCATAATGATGAGTCGAATACAGAGGATGGGTCCATCATCAGAGATAAATTAAGGCAACTGTTCTTTTCTGATGCTAGAATTTGACTTACGATCATACATTTCTAGAGATCTATAAAAAAACAGGAAGGAACAAATCCAAAGTGGTTATTAAAACTTTCTGAACACTTCCCATACGTACAATCAAAATCATTTATAACACTATATAGAAACTTCTGGATTTACAAATTTAAAATGATGTGATTCAATAAAGATACTCATATTAAAATCATTGAATTGGGTCTTATTTTAAAAACATATTCTGGTCTTAGGTTTCTTAATCTACAGGCTAGAAAAAAAGTGTTGGTTTTCTAAGATACACAGAAATATTTTTGTGACTCAGACAGTGTCCGATTTTTTTTTTTAAGATTTTATTTATTCGACAGAGATAGAGACAGCCAGCGAGAGAAGGAACACAAGCAGGGGGAGTGGGAGAGGAAGAAGCAGGCTCATAGCGCAGGAGCCTGATGTGGGGCTCGATCCCAGAACGCTGGGATCACGCCCTGAGCCGAAGGCAGATGCTTAACCGCTGTGCCACCCAGGCGCCCCAGTGTCCGATTTTATTAGCCTACTTGTACTTTGTCAATGAGGCGAAGGAGGCTGGTAGTCAACATTTCTAGGGGAGAGCCTTACCTTCCCAAAGGCTTATAAATCACACTTCTATAATGGATCCTAGTGCCTAGTTTCACACTGCTGAGTAGGTGTTGAGGGACTAATTAAAGGCCTTTCAAGAATGGATTTGGCCTAACTAGCAATGAAATGAAGAAAAAAATGAACTTCCTGACTCTGGCAATAGTGAATAAATCGCGTATATCAATCCTGCCACTGAGTGCAGCTCCGAGAGCCCGGCGAAAGATCAGAAAAGGATACTGAACAGCGTTGAGGATCCGGCGAGGCACAGAAGAACGTAACGCCCGTATCTAGCATCAGGAAATAGAGATGACTATTAGGATAGATACCAACTCCTGTCTTTTAATGTTTTTTCTTCTCTTTTCCTCCTCTTTTCTTTCTAGAAAGGCAGCCTGCCACATGAGCTGCCTCCTTTGGATGTGTCTGGAGTCTTGCAAGTTTGAATGCCCTGCGTTGTCCTACAGAGGGACCTTGAGTTCTGGTTTGCAGGATCTACAGGGGAGTGCAGCTGCTTGTATGCCCTTGACCGAAGAAAGGTCCTCCTCTATGGGGGAAGGTCATCCTCTTGCACCGAGCACACAGCTTCAGGAGGGTCCCCTATGGAGCAGTGAGGGAGGAAGGGGACACCTGCCTAGCCAGCTGGATCAGCGGAATCAACCCTGGTGATTAACGGGGTGACAGATGTCGCAGCCAGATTGCTCACATCCCCGTCTGCAACTTTAATAACCCTTCCCCATATAAGGCAACGTCTGGGCAGATTCCAAGGATTAGAACATGATCATCTTTTTGGGGGCGGGGCGGGGGAGGCATTATTCTGCCACAGAGACCTTGCCCAGGAGTGTCCGGGAGCAAGGACAAATTTGTAGAAACCCCTCCCTCCATAGGTACACAGGGAGAGAATAAGAGCGACTCAGGGGAGCCCCCTGCTGGACTCTTAGAGGACAGCACTCTTAAGCAATCTGGCCTGTGTCTTGCGCTTCTCTCCCCACTGTCCTCCTCACTCTGCACAGGTGACAGCTGACCTGCCCTGGGTGAAAGATTAGTGGGGAACCCCTCAGCTCTGCTCCACTCCCTCACTCACCCAGCTTTCGGTTCTACCTGTCCCTCCCCCTGCCGGCGTCTTTGGCCCAGGCAGGGCTGACCCAGCCACTCGGTGTCCAAGAGCCCGGGACAGATGGCCACTGTCCCCTGCACTGGAAACAGCAACCGTGCTGGTCCCCGGGAGCAGCTTGGCTGCAGCAACCCCTACGCAGTGTTCCCAAACTCCTGATCCACAGAACTACAAGGACTCCTAGGGATCTAGGAGGGATTCTGGGGCTCCAGGTCAGGCCGCCGGGCTTTCCATCTCTGGGCTCTAGTCTGGAGCTGAGGCTGATTATGACCCTCACTGTGGGACATCTGCTTGGTGCCTGCATTGTGTTCAGGGCACACAGGGAAGTGGGAGAAAAACCTGTGGGCCGCCCATACCTGCTCACTGCCCACAGCCTTTCTCATCCCTGTTGCTCAGTGCGCAAGTGGCTGCCGCTGAGTTCCGGGGAAGTGTCCTGGGGGCTCACACACGGCCGTCCTTTCTCTTCCGGTCCCCTGGCACTGGGTGTGTCGCTGTACCCCATTTTCTATGGTCCTGAGTATGGTCTGCTGACTCAGCTGTCCTCACCGTCTGGGGCTCTTGCTCAGAAGTTGACTCTGTCCAGCACTGGAAACGTATGGATTATTATGTTAGTTCCTGGGACCAGCTTCCCTCCGGGAAAAACCTCAGGGTCCCCCCCTTCCCCAAAACTCTTGCTCACCCCATCTCCTGATTCTTTATGTGCACCCCCAAACTATAGCTATCTGGTGGAGACCACTTCACTGGGCTCAGGGCTTCACTGTGGAACAGAGGCTGCATCCTGAAGAGGAGGCTCACGGGCAGTAATGAGTCCCCTGTCTGTGATGAGGGGAGCATGGGGTGCAGTTGTCTCTCTCCAGGGTCCCCTTTCTGTAAGTGCCCCTAGTCCTCAGGCAGCGGGGGGTGCTGTGGGCCCTGCTAGCACCCCCAGGGCACAGCTGCTGCTCATTCTCAGCCCTGGGCAGAGAGCCCTGTCTCTCCGGCTGAGAGGAGCAAGTAGGAAGCAGAGCTCCGGTGACATGTCCATGACAACCTAGACCCTTCCCCTGCCCCTCCTCCCTCTCTGCCCAGGTGATCTGCTGTCAGCCATTTCCTTCTTATCTGAGGGGCATAACGTGACAATGGCTTCAGACTCACCATTCCTGTGTCTCTCTCCCTTTATTTCCGGGCCCTGGGCACAGTAGGCAGTGTCTTGGGAATCTCGGTGTTGGGGTATCCTGGACACAGAGGTACCTGCCTTGCACTGGACAGGGCAGCATCTTTGGACCATGAGGTGCAGGCTGGTATCAACAGCTCCCTGGTGCTGCCCCCCAAACTGTGATGCCCGGAAGTTCTTGGCACTCACCTCATTCCAATACTGTGGTTATGCTTGCCACTTCAGTTCGTTGTGGAGGGAATCATCTTAGATTCAACAGAAAACTTTGAGCCTATTTAGAACAACGATCTGTTCATTGAATAGGTGTAAGAAGTGACCTCCTAGGCTTCCCGTGTGAGTTCTATTCCTTGGGAAGTTGTCTGGATGACTCATCGCATGTCTTCAGGGGCTATAGATTAGCCGTGCTTTTCTGCCTGGCTTTGGACATGCAGCTTAACCCCTCTGCAGAGGTGACTAAGCTCCCTTTACAAGTTTGGACTAAATGGACAAAGGCCAGTTAAGTGCTTGAGACACGTAGGGGAGCATGGAGGGTGGGGGGTTCTTTGGAAGGGCCTGAGAGACTGTACAATGAGCAACGGGCCAGGAGGGTAGTGACACACAGGGAAGCACTGCTGTGTATCCCACATCCCCTAGGTTCTGCTAGAGACATCCAGCCCCTTGGACGTCTGTGATTTAAGGAAAAAATGGCAGGCACACAACACAGAACTGAGAAAAGAATGCCCATGACGGCAGTTGACTGGGGTTGGCTGTGACAGTGGGGGCCATAGCTGTGATGAGAATGGCCACAGCAAGGACCTCAGAGCTGCACAGAGGCTCGTGCTTGCTAAGAGAGGAGGTCTGTACCGAGGACATGACCCAGTAATGTGGGGCCAGGCCAGCAGAAGGCCGCCACGCAACACTTAGTGACAGGTAACATGACAAATACATTCCAAGGACCTTACGTGAATAATACTTCTCTCTGGCCTCACGAGCGCCCCTTGAGGATGGTACTGGAATTACTGTCACTCCTATTTCAGACGGGAGGAAAGAGGCTCCTTGAGCCTGGGTCACGTGGTGTGAAGGGCAGGACTGGGCATGGAGTAGACTGTGCAGATTCAGATCCCGCACCATCCCCAGTGTAGAGTGTTGTCCTCATTGTCCTGTCCCCAGAGAATCTCCATCCTGTTCACCAGGTGCAAGGGGGCGTGGTGAGTGAGAACCTCACATCCTCTGTCTTCATGGATCCTAATTATTCTGGGGAAGATACACATTAAATAACGACATAATAAATTGTCCCCTAATAGGAGATCCCTGAAACAGACCACCTGGGCACAGCTCTGGTCGGGGAGATCTTGGGAGGCTCAACTGTAGGATACTGTCGCTATCCTGGGTCATATTACTCATTATGCTGTTTTAAGAAAATTCCTTTGAGGAGCACCTGGGTGGCTCAGCTGGTTAAGTGTCTGCCTTCAGCTCAAGTCGTGATCCTGGGGTCCTGAGATCCAGCCCTGCATCGGGCTCCCTGCAATGGAGAGACTGCTTTCCCCCTCTCCCTCTGCACCTCCTCCCTGCTCATGCTAATTTATATTTAAAAAATCTTTATAAATAAATGAATAAAATCTTCTTTTAAAAAAGAAAATGCCTCCAGAAAGGAGACTAACTTCTGTTTTTAAGTTTATTTGTACATATTTGACCTAACAGTACGCACACGACTGCAAGATGGGTTTCCCCCTGAGCTGCAGTTTACATTGAACTGTGTGTGTTATAAATACCCAAGGATAATCTGTCATGCACTGTGGCCTGAGGATATTCAAAAGGATATGATTTGTCCAATGACTTCAATGGAGATGGCAGCTGACAGACCCTGAATTTCTCCCCTCCGAATAAAGCCATGAAGAAACGGTCACAAATTGCCACTATCGACATTTTCAGAATTCTGGAGATGAATGGAAGCTTGCAGCAACAGAGGGAATGTGGATTCCAGAAAAACAGCCGCTGAGTCTCAGTCAGAACCATGAGTTTTGTGCTGTTCTCACCTGCCTAGCCCCCGTGCCCTGCTCGGTGTCTCCACAGCCGTCCAGAAAACTAAGAGCCCACATTCACAGTGAAAGTCGGCCACGTGGCAGTCAGCCACCAGAGAGAGCAAGGGGGTTCTGGAGCCTCCGCAGAACCTCATTCCTAGAAAAGAATCACTACTGGACCTATCTGGTGGGTTTCTGCCAGACTCCACTCCTTCAGCGGTCTGTCTTTAACCTGATCTGGAGCTTTCCAGAACAAAGAGGCCTTTCCGCTGTCAAAATGGAACAAAACAAACGTACAGGCAATTGTTTAATTTGGGGTTGCTTAACGTGACGGATAATAGTTGGAGCAAGCAGTAGGCTAGCAAAAACCTTAAGAGCTGAGAAATGAAATTTCCATAGGGACTTTGGAAAGCTCTGACTTAGTCCTAGAATGTGTGCAAGTGTAAGGCTGTACGCGTGCTCAGGAAAGACTTGACAGGCCCCCATGTTGTCCCCTTGGGCTGACCTTGATGTCCTGCAGAAGCAGCAAGTGAGGGTTACAGCAATTCTCAGCTGTAGCTGAGTTTTGAAGACGTGATTCAACAGGCCCACAGGACCCCTCAGCCAAAACGGAGTGACGTCCCAGTTCCAGGCTGTTAATGAAATCTCTATCCAGTCAATGGCTGGACCACCAAGTAGCCTAGCAGGGACTGCAGTGGTCACACATGACCAAGCGTACAGACTTTGGAGAATGAGTTCAGAAAAGCCACTCACAAGAAAACAAGAAATAACAAAAAAATAGCAAAAACGTGCAGTCCTGGGGAGGGGCCAGATATGATTCCCAGAGTTGCTGTATTATTTTGAATGTCCAGTTTATGGCCCCCACCCTCAATAATAGTCATAATAAGAGACCTACAGGTAAATTAGAAAGTCTGGCTCTGTGCAGAAAAGAGCTGGCATAGCAGGGTTGAGACGGCTTTCCTTAGAAAGGTCTACTTCCTCGATTGGCCACTGGCTGAAGTCTGGGAACATGGAATCAGGCGTGTCCCCACCATCCTTTGGTAAGAGTGGCTTGCTGTGCTCAAAGTGTTTGTGTGAACACTGGTTTATGCTGAGAATCTCTTCCCTGCTGGAATTCTGGCATTCGGGCTATGTGCTAAGTGACTGGTCCCCACTAAAAACCTGTGGGTGCCCAGTGTCTCTAATGAGCTTCTCTGGAAGACAACAGTTCATACATGTTGTCTCAAGTTATTGCTGGAAGGATGAGATGCACTTGTGTGACTCCATTGCAACAGGATTCTTGAAAACCGATGCCTGGTTTTCTCTGGACCTCCTCCCATGTGCCTTTCTCCTTTGCTTCTTTTGCTTTAGTGGGCTTTCATGGTAATAAATCACAGCCATCAGCATGACTACATGCTGAGTTCCCAGAGAGTCACAGATGTGGGGGGTGCTCTTGGGCTGACCCTCAACCCCCCAGTACAGAAGCTGTTCCTGAAAGAAGTCCAGACATTGGACAAATACTCTTTGTTTTTTTAAAGATTTTATTTATTTATTTAAAAGGGAAAGTGAGAGAGAGAATAAGTGGGGGATAGGCAGAGGGAGAAGCAGACTCTGGGCTGAGCTCAGAGCCCCATGTGGGGCTCTATCCCAGGATCCTGAGATCCTGACCTGAGCCAAAATCAAGAGTCAGTCGCTCAACTGACTGAGGCACTGAGGTGCCCCCAGACAAATACTTTGTATCAGCTATTTTAAGTATGTTCAAAGACTTAACAGAGCTCATAGCTTAAGAACTAAACTATGAGTACAAGAATTAGGTCTCTCCAAGTATAGAATAACAATGAAAAAGAAGTAAAGGAGAACCAAATAGAACTTCTGGAGTTCGAAAAGCATAGTCATGGCTGAAAATGTCACTAGAGGGGCTTGTATTGGTTTCCTGGAGCTGTCATCACAAATGATGACACACTACAAGCCTTCAGACAACAGAAGTTTCCTGTGACGCGCTTCTGTGTGAAAAGCTGGAAGTCTGAGGTCAAGCTGTAGCCTAGGAAAGAGGCAGGGAATGATGCCTCCTCACCTCTTTCTCGCTTTCAGTATCCTTCTGGACACCCCAGCTTTCCCTGGCTTGCAGCTGCAGGTACCCCCACCTCTGCCATCACATGGCCTTCGCCCCTGGGTCTGTGTGTCCAAACCTCTCTTGCTCTCATGAGGACAACAGCCTTTGGATTAGGGCCCGCCCTAATCCAGGGTAACCTTATTCTAACTTAATTATATCTGGCAAGAGCTTACTTCTGAATAAGGACACTTTCACAGGTACTGGGGGTTAGAACTTGAATATCTGATTGAGGGGGAAAGGGACAGAGTAAACCCTGTTTAACTGAACAGCAGATTTTGATGGAAGGAAGACAGAACCATCCTATTTAAGGATAGAAAAATTGAGATCTGGTCTGACGGATGGTAAATTAGAAAAATAAGGGTGGGAAGAAAATACAGAGCTACCAAGGACCTGCAAAACACTATCAAGCATACCAATGTATGCACCGAGAGAGTCCCAGAAAGCCATGAAAGAGAAAGGGAACAGAGAGAATATGTGAAGGAGTAAGAGCCAAGCTCCCACCAAATTTGATGAAAAACAGTAACCAAAACGTTCAAGAACACCAAGTGCGATCAACTCACATCACCGTCCGATAGTTCAAGGCCCAAGACAAAGGGTTGTGAGAACAACAGAGAAGGGACTAATCGTGAACAAAGTCTCCTCGGTAAGATTAACAGCAAATTTTCATCAGAAACCATGGAGGGATGTGGGATGAGATAAAGTGCTACAAGACAAAAACCTGCCAACCGAGAATTCTGTGTCTAGCAGGGATGTCCTTCAGTAATACAGGAGACATGAAGACATTCCAGATAAACAAAATCCAAGTGTATCCATTGCTATCACCAGCCTTGCAAGAATTAGTGAGTCCTTCCAGCTGAAAAGCAAAGACAGCAGAGGAACTTAATTCTACAGGCAGAAGTAGTTACGTAGGTAAATAGAAAAGAAAGTACAAATGGGTAAGTCCATAAACACAGATGGATAAGAACATAAAATGAATATAGTCTAAGCTTATAAACAATATATTTTCTTCTGATTTCAAATATAAATGTGTAGTAAATATTACAAATATGGATAAATTATATATATTATAAATAAAATATATATGTTAATGAGCACATGATGTATAAAGATGTGATTTGAGTAACAAAAATGGCAAAAAAGAGAGGACAATGATCGGAGACATTAAGAGTCAGGTCTCTGTATGCCACTGAAATTAATTTGGTATTCATCGGATTAGAATGTTAGCAATGAGGGGCGCCTGGGTGGCTCAGTCGTTAAGCGTCTGCCTTTGGCTCAGGGCGTGATCCCAGCGTCCTGGGATCGAGCCCCACATCAGGCTCCTCCGCTAGGAGCCTGCTTCTTCCTCTCCCACTCCCCCTGCCTGCATTCCCTCTCTCACTGGCTGTCTCTCTCTATCAAATAAATAAATAAAATCTTAAAAAAAAAAAAAAGAATGTTAGCAATGAAGATGTTAGTTGTAATCTCCAGCGAAACTACCACGTATACCTGGAATATCTAGTAAAAGAAATGACATGAAAATTTAGTTGGTACACTAGAAAATAACTAACACAAAAGAAAGCAGGACTGGAGACCATAAAGATATAACACATACAGAAAACAAACAGAAAAATGATAGATTTCAATGCTACCTGATAAGTAATTAACTTAAATGTACATGAATTATACATCCAAGTAAGAGGCAGGTGCTGGCACAATGGATACAAAATTACATTCTCTCGCTCTGCCATCTGCATGAGAGTCATGCTTTAAATCCAAGACATAGGGAGATGCAGGTAAGATGGTGGAGGAGTAGGGGTCCCCTTTTTCAGCCGGTCCCCTGAGCCGAGCTGGATAGGTACCAGATCATCCGGAAAACCCGCGGAAGCTTCCTGAGACGCAGGAAGATACATCTGGATCTCTACAAGTGAACATCTCCAACACTGAGTATTGAGGTACGAAGCGGGGAGCCATGAATCCTCGCACAGATATCGAAGATAAACGGAAGGGGGAGGGAACCTCCATGCTCGGGCACCAGGAAGCGGTGGCCACCTGCACGGGGGAGCGGGCCGGACTCACGGACCGGCACCCGTGAGAGAGCGGACTGAGACTGTGAGCCCGGGAATGCATGCGTGTCCAAACTGAAAACTGGCACTCCGGTGTGCTCACTGGAACCGGATTGAGACCGGGAACTCAGGAGCGCAAGCGCGCACAACCAGACTGAAAACCTGAGCTCTGGAGCGCGGGAACCTCACTGAAACAGGGAGCTCGGGAGCGCGCAGGGGCGGCTGGTGGCTGGCAGTGTTAGAAACACAAAGGACAGAGATGTGCTGGCGCTGGAAGCGAGGGCTGGGATGCCGCTGCAGGGTTTTTAGCAGCACCAACACAAACAGAGTTACAAAGGCCAGGAGAGCTCAGTGGAGAGCGGACTGCGATCTCTCTGTTCTGAGACAGAGGCTGGGATACGGCCACTGCTGCTCTGACTCTCAGAAGAGCCACAGAAAACCACCAGGGAAAGCCGCCAGAGAACAAAAGCCTGGAAATACCAGCTCATATTGTGCCCATGTCCATCCCCCCTCAGAAGGGAGACTCTACGTGAACAGGGTTCCCTGAGTATCAGCACAGCAGGCCCCTCCCCCAGAAGGCAGGCTGAAAAATCAAGAAGCCCACATCCCTAAGGTCCCTATGAAACAAGAGCACACTGCCTGGGTCCTGGTCAATAATTTAGGCTCTGGGCAACCCCACAACCTCTCCTCATCAGAATGACAAGAAGGAGAAGCCCCCCCCCCCTGCCCAGCAAAGAAAAGACAATGAGGCTGTGGCCTCTGCCACAGAACTGATGGATATGGATATAACCAAATCATCAGAAATGGAGTTCAGAGTAACAATGGTCAAGATGATGTATAGACTTGAAAAAATATTAACGAAAATATTAACGAGAATATAGACTCTCTAAGGGCGGAAATGAGAGCGAATTTGGCAGAAATTAAAAATGCTATGAATCAAATGCAGTCGAAACTAGATGTTCTGATGGCCAGGGTGAATGAGGCAGAACAAATTAGTGAATTGGAGGATGGGATGATAGGAGAGAAAGCTAAAACAGAAACGTGGCTCAAAAAAATCCAATCTCGGGGGCACCTGGGTGGCACAGCGGTTGAGCGTCTGCCTTCGGCTCAGGGCGTGATCCCAGTGTTCTGGGATAGAGCCCTGCATCGGGCTCCTCTGCTGGGAGCCTGCTTCTTCCTCTCCCACTCCCCCTGCTTGTGTTCCCTCTTTCACTGGCTGTCTCTGTCAAATAAATAAATAAAATCTTAAAAAAAAAAATCCAATCTCAAGAATGTAGGTTACGGGAGATTACTGACTCAATGAAACGCTCCAATGTCAGAATCGGCATCCCTGAGGGGGTGGAAAAAGAGAGAGGTTTAGAAGAGATATTTGAACAAATTGTAGCTGAAAACTTCCCCAATCTAGCAAAGGAAACAAGCATTCATGTCCAAGAGGCAGAGAGGACCTCTCCCAAGGTCAACCATGACAAACCTACGCCACGTCACATCATAGTGCATTTCACAAATATTAGATCCAACGATACAGTATTGAAGGTGGCCAGGGCAAAAAAAGTTCTCACATACAAAGACAAAAATATTAGGATTACGTCAGACCTGTCTACACAGACCTGGAATGAGAGAAAGGATTGGGGGAGCATTTTCAAAGCTCTTTCAGAGAAAAACATACAGCCAAGGATCCTTTATCCAGCAAGGCTGTCATTCAGAATTGATGGAGAGATAAGGACCTTCCAGAATTGCCAGTCACTAACCAATTTCCTAACCACAAAACCAGCCCTACAGGAGACATTAAGGGGGGTTCTATAAAAGTAAAAAGGCCCCAAGAGTGATACAGAACAGAAATTTACAATCTCTAGAAACAAAGACTTTACAGGCAACGTGACATCATTAAAATCATATTTCTCAATAATCACTCTCAATGTGAATGGCCTAAATGCTCCCATAAACGCCACAGGGTGGAAGATTGGATAAAAAGACATGACCCGGGGCACCTGGGTGGCACAGTGGTTAAGCATCTGCCTTCGGCTCAGGGCGTGATCCTGGCGTTATGGGATCAAGCCCCACATCAGGCT
>NW_024425897.1:11999416-12013245 GCF_017311325.1 Ursus maritimus
TATTATTCAACATAGTACTAGAAGTCCTTGCAACAGCAATCAAACAACAAAAAGGGATAAAAGGTATCCAAATCGGCAGAGAAGAAGTCAAACTGTCTCTCTTCGCAGATGACATGATACTCTACATGGAAAACCCAAAAGAATCCACTCCCAAACTATTAGAAGTTATAGAGCAATTCAGTAATGTGGCGGGATACAAAATCAATGTTCAGAAATCAGTTGCATTTCTATACACGAATAATGGGACTGAAGAAAGAGAAATTAGGGAATCCATCCCATTTACAATAGCACCAAAAACCATATGTTACCTTGGAATTAACTTAACCAGAGACGTAAAGGACCTATATTCTAGAAACTATAAATCACTCTTGAAAGACATTGAGGAAGACATAAAAAGATGGAAAAATATTCCATGCTCATGGATTGGAAGAATTAACATAGTTAAAATGTCTATGCTACCCAGAGCAATCTACACTTTCAATGCCATCCCGATCAAAATACCAATGACATTTTTCAAAGAACTGGAACAAACAGCCCTTAAATTTGTATGGAACCAGAAAAGGCCCCGAATCGCCAAGCAATTGTTGAAAAGGAAAAACAAAGCTGGGGGCATCAGGGTGCCGGATTTCGAGCTGTACTACAAAGCTGTGATCACAAAGACAGCATGGTACTGGCACAAAAACAGACACATAGACCAATGGAACACAATAGAGAACCCAGAAATGGACCCTCAGCTCTTTGGGCAACTAATCTTTGACAAAGCAGGAAAAAACATCCAGTGGAAAAAAGACAGTCTCTTCAATAAATGGTGCTGGGAAAATTGGACAGCTACATGCAAAAGAATGAAACTAGACCACTCTCTCACACCATACACAAAGATAAACTCCAAATGGATGAAAGACCTCGATGTGAGACAGGAATCCATCAAAATCCTAGAGAACATAGGCTGCAACCTCTTTGGTATCGGCCACAACAACTTTTTTCATGACACATCTCCAAAGGCAAGAGAAACAAAAGATAAAATGAACTTGTGGGACTTCATCAAGATAAAAAGCTTCTGCACAGCCAAGGAAATAGTCAAAAAAACTAAGAAGCAGCCCACAGGATGGAAGAAGATATTTGCAAATGACACTACAGATAAAAGGCTGGTATCCAAGATCTACAAAGAACTTCTCAAACTCAATACACAAGAAACAAATAAACAAATCATAAAATGGGCAGAAGATATGAATAGACACTTTTCTAATGAAGACATACAAATGGCTAACAGACACATGAAAAAAATGTTCAAAAGCATTAGCCATCAGAGAAATTCAAATCAAAACCACACTGAGATACCACCTTATGCCAGTTAGAATGGCAAAAATTGACAAGGCAAGAGACAACAATTGTTGGAGAGGATGTGGAGAAAGGGGATCCCTCCTACATTGTTGGTGGGAATGCAAATTGGTACAGCCACTCTGGAAAACAGTGTGGAGGTCCCTTAAAAAGTTAAAAATTGGGGGCGCCCGGGTGGCACAGCAGTTAGGCATCTGCCTTCGGCTCAGGGCGTGATCCCGGCGTTATGGGATCGAGCCCCACATCAGGCTCCTCCACTAGAAGCCTGCTTCTTCCTCTCCCACTCCCCCTGCTTGTGTTCCTTCTCTCGCTGGCTGTCTCTATCTCTGTCGAATAGATGGGTGGGATCTTTAAAAAAAAAAAAAGTTAAAAATTGAGCTACCCTATGATCCAGCAATTGTACTACTGGGTATTTACCCCAAAGATACAGACATGGTGAAGAGAAGGGCCTTATGCACCCCAATGTTCATAGCAGCATTGTCCACAATAGCTAAATCGTGGAAGGAGCCAAGATGCCCTTCAACAGATGACCGGATTAAGAAGATGTGGTCCCGGGGCGCCTGGGTGGCACAGCGGTTAAGCGCCTGCCTTCGGCTCAGGGCGTGATCCCGGCGTTATGGGATCGAGCCCCACATCAGGCTCTTCAGTTATGAGCCTGCTTCTTCCTCTCCCGCTCCCCCTGCTTGTGTTCCCTCTCTCGCTGGCTGTCTCTATCTCTGTCAAATAAATAAATAAAATCTTTAAAAAAAAAAAAAAAAAGAAGATGTGGTCCATATATACAATGGAATATTACTCAGACATCAAAAAGAATAATTTCTCAACATTTGCTGCAACATGGACGGGACTGGAGGAGATAATGCTAAGCGAAGTAAGTCAAGCAGAGAAGGACAATTATCATATGGTTTCACTCATTTATGGAACCTAAGAAATAGCAGGGAGATTGGTAGGAGAAGGAAGGGAAGAATGAAGGGGGGGTAATCAGAAGGGGGAATGAACCATGAGAGACTATGGACTCTGGGAAACAAACTGAGGGCTTCAGAGGGGAGTGGGCTGGGGGAATGGGATAGGCTGGTGATGGGTATTAAGGAGGGCACGTATTGCATGGTGCACTGGGTGTTATACGCAACTAATGAATCATGGAACTTTACATCAAAAACCAGGGATGTACTGTATGGTGACTACCATAATAAAAAAATTAATAAATAAAAAATAAAATAAAATAAATCCAAGACATAAAGAGATTGAAAGTAAAAGGACGGAAAAATATATGCCAAGCAAATAGTCACCAAAAGAGAACTAGACTGGCTTTGTTAATATAAGGGAAATAAGTTTTATGCAAATTTTTTCTAGACACACATAAGAACATGCTATGGTGACAGAAGCATCCATCCTTCAAAGAGATCACTGTAAACATTTTGCACTTAAGAAGAGAGCTCCAAATACATGAAATTAAAAAGAGAAGCAGACCTGTCAACACTAGTCGTTGGAAACTTCACTACTGGACTGCTAATAGTAAAGAAAATCTGTCACTTCTTGTGACGCTCACATCTGCACTGTGGGGTGGGCAGGTAGGGGCTGTGATCTATATTTTATGACTCAGGGCACTGACATTTAGAGAGATTAAGTGACTCACTCAGAGTCACAGCCCTGATGAGCGATGGCTCTGAGGCAGGGGATATACAGATGTCTCCCTGGGAATAGAGATCCCTGACCACGGGGGTATGAGATAGTGCCCCAGCCCTTTCTCTCCTCCCTTGCCCACATCCTCCTGCCCCAAGGTTGCTGGGAGGAGACAGCTGGCACCCTAAGGAGGTGTTGTCCCGAGAGAATGGCTCAAAACCCGACCCAATTCCTGGCTCTTCGATCCCTGACCCAAAACACAATGCCTTTCCCCCATGATGGACGGGGGTGGGGGTGATCCAAACACGTCTCCATCTCCCCCTCCCCCTTTGCCCCCCAGCACTTGATGCTACCAGCTGCCTTGCTGGTGGTCAGGTGACCCCCCGGAATGACCACTGGTCTGCTTGAATCCCAACTGTCTCAGAACCCAGAACATTCTAAACCAACTGCCCACGTGACAGTTGCCCAAAGAATTAGCTTCATAGTCAACTGACCAAAGCTGGGTGATGAGCAGTTAACGTCAGCTAGGAGAGGGGTCTGCGGGGCTGGTGCTCTGGTGGCTTAATGGATGAAGTCTACAAACCCCCAGGGCTCGCTGACCAAGGATCTGACTCAAACTCTGAGCAGCCAGAACGAAGGCATGGCTGAGAGCAGGCAGGGGCTCCCTGGCTCTGAGTGTGCACCGTCCCTGCTCCTTCCTTCCTCCCTGACATCCAGTCTCTGCTGTACAAACTACAGTCCCTCCCCTGCAATCTCCTTACTGAATTTATTCCCGCAGCGCCTTCAGTGGACTAGTCAGTGGGGTGATAGTTGTGGCTCTACCCTGTTGTTTGGCCAGAAGCCCATTGTGATGAGGCTGGGGCAGTGCTGGGGACAGCCACTAGATTTTCTGACCACAGATGATTTTCTTGTGGGTCCTGTGCTTGAATCCCTCAAGATCTTCTCTTTTGTAACCATGGCTCTTTGTGAGCCATGATCCTGGAAAGTGCACCACCATGGAGAGAACGTTGATACGCCACTGGGAGAAGACCCTGGGAGTGCATTCATTCATTCCCAGGTCACACTCCCGTTTTTGTTCACCCGTGCCTGGGAAGCCAGCTGAGTCCGAGCTGGGCTCAGAAGAGGGGTGCTGCGACGTGGTGTGCGCTTACCACCCCCAGCAGACTGGTGTGTGGGGACGCGACTTCACTGAGATGGGACAGTACAGAAAAGATAATATAGGGGACAGTGACCGGGAGCATGGGAGCCGCTGTCGGCTGCCTGGTATCCGATCATACTAGAAGCCACATGCACTTGGGAAAGTTACCTAACCCCTCTGTCCTCGGTTCCCTGTTCTGTGATATGGGGCCTGCTTCCTAGAATCACGCTAGAAAGCTTACTCTAAGAAAATCCAGATAATGCCGGAGGAATGACTGGGCCCTCCGAAGTGCTACAGAAGTGATCCTACAGGACACGTCTGGAAGAATAAGCAAGAAACGCAGGAGCGGCTGCCTCCAGAGAGGAAACGGGATGGCTGAGGGGCAGGGGGGGTGGAAGGTGACCTTCCAGCCTAAACATGCACGGCGCTTTCCCGCTCAGGCAGAGTATCTGCCACCAGCCGGCCGCGGGATGCACGGGGCAGGGCCAGTCACCCGATTCCCTAGTTCATGGCACTGAAGTTCAGAGATTTTAAGTGACTTGTCCAGAGTCATAACACTGATGACAGATGGATCTGGGACAGGCATGCAGGTGGTTCCCTGGGGACAGAGATCCCTGAATGTCCAGAGTCCTCTAGATCGTGTTCTGGACTCCAGACCAAGGGCTACCCTCCCTCTGTCCCCTAAACTTTCCTTGTTGGGACGGGGAGGTGCCTGCGACAAAGAAGGGCACATGCCTGACTTGACCTCCACCCACAGGTTTCAATCCCTGACCCAGAAGCTGTGACGTTTTCCTTAAAGGAGCCCCTTGAAGGGTCAGGGGGTCCAATCTCTGTCCCTCCTCCCTCAGCATCTGCCCGACGTGAGCTCCTGGGGATCTGACCAACAGTCCGCTCGGCCCCCACGTGGCTCAGAGTCAGTTGAGTCATTCCCTGGACGTATTCAGTTCTCTCCCCAGAGATGGATTTCTCTGGCCTACTTTTGGGAGCTGAGAGCGGATCAACTTGACCTTGTTAAAATCTTCATCTTTATTTTCTCCATCACAGACCCTGGGAAGGGCATTACAATAGAAAGAGCTGTTGACATCTCGCTATCAGAAGACCATAGAAAAAGGAGTGATAAGCTCATCCGAGTTCAAACTTTTGATCCCATGGTTCATCGTTTGCCTAGCAAAGCCACCTGAGTCAGAGAGGGCTTTAGGAAGGTCTTAGGGTTCATATAGCCTTCAAATACCCCACAGAGAATGTAAACTGATGCAGTCACTATGAAAAACAATATGGAAGTTCCTCAAAAAATTTACAAAAGACCTACCATTGGTTCCGGCCATTCCACTTTTGGATAATAAATCCAAAAGAACTGAAGTGTGGATTTCAGAGAGATAGCTGCCCATGTTAAGCAGCTCTATCCACCAAAGCCAAGGTACAGAAACAACTTAATGTCCACTGGCGAACGAATGGATAAAGAAAATGTGGTCTATGCATACAATGAGATATTATTCCACCTTAAAAGGAAGGAAATCTCAACATGTCATCTCCCTGAAAGGAAGTGTCTGGGGGTCCAATCTGTGTCCCTCCCCCCTCAGCATCTTCACACATCAGCTGTCCGAGGTGAGCTCCTGGGGATCTGACCAACAGTCTGCTTGGCCCCCATGTGGCTCAGAGTCCAGGCATTTCCAAGCCCACCTGACATATCTCTAGTGAATTAGCTTGGCCGTCACCCGCCAACCCCAGTCAAACGGTTAGTGCTGATTAATGAGGACAGTTTCCAGCTGCGCTGGTGTTTGATGGTGTGCTTCCTGTGAACATTTATATTTTACATTGTTTTTAATTGCTGCTTACTCCACATATTGTGCAGTGCACATGTCTTAAGTGTATGGCTGTACAGTTTCTTACACACATGACTGCTGCCAACCCCCAGTCCCCCATGCAGATCGGCTCCAGTCCCCTGATAGCCTCTTCTAGAAGGACGTCACAGTTGTCCCAGATTTATTAGGCTACAAGCATGAAATCAGCTACTCCATGAATGTTCCAAGCACAACGATTATACATAATTGGCACAAAAATATTTGTGGCAGGGGCGCCTGGGTGGCACAGCGGTTAAGCGTCTGCCTTCGGCTCAGGGCGTGATCCCGGCGTTCTGGGATCGAGCCCCACGTCAGGCTCCTCCGCTATGAGCCTGCTTCTTCCTCTCCCACTCCCCCTGCCTGTGTTCCCTCTCTCGCTGGCTGTCTCTGTCTCTGTCGAATAAATAAATTTTAAAAAAATCTAAAAAAAAAAAATATTTGTGGCAGCAGCCTGGAATGGTGGTGGAGCAGCGGGAGAGCTGGGAGAATCCCATTTCCACGTTGGGAGTGTGGGGGCAGGGCAAGGAAGCCGAGAGAAGCTTCCCAGAAGCATTTGGGCTTTCACAAAGTGAGCAGAGGGCGGTGCCCACACGAATTCAGCGACTGCTACCTTTGCTTCAAGGGCTGTCCTGTTTTTGTGTTTCATTTTACACAAAAACGTTTTAAAGATAAAACTAGCAGGAGATAAAATTCAGCTTCATGTGAAAACCTCCAGCATTAACTATAAAACGTATCCCTGCACCATGTTAGCTGCTGGGACCAGAGGAGCCGCAGCGGGGCAGACCTGGGTCCTTGGCCTCCTGTCCCGGTAAACTCCCAGACACTTTGCAAGTCCAGGTGCTCTGAGGCCTTAGCTGACACCTACAGGGCACTCCCTTCCCAGGTGTCTAAGTGGCACCTGCAGCACAAACACAGGTGAGCCGCCCTGCTGGCATGAGCTCTCTGTCCTCCTCACTTTTCCCAGAAGTCTGAATTGGGAAGTCAGGGCCGTGGTCCCATACAAATATGGAGCAGATGTCAGTTTCCAGGACAGATGTTCCCAGCGCATCCTTCACTTACCTGCTCTGGTTCTTACCGCCCTCCTGGTTTCCTTGCGCGGTCACATGCAGAACGGCCACCAGGGGGCTCCCGTGAGTTTTGTTGCTTCCTGGAAGCGCGAAAGAGAAAGTTAGGGAAGCAATGGAGAACATGGGCACCGGTTTGCCTTCTGCTTTTCCTCTGTCCCCTCCACACTCACATTTCCTCTTGTTCTTCCCCTTTATCACCTTTTCCGTCCTTCGCCCCCTCTCTTGAGCCCAGGACAAGAGAATTTTTGACACCAGACTTCTGTGGGACCAGTCCTGACAGCTGGTGGGAAGAGAAGAACGGGGCATGTTCAGAACCCCATCCCGCCACCAGGGGCAGGAGAGCACGAAGTGGTGGTGGGGGGTGGGTGCCTGGGGCAGAGCCAGGCTTCCGGAGCCCCTCTAGCGGGGTAGGGGGTTAGTCCTCCTCGCCACACCCCCCTGCTCCCTGCCCACCGCTCAGGGCTGCTCAGCACCATTCAGCGGAGCAGACCTGGGTCAGGAACCCCAGAGATGTTGGAGAGCAGTGAGGGGGGCAGTGGCAGGGGATTTTAGACATTGGAGATGCGAGGACCTCCGGTGCCGGGATGGGACTGGGTCCTTCAGGATGGCAATCCTATCCAAACAGGGAACAGGGAAGAGCTGCAGAGGGAGCTCATGGGTAGCGAAGCAAGAAAATGAAAAGGCGATGACAGAGGAGTAAATGACATGCACGGGTCTGCTCCCTCTGTCCCGTCTTCGACATCTGCAAAGTAACCCTCTGCATGGACCATGGCAGGAGTGGCCCAGGAGCGGGTGGCCTTGAGAAAGGACAGGGGACTGTCAGGGCTGAGGGGAGCACTCAGGTTCACTGCTCCAGGGATGACGTCCCTGACCCCAGAACTCACTTCTGTCCTCGGCTCTGCAGTCCTCCCTGGGGCCGTGATGGCTTCTCCTCTACCACCAGGGACGGTGTCTCTGATCTCCAATGCCCTTTTCCAGCCCTTGAGTTCCATACTGTGACCCGGAATGAAGGCCTGTATCGTCCCGTCCTTCCAAGAAGGCAGTCACCATGTCCATACACTTGCATGTGGGCCGTTGCATCCTCAGTATCCACAACTCACTGCTTGTCTTCCTCCTATCTTTCCTGCTCAGTGTTCCCTTCCCTCCTCCTGTCACTTCCACCGACATGGGATCAGCACAGAGTTGATCACGTGTATGTTGCCCCCCTCCCTAATCAATCAGTTGATCAATGAACCAACCCAGCCAAACCCGGGGACACCTACCATAGGTCTGGGGTTGTGCTGGGCCCTGTGAGAGAGAATGGTGACCAATGCCATATATTGAGTACCTGCCCTATGCCTGGGGTGGCCTCAGTTTCTTGGAGATAATTAATCCCCAGAATGGCCCCATAAGGTTCCTAGCCATGTGGAGAGGATACACTGAAATGAAAACTAACTTGTCCAAACTCCTCTCCTCTGCCAGGGTGGTGACAGGGGCTGTGCAGCAGCCGCGGCCCCACCAACACCCGTGCCTGCCAGCGTTTGCCCCGAGAGCCAAGTCCTGGAAGGACTGGGGAGGCCCCGGGCAGGCCTGAGGGGAGGACCCAGGGTGGGCCGTGACCACGAGGTGGGGAGTGGGCCCATTGCTGTGTGGCTGGAGCGGCAGGTTTGACAGGAGCAGGGACTCTGGCTCTGGTGCTCAGAGCCTCGGTCCTGGGCCTGGCTGGTCCCAGGAGCTCAGTGGGACCGTGAGAGCCATTGTGTGCAGCCAACCCAGCAGCCTTCACACAGGCCTCTAGAATTCCCGCCAGCTGGGGAGGGTCTCCGGGCCGCTGCACCCGGGCCTCTCTCCCACGGAGCCAAGTGCAGGTCTTATTCTGGTCCCAGTATCAGGGATGTGGTGAGGAGAAGAGAGAAATGTGCTCCAGGATGTGCCTCTCACCTCACCTCTGCTGCAGAATGACTCGGGGAGCATTGCTCGCTATGAATGGGGTTAGAGCATATGGAGGCATTTGGTTCCTAGGCATGGGCTGAACCTAGCCACCGCTGGGCCTCCCGCGATAACAGGGCTATAATGTGTGCCCTGTGACGACACTTCTTTGCCTTGTCTTTTCATTTCCTTGCTTTTCTGTTCTTTTCTATGCTTTCTTTTCGCTTTTTTCTTTTTCTTCTTCTTTTTTTTTTTTTTTTTTTGAGAATGTGGACAATGGCCATTGTGCAGTGGCAGTGGGATACACCTCCTGGAGAAATATGCAATCTCTCCCTCGCTCTTTCCATCTCTCCCTCTCCACCTCTCTCTGTCTGTGTCTGTCTCTCCCTGTCTCTCACACAAAAACACACACTCACAATCACACCACATAGAGCCACAAATGACACCCCAACCCCAAGCCTCATGCACACACACCCACACCACACACAGGGAATACAATGGCTTCCTAGGACTGGAGACTCATGGACACACTTTTTCACCTGGGAAATCTCCTGTCCCCCAACCCCCACAACGCAATCAGGGCGGCTCGCCAGACTGAGGATTGCAACGATGTCCCACCTGCATTACCATCTAGAGTTTTGTCTCAGGAAGAGGCTGATTTCAGAATACATATCATTTTCACTTGTTGCCGGGGTCACCTGCAGGTACAGAAAAGAGGACACCGTGAGGCTCAGGTCATGCTACACACTGCCTGAGCTTTAGTTCCCTCAATGACTTTAGGAACCCAGATGGAACACAGTGGTTGAGCCCAACGCCCCCAAAGTAAGTGAACTGGATGCCTTAGGAAGTTGTTTTTCCTGGGGGACGTGTCTGTCCAGTGCATTCAGGACGGTGACTACAAAATGCTTCATCCAAGCAGGAGAAAGTGTTGCTGAGGGACAGGATCCTACCACAGCGTTTAGAACCAGGTTTGGTGTCTCAATGGTAAACGCCTCGAATCAGCTAACGATTGGCAAGAGACAACCACTCAACGCTCTCCCTACCAGGGAAATTACATGTGTATAATCTCAAAAGTACATATAGCTTTTTACATAAAATCTGTATATAAAAATAATTTCATTTCCATATACAAGCAGTTGACATTAGGAAAATGAATTTTGTTTTAGTATTATGTTCAATTTGCCAACACAGAGTATACTGTCTGATTTTCATCTGAATTTGATTGGAAAGAAACCCAGAAAGCAACATTTGTTCCTGGGGGAAAGACAGGCAAGCTCACCTTCTCAAGAGGCAAGCCCTCCTTGTCTGTAACATTCTGAAAGAGCCATGGCCAAACTGCACCATGCTCAGGCACACCTAGAAGGACACAGAGTACTCAAGCCTCAGCGTACAGTGGTGCTGCTCAAAAATGATGTGGGACGGGTGCCTGGGTGGCTCAGTCGGTGAACCCTGCCTTCAGCTCAAGTCAGACCTCAGGGTCCTGGGATCGAGTCCCGCATGGGGCTTCCTGCTCAGCGAGGGTCTGCTTTTCTCTCTCCCTCTCGCCCCCTCCCACCTGTTTTAGAGCCTCACTCGCTCCATCTCAAATAAAATCTAAAAAAAAAGAATAACTCGGGGGAGTATTGCTCACTATGAATGGGTTAGAGCATATGGAGGCATTTGGTTCCCAGACATGGGCTGAACTCCACCGCTGGGCCTCTCAACAGGGCTATAATGTGTGCCCTGTGACGAGATTTCTTGTCTCATCTTTCGTTTCTTTGCTTTTCTGTTCTTTTCTTTTTTTTTGGAGAATGTGGACAATGGCCATTGTGCAGTGGCAGTGGGATACACCTCCTGGAGAAATATGCAATCTCTCTCTCTCGCCTTTCCATCTCTCCTTCTCCACCTCTGTCTGTCTCTCAGTCTCTCCCTGTCTCCCACACTAAACACACACTCACAATCAACACCAAACATAGAGCCACAAAAGATCACCCCAACACCAAGCCTCACGCACACTACCCAAACCCACACACAGGGAATAGCAATGGCTTCCTAGGACTATGGACATCATGGACACATCTTTTCACCTGGGAAATCTCCTGTCCCACACCCCCACAACCCAATCAGGGCGGCTCGCCAGACTGAGGATTGCAAGGATGCCCCACCTGCATTACCATCTAGAGTTTTGTCTCAGGAAGAGGCTGATTTCAGAATACGACTATATCATCACTGGTCTCCAAGGTGTCCCTGCAGGTTACGGAAAAGAGGACACCGTGAGGCTTCCAGGGTCATGCTACTACACTGTCTGTCTGTGTGAGCTTTATGTTCCCTCAATGACTTTAGGAACCCAGATGGAACAACAGTGGTTGAGTCCAACGACCCCAAAGTAAGTGAACTGGATGCCTAGGAAGTTGTTTTCCTGGGGACTGTTCGTCCAGTCCATTCAGGACAGTGACTACAAAAATGCTTCATCCAAGCAGGGAGAAAGTGTTAGCTGAGGGACAGGATCCGTCACCACAGGCGTTAGAACCACGGTTTGGTGTCGCTAATGTAAAGCCCTTCGAATCAGCTAACATTGGCAAGATGACAACCACTCAACGCTCTCCCACTCAGGAAATTACATACGTGTATAATCTCAAAGTAATATAGCTTTACATAAAATCTGTATATAAAAATAATTTCATTTCCATATACAAGCAGTTGACATTAGAAAATGAATTTTGTTTTAGAATTATGTTCAATTCTGCCAACACAGAGTATACTGTCTGAATTTCATCTGAATTTGATTTTGAAAGAAACCCAGAAAAGCAACATCTTGTTCACTTGGGGATAGACAGGCAGCCTCACCTTCTCAAGAGGCAGCCCTCCTCCGTCTGTGACCTCCTGTAGGCCATGAGCCAGACACTGCACCATGCATCGCACATCCTAGAAGGACACAGAGTACCTCAGCCGTAGCAGGTGCTGCTCAAGAATGATGTGGGACGGTGCCTGGGTGGCTCATCCGGTGAACCTCTGCCTTCAGCTCAAGTCAGGACCTCAGGGGTCCTGGGACGAGTCTCCGCATGGGGCTTCCTGCTCAGCAGGGTCTGCTTTTCTCTCCTCTGCCCCTCCCACCTTAGTTTGTGTCTCTCACTCCTCTCTCTCTCTAAGATAAAATCTTAAAAAAAAAAAAAAAGAATGCAACTCGAGGGTATTTCTCTCTATGAATGGGGTAGAGCAATGGAGGCATTTGGTTCCAGGACATGGGCTGAACGTCCACGCTGGCCTCTGCCGGTAACAGGGCTCTAATGTGTGCGCTGTGATCGAGCATCTTTGTCTAGTCTTGTTCGTTTCTGTTGCTTTTCTGTCTTTTTTTTCTTTTTTTTTGAGAATGTGGACACAGGAATTGTGCAGTGGCAGTGGATACACCTCCTGGAGACATATGCAACTCTCTCACTCTTTTCCATCTTTCCATCTCTCCCTGTGATCTCTCTGTCTGTGTCTGTCTCTCCCTGTCTTCCACACAATAAGACACACACACAATCACACCACATAGAGCCACAAAAGACACCCCAACCCCAAGCCTCATGCACACATACCCACACCACACACAGGGAATGCAATGGCTTCCTAGGACTGGAGACTCATGGACACACTTTTTCACCTGGGAAATCTCCTGTCCCCCAACCCCCACAACGCAATCAGGGCGGCTCTCCAGACTGAGGATTGCAACGATGCCCCACCTGCATTACCATCTAGAGTTTTGTCTCAGGAAGAGGCTGATTTCAGAATACATATCACTTTCACTGGTTGCTGGTGTCACCTGCAGTTACGGTATGAGGACACCGTGGAGGTCAGGTCCAAGCAAGATACTGTCTGTCTGTTTGAGCTTTAGTTCCCAATGACTTTAGGAACCTGTGATGGAACACAGTGGTTGGTTTCAACGCCTCCCTAAAGTGTGGGGGCAAGTGAACTGGATGCCTTTAGAAGCTGTTTTTCCTGGGACGCGGTCTGTCCAGTGCATTCAGGACGGTGACTACAAAATGCTTCATCCAAGCAGGAGAAAGTGTTGCTGAGGGACAGGATCCTACCACAGCGTTTAGAACCAGGTTTGGTGTCGCCAATGGTAAACGTCCCCTCGAATCAGCTAACGGTTGGCAAGAGACAACCACTCAACGCTCTCCCTAAAAGGAAAACTGTATGAGATATATGTATAATCTCAAATGTACATTGTCTGATTTTCATCTGAATTTGATTGGAAGGAAACCAAGAAAGCAACACCCGTTCCTCGGACAAAGAACGTCTAGCTCACCATGGCGAGAGGTGTACCTTCTCCGCTGTCTTCCTTGAGGGCTTCTAACACATCCTCCAAGGCCTCTAGGACACAGAGTACCCATCAGCACATTCCTGTTGTTGCTCAAGAATATTCATGGACTGTTGCTTGATATGGACACGAGGCTGGGGTGTATGGAGCCAGCTGGTTACCACGCATGGACTGAAGTGCCCCTGCCGGGCCACCCACCGCAGTAGGCTCTAAAGTGCGCAGTGTGATAACACGGCTTTGGAGAAGGGTGATATCGTGCAGTATCTGTCTGACATATCTCCTGGAGAAACACATTTCTCTATCTTTCATGGTCTTTTCTCTCTCTGTCTCTGTCACTCTTTGTCTCTGTCTTTGTCTCCCTTTGTCTTGCTCTATCTCTCACACACTCACAATCACACCACATAGAGCCACAAATGACACCCCAACCCCAAGCCTCATGCACACACACCCACACCACACACAGGGAATGCAATGGCTTCCTAGGACTGGAGACTCATGGACACACTTTTTCACCTGGGAAATCTCCTGTCCCCCACACCCACAACGCAATCAGGGCGGCTCGCCAGACTGAGGATTGCAACGATGCCCCACCTGCATTACCATCTAGAGTTTTGTCTCAGGAAGAGGCTGATTTC
>NW_024425897.1:12013255-12019332 GCF_017311325.1 Ursus maritimus
CGGCTCTCGCCAGGACTGAGGATTGCAGGATGCCCACCTGCAATCTTAACACTAGCGTTTCTCAGGAAGAGATGGATATAGAATACTAGCCGCATCCGATGCTCCTGTCCCCTGAAGGTACAGAAAGAGGCACCGCGGAGGCTCCAGGTCATACACATGTCTGTGAGCTTTATTTCCTCAAGACTTAGGAACCCAGATGGACACAGCAGTGGTTGAGTCCAACGACCCCAAAGTAAGTGAACTGGATGCCTTAAGTTGTTTCTTCCTGGGGTACATGTCTGTCCAGTCATTTCAGGACGAGGTGACTAAGCAAAATGCTTCATCCAAGCAGGAGAAAAGTGTTACTGAGGGAATGACCTCCACAGCGTTAGGACCACGTTGGTTGTCGGCACATTAAATGTCCTCGATCGACGCATAACGGTTGGCAGAGACAACCATCAACGCTCCCACAGGAAATTACCATATGTAGAATCCAAAAGTATATAGCTTTACATAAAATCTGATATAAAAATATTTCATTTCATATACAAGCAGTTGAGATTGAAAGATTTTTGTTTTAGTATTATGCGTTCAATTCGCCACACAGAGTATACTGTCTGAATTTCATCTGAAATCTTGATTGAAAGAAACCCAGAAAGCAACAATCTGTTCCTACGGATAGACAGGGTGAGCTCACCTTGGTCAGGTGCGGCCTCTCTCTCCCGGGATCCTTCTGCACACTGACCACAGCGCCATCATCAGTCACATCTAAAGCGACACAGAGTACCCGGGTGTCAGCCATACGGGTGGTGCTGCTCAAGAAATGATGCGAGGGAGCCTGGGGGCTCAGTCGGTGAACCATCTGCCTTCAGCTCCAAGTCAGACCGGCAGGTCCGGGGATCAGTCCCGGATGGGGCTTCTGCTCAGCAAGGTCTGCTCTCCTCTCTCTTCTCTCCCTCTGCCCCTCTCATCCTGTTTGGTCCTCATCACTCTCTCTAATAAAATCTTAAAAAAAGAAGCTAGTGGTATTGCTCCGACTATAATGGGGTTGAGACATGGAGGAGGCAGCCTTGTCTCTCAGGATGAGCTGAACAGCCAGCCACCTCCGCGTTAATAGGGCTATAATGTGCGCTGTAGATGAGATTTTTTTATCTGCACTTGTCTTTTTCTTCTCTTTTTTTTTCTTTTTTTGTTGAGAGAATGTGACGACAATGGAATTGTGCAGGCAGTGGGATACACCTCCTCCTGGAGACATATGCATCCCTCTCTCACTTTTTCCATCTCTCCCTCTCCTCTGCTGCATCTCTGTCTGTGTCGTGCTCTCCTGTCTCCCACACAATCACACACAATCACACCAAATAGAGCCACAAAGAACCCCAAAAGCCTCTGCAACACACACCCACACCACACACAGGGAATACAATGGCTTCTCTGGACTATAGATTCACTGGACACATTTTCACCTGGGAAATCTCTCCATCACCGTGCCACACCCCCACAACCAACGTGAGGGGGCTCGCCAGACTGAGGATTGCAAGATGCCCCACCGTGATTAACATCTAGAGTTTTATCTCAGAAGAGGCTGATATCCAGAATACGCATCGTCTCGCTGGTGTGGTTGAAGTGTCACCTGCAGGACAAGTAGGAGACACCGTGAGGCTCAGTCATGTCACACTGTCTCGTCTGCATGAGCTTATTTCAATGTTTAGGGACCCAGATGGAACACACAGTGGTTGAGTCCACGACCCCAAAGTGGAAGTGAAGGATGCCTTAGGAAGTTGTTTTCCTGGGGACATGTCTGTCCAGTCCATTCAGGACGGTGACTACAAAAATGCTTCATCCAAGCAGGAGAAAGTGTTACTGAGGGACAGGATCCTACCACAGCTGTAGAACCACGTTTGTGTCGCCAATGCTAAATGTCCTCTCGAATCAGCTAACGGTTGGCGAGCAGACAGACCCATTTAATCCAAAAGACAAACTTCAAAAATCGTATATATATTATCCTCACATTACAAGGAAAATGATGAGTATATGTTAATTACAATATACTGTCTGATTTCATCTGAATTTGATTGGAAAGAAACCAAGAAAGCAACATCTGTTCCTCGGACAAAGAACTTCTAGCTCACCAAGGCGAGAGGTGTAAGCCCGGCGCTGTCTCCTTTGATGGGATCCAGCTTCTCCAAGCATCTAGGACACAAGTACCGTCAGCACATTCCTCTTGTTGCTCAAGAATATTCATGGAATGTTGCTTGATATGACACGAGGCTGGGGTGTATGGAGCCAGCGGTTTCCAAGCATGGACTGAAGGCCCCTGCTGGGCCACCCACGCAGTAGGCTCTAAAGGCACAGATGTAACATGGCTTTGGAGAAGGGTGACATCATGTCATCTGTCTGACATATCTCCTGAGAAACACCTTCTTCCCTCTCCTCTCTTCTCTCTCTCTCTTTGTCTTTGTCTTCTGTCTCATGTCTTCTGTCTTTCTGTCTTTGTCTCTCTCTCTCTCTCTCTCACACACCACAACACACTCACAACCACAAAAAGACATCCAACCCAAGCCTCACGCACACACACCCACACACACAGGGAATACAATGGCTTCCTTGACTGTAGACACATGGACACTTTTTCACCTGGAAATCTCCTGTCCACCACACCCCAACTCCAATCAGGGCGGCTCGGCCAGACTGAGGATTGCAAGGGATGCCCTCAACCTGCGCTTACATCTAGATGTTTTTCCTCAGCGAAGAGGTCATGGATTCCAGAATACGTGCATCCATTCACCATGTGATGGCGTCCACCTGCATGTACAGAAAAGACGACACCGTGAGAGCTCAGGTCATGTTAGCTACACTGTCTGGTCTGCATGAGCTTTATTTCAATGACTTTAGGAACCCAGATGGAACACAGTGGTTGAGTCCAACCACCCCAAAGTAAGTGAACTGGGGATGCCTTAGGAAGTTGTTTTTCCTGGGGACATGTGTCTGTCCAGTCCATTCAGGACGGTGATCACAAAATGCTTCATCCAAGCAGGAGAAAGTGTTACTGAGGGACAGGATCCTACCACAGCGTTTAGAACCACGTTGGTGTCGCCACGCAAATGTCCTCTCGAATCAGCTAACGGTTGAGTAGAGACAACCACCAACGCTCTCCCCACCAGGACACTCCATAAAGCAGGAGAAAGTGTTGCTGAGGGACAGGATCCTACCACAGCGTTTAGAACCAGGTTTGGTGTCGCCAATGGTAAACGTCCCCTCGAATCAGCTAACGGTTGGCAAGAGACAACCACTCAACGCTCTCCCTAAAAGGAAAACTGTATGAGATATATGTATAATCTCAAATGTACATTGTCTGATTTTCATCTGAATTTGACTGGAAGGAAACCAAGAAAGCAACATCCGTTCCTCGGACAAAGAACGTCTAGCTCACCATGGCGAGAGGTGTGCCTTCTCCGCTGTCTTCCTTGAGGGCTTCTAACACATCCTCCAAGGCCTCTAGGACACAGAGTACCTTGATATGGACACGAGGCTGGGGTGTATGGAGCCAGCTGGTTACCACGCATGGACTGAAGTGCCCCTGCCGGGCCACCCACCGCAGTAAGGCTCTAAAGTGCGCAGTGTGATAACACGGCTTTGGAGAAAGGTGATATCGTGCAGTATCTGCCTGACATATCTCCTAGAGAAACACATTTCTCTCTCTCTCTCTTTCTCTCTCTCTCTCTCTCTCTATCTTTCTCGGCCTTTGTCTCTGTCTTTGTCTCTCTGTCTCTGTCTCTCTTTGTCTCTGTCTTTGTCTTGCTCTCTCTCTCTCTCTCTCTCTCACACACACACACACACACACACACACACACACACACAGTCACACTACAACACAGCACTCACAATGGGTATCCAGCAGAACACCCACGGGGAATGCAATGGCTTCCTAGGACTGGAGACTCATGGACATAGTTTCTCACCTGGAAGGCTGCTTTTACCCACACCCCCGAGCCTCAGTGCTACCAGGAACCTGGAATCAGGCGGCTCTCCAGACTGAGGACAGCGAGGACATCCCCCCCACCTGCCTAACCATCTAGAGTTTTTCCTCAGCAAGAGACTGATTCCAGAATACGTACCATTTCCACATGGTGCTGGGGCCACCTGCATTTACAGAAAAGAACACACGATGAGGGTCAGGTCATATGTGTACTGTGTCATCACTGGTTCTCTTGGTGACTATTGGAAACCAAAGGAGAAACAGTAGGAAAGACAAAGGCCCCAAAAGGAAGCACAGAGTGCACCCGTGGAAAAGGCATGAGCTTTTCCTGGGGAATGGATCTCTCAAATTCCCTGAAGCACAATTACAAAACTCTTAATTCAGGGAGGAAAAACCGCTTCGGAGTAAAAGGTCCCCTACCACACAGTTTACAACCTCCCCTCCCAACGCCCCAAGAAAATGGTGCGTCACATCTAAAACTACACTGGCATGTTGTCATAGCTGAACTCCCTTTGCAAAGAGGACACTCAAGCAAGAAACATTTCTTTCTCAGGCAAAGACAGCCAAGCTTACCCTGGAAGTGTTGGACTGCAGGGCTTTCTTGCCAAGCTCCTCCACTACACCCTTGGTAGACTCCAGAGGACACAGAGTAAGTGTCAGTCCATTGTTGGTCCTGCTCGGGAATTACTGTGTGATCACCGTTGATACGGACACGGGACAGACTGTATGGGAGTGACTGGTTAAGAAGCATGGGCTGAGCTGCTGCTGGGCCATCCTCCTTGATGGGTGAGGAAAAGCAAACAAGAGGATGAGGAAACAGGAGAAACAGACCTTTGCCTTTCTAGCTTAAGGCAACCTGGTCAATGTGAGTCAGTTAGTCTACAAATAGGTCGCCTGGTTGCACACTGTGGTGTCGTGAGGGAGCCCCACCCCTCCCTCTGCCTGTAGCAACGTCTCTTCATTTGTTCTGCCAGGACAAAGCTCCTCCAACTGGCCAGCCGAATGGGAGACAGACTAGAGGACACAGAGTACCTTCCCGCCCTCGGTGCTCTATCTCATGAATGACTCAGAGAGCTCTGCTTGACTTGAACGACAGAACAGTGGAGATGGATGTGGTTGGTTAAACAGCATGCAGTTGCCAATGGCAAGATTTGAGTCCTTCAACAGTTGAGTAATATTCCCGTATATCTAGAGAACACACTGAGGGCTGCGGAAGTGGGGGGATGGGGTAATTGGGTGATGGGCCTTAAGGAGGGCACTTGATGGAATGACAACTGGCTTTTACCGCAACAGATGAACCACTAAGTTCTACCCCTGAAACTACTAATACAGTATATGTTACCTAATTTGAATTTAAAAAAGAAAAGCCTGCTGTTGGCTATTGGTGAGCCCCCTTCTTCATGGAAGGAGATGCAGAGAAGAGAAGCAGCAAAGAAGGGAGAAACAGAGTTCTGGCTTTGCCATTGAAGGCAAAGGTACACCTAAAATGAATGGAATATGGTGTGTCAACTCAACTTCCATTAAAAAATAATAATAATGAAAAATAAAGATACCCTAAAGACAGAAGATAGTCCAAAAACTTAAAAATATGAAATAAATAAAAATAACACCATTAATCTTATGGTATTTTCCCGTCCAGCGTGTGTTTCATGTATGTGTTCACTGAGTCAGGTGGCTCTCCCTGCTAGCAGTAGTCGTCCACTAATGGGATGGCCCTTTACAGTGGGAGGCCTGGCTTCCTCCCGACGTCCTCTACCCCACCTCTGTAAGAGAGGTGCAGGAAAAAGAGTGGACCCTGGGTTAGTAACCAAATGTTACTTTGAGTTCTTATTTGTCCTTGTTGCTTGGGTGTGTCATTGCCAGCACTGGAGGCTTTCTGGGGCTCAGGGGGATCACGCAATCAAAGAGCACTAAACTATCTCTTGATTCCCGTTTGGGGCCAGCCGCTGACAAGTGACCCAACACTGAGAGAGGTTTCCCAGGTTTTTCAATGTCGTGCCTCCCAATCTCAAAATCTGTGAGCTGGACAGACAGTTTGGACCTTCTGTGTGCTTTTCACACTAAGGGCTGTGCCCAAGTCTGCCCTCCATGTGACCACTGAGGCCACCTCATAATGGTAGAC
>NW_024425897.1:12025100-12025836 GCF_017311325.1 Ursus maritimus
AGCTCATCAATTGTTGACGATTTGTCGATAATGAAGTTCTATCATTGAAAACCAAGCACCATTATTCATTTGATGCTGTTTGACTTCTAGTCTTGCTTTGCAAGGCTATGTGTATATAGTCATGAAGCATGGCCTCTCTCCATGCTTGCACTTACTAGCCAACAATGGGAGATCTCTGGAAGGAGCAAAGGCCCCCACTGGAGCATGGACACTCCCTGGCCCGGCTGGACAAGTGCGTCCAAACAAGGATGATGGACAGCAGGCTGTTACGAGTGTTTGAGTTCTTGTTGGTCACTGTCCCTAAAGTGTGTAGTTCATGGCATTCAAGCATTTTTTTAGGGCTCATGGGGAGAATGTTATCAAATCTACAACACTATGTCCCCGATTCTTTTCTCCCTGTTTTTAAAATAGGCTCCATGCCCAACATGGGGACTGAACTCACGACCCTGAGATCAAGAGTCAAATGCTCCACTGGCGGAGCCAGCCAGGCACTGCCCAGCATGCTCCCTATTCTTATTCTATTTGTGCCATGCCCTGAAGAGTGAACATGCCATGACACTGATTGGCCAGGCACTGACCAGCTCTGGACAGAAGGTTAATAATGAACTGGTTCTTTGAGTCTTATTTTTCCTTGTCCCGGGAGTGTCCCCAAGCTCACAGGATTTCGGCATGACCAGGGCTTACTCATACTGACAATGCCATCAAATACCATGAAAGGGTCTCCTCCATTCTGACC
>NW_024425897.1:12028494-12028751 GCF_017311325.1 Ursus maritimus
AAAACAACAAAAAAAAGAAAAAAAAAAAAAAAAAAAAAAAAAAAAAGCGTATGTAGTCGGGGAACCTGGTGAATCCTCGGACTCTGAATTTTGGCTCAGGTCATGATCTCAGATTGGTGAGATCAAGCCCCAGAAAATAATGGCATAAAACAACCCCTTTACTTTGGTAAAGTACTACTTTGGTAAGCCTGGTCACAAGGTTAGGAATTCATCCAGGACACAATGCTGACGTTAGAAAATGAAAGGTTTCAAATATG
>NW_024425897.1:12029446-12065968 GCF_017311325.1 Ursus maritimus
GTTAGTGAACAGATTCTTTGCAAATGCCCACATCTATTCTTTGCATGTTCCCCACATCTACTTCCTAGTAGGGTGGCCAGAGGGCAACCAAGGGGAGTCCATGATGCCAATTGTGTAGCTGAACCTCTCAGCACCTCTTTCGGATTCTATCTGAACCGAATGCCCACTTTGGACACTCCTCAGGGTAGCAGAAATCATGAGGTTGTCATTGGGTGTATCTACATCTGAGGTCATACCCATTGGAGAGAAAAAACAAATTCAGCCACTGGTCAGAATGCAGAGCCTGGACATAGAAGAGGCCCACATATTCCTTTTGCATTTCAGTGGCTTATCTCTGCTCTTTCCACAGTCAATAAACCTTCCCACAGAAATCTGTCCTGAACATCGAACTCAGGACTCAATTAATGATGCCTATAAGAGAGACGTTGTCTCACGATCATTAAGCAGTGAATCAGTAAAAATGTTGTAAGGAGGGAAATAAGACCAGACATAGGGGGCAGTATGATTTTTGAAGCCTTTGCTTTTTTTTGCACTCTGGGGTAGCCACACCCTTTTCCATATCAAAAGGTTAAGACACACATTAGTAGTATCATTTTCCCCCCACAAAGCCAAGAAAAAGGACGAGATTGTGTTACATGTCTTGCGAGGGAAATCAAGAGTCGAGACAGGTGCTTTCCATAGGGAATAGATTCCGCCTGAGGTTTGGCATGGTGGGGAGACCTTCCACAAGGGCACCAGTCAAGAGCCCAAAGGAGGCGGGGAAGCAACAGGAAAGGAAGAGTGATGGGCATTGGATTCTTGGTTTCAGCTCAGGTCATGATCTCAGGGTCATGAGATGGAGCCCCCGCATGGAGCTCCTCCTTGGGCCGGAGTCTGCTTAAGATTCTCTCTCTCCCTCTTCCTCTTTCGCTCTCCTCCCTAAAAAAAGGATAAAGGTTTCCAGAAAGAAGGCAAGCTGAACATTTACCTATGAGTTTAAACTGCTCTAATTTTTAGTAGTCTTGTGAGGAGCAGGTGGTGAAGATATCCCTAGTTAGCAAGAGACAGAAATGTTTACTGAACTGAGCAGTTGTGGAATCAGATGGGTCCTTGCCCTCTGCTGGGCATTTCAGATAGTAGAATGGAGGAGGGGGTAAGCCTGGGTGGGGACAGGGAAGAGGGAAGAGCTGGCATAGTCTTTGACACAGCCCCACCTAGCGGCCGGCTGTGTTTATGACCACTGCACTCACCAAAAGTTCAGGTGTCGCTCAAGCCCGAAAATCCACCAGGGCTTTCTCTATTTGAAGAGAAAAACACAAAATAAGTGAGGCGCAACAACAAAAACCCCTCAAATTTCACTGAGGGCTCGCCAATAACTATATTTAAAACATGTATAATTTATGAATTGTTGTTATGACCTTCCCGTATTTTGAATGTTAAATACATTAAAATTGGCTTCATGGTTTTGATACACCTGTATTTTTATATTTCACTGTGCAATAAAACATGGTAGAAATAAGAGATTTCTTTTTCTAGTCACTGAGTGGCAATAAAATCAAAGTGAGGAACCTATCTCATAGGATGGGAACGAAGCAGAGCCAAACGCCATCCCCCTTGGCTTGGTTCCCCATGGCTCCTTAGCAAATAGGTTGTGTGTCCATCAGTCTGGACCTGCATGTTCTAAATAGCTGAGCTAAAGTGAAAGAGAATTTGCACCGATATTAGTGACGGGTGACTATTAATTAGTAAAGCTGAAGGCTTTAATCTTCAGAAAATATGAGTCGAGTTGAAATGGGAATTTTACCTTCCATGGTGTGGTTTAAAGATGAAGCATGAATTTTTACAAATATATATATGGAGTAATATATACAGAGTAATGTTGATGAAATTAAATACATGTCCGATTTTGTCCAGAAGACAAGAAAAAAATTGTAATTATTGGCCACAGGCAATTCTTGAGATTTGCAAACACTCAAATTCAAATTTTCTGAACGTGTATCTCCCTTTGAAATTTTGGTCAATGCTCAATAAAACCATTTGTGGCACAACCTTTCTGTCATCAGTAAATCGCTTTTCTCCTAGAATTAAATTAAAATGAATCAGATTCAAGAGGTGAATGCTGGTATGGTAGGGTGGAAAGAGAACCCTTTCACAGAAGGTGCCCCTTGTGGATCATTCTGATTCCAGAACTGAGTCACCTTTGGAGGGAGTGGGAGCCCGAGAAGCTTCTCACAGAGGATACACCCAATCTTGTGCAATTTTGTTTTTAACTTCTCAGGGTTCTACAAAAGGCAAATACAAGAGAGCCATACAATTATTTTACTAATACAGCAAGTGTTTCTGACCCCAACTCAATTCCAAGCACAGCACGTGCACCTAGAGACACTGGGGGCACTCGGGCTCTCTGCTCCCAGAGCTGTGGGCAGGACTAGATTTTCAATACCCACGCTGGAGAGATGACCAAGTCTTCCTTTTCCTTAACCAGATCGTAGCTTGGACTGTCCCACGAGATGCTGAACTGAGCTCCCCATTGACTGCTTCCACTCCTCAGCTGCTGCTGCGGATCTGAGTGGCGGCCAGGTGGGACCGGCTCCCCGAGCTGGAGGCTCTCTGAGCCGAGTCTGGCAGCGTCTGGCAGACATCTAATGGGACCCACCTGCGTCAATCATAAATTTTCTAGTAGCCACATTACACTCAGTAAAAGGAGAAAAGTCAAAAGAATTGTAATTGGAAAAATGGTATCAGTCCAACATGCATTTACGTCAGTAAGACAGTGTTTTAAAAATCTCGATAAAATAATTGAAGTTCTCTTTCTTACTCCGGTTTCAGCATCCAGGGTGCATTTTACACTCAGAGCACATCTCAATTCAGGGGAGCTGAATTCCAGGTGCTCGAAGGCCACGGGTAGTTGGTGGCTACGATAGCGGACGCCCCAGATCTGGTTCATTTCACCAGCTCAGGTCAAAGCTGAATGACCAATTGCACCACTTATTCTAAATAGCATCTCAGATATCAGAAGTTCCGGGCCAAGGGGCGCCTGGGTGGCACAGCGGTTAAGCGCCTGCCTTCGGCTCAGGGTGTGATCCCGGCGTAATGGGATCGAGCCCCACATCAGGCTCCTCTGCTGGGAGCCTGCTCTTCCTCTCCCACTCTCCCTGCTTGTGTTCCCTCTCTCGCTGGCTGTCTCTATCTCTGTCAAATAAATAAATAAAATCTTTAAAAAAAAAAAAAAGAAGTTCCGGGCCAAGAGCCATTTACTTATATTTATATTCATATTCATATTTGTATTATGCTGTAGGCCACATCCTTGTAGAGGGATGAGAAATACTAGGTACATGACAGGTCTATGCAAGCAAAGAGGATAAAACCTCAAGCCCTCGTGGTCATTTGGGTCATTAGGAAACTCCAGTATACTTATTTTTCCCGAGAGTGGGTCTGGCTGAACAGTTTCAAGGATGAAGCAGATGTTTCCTGCCTGGGTTATCTAGAAAAACCTATGTACCTAAACTGTGCTTATATCCACGGCCACTAGTGTATCAATTCATGGCCGAAGCAGCCCCATGGGAAAGGTTTGTCGTGTCCCTTCTGCTCTGTGGTCACTCAGAAGAATGAGATCAAGACACAGGGTCAGTTGGGGGAGCTGGTGTCCAAGATCAGGGATCTGGAGTCCTGGGTTCTGGGACGCATGTCCAGGGACAAGAGGAAGGAACTGGGCCCTGCTAAGTGAGCTGCTGAAACAGAGTCCAACCCAACCTTCCAGTCCAGAAACTATCCTGTGGGCAAGGGAGGTCCAGGGGAAGGCAGGGAAGCTCCTCTCTTGCAGAGCTCCCACTGGGGAAGTTAATGTACGTAACTCCGGCTAGAAAGGCCAAGTCCCGCCCTCTGGGCCTGTGAGGAGAGGGAGTCTGACGACAGAGGCTGAAAGTGGGGACCCATCCTGACACCGGCACAATGGACAGAGACCTGAAACTGCCCCCCCTTTTCCTTGCTCACATTCCTTCTTCCTCACTCGTCATCAAACCCTGCCTGTGGCTTTCAGGTAAAAGCCAGTCGCCTCATGTTAGCATCATTACTCTTGTGCCTTTATGTACTCCTGCAAGAAGAGACAGAAGACACTGCTCTTTCAACTATTATACAAGTTGTATTTGTTTTATTTTTTTACAAAGTGGAAAGTGAAATGTGCGCAATTTCTAATCCTAACTGCTTAACGTATTCTGAATTCGCACTGCATGGAATTCTCTTCCCATCTGAGTGCTCTGTTTGGTTCTCATGTACACGAGTCATCTCCAGAGCCTGAGAAACGCTGCCGCGAGGTGACCCAAGCCCTCCACATGTCTCCACAGAGGCAAGAAAGGAAACTAACTTGTCGCAGGGAAGCATTCTGTCTCCACCTCAAGTGTGCGGGACAGACTGTGTCCCACCAGACCGCCTCTGGCAGGGGTCATACCACACCCGACCCGGTAACTCCCCTGCTCAGTTCCCAACACACAAGATTCAAACACGAGCCAGGTTTGCTGCTTGGCAGACGCAGAGCAGAAAAGAGCAGGTCTCGGGGAAAGATCATCTTAAACAACAAAGCAAGAAAGATGATTACAAACAGTCCCTCTGAAGCCAATAGACATGACAGCCCTTATGCTTACGTCTTTAAAATATGAAAACACATTTCCTTGTTCTCTCGGATTTCTTAGCCCCGTCCTCAGTCTACAGGCTGCAGGTATAACTGCTCCCAGAACCCTCTCCTGTGGGACACACCTGAGAGCTGTTCCCTACCTGGCGTGTCTTCGTCCTCGCTCTTCGAATCCTAACTTCTGTCCACAATCCAATCTTCAGAGACACAAGCATGGAGAGAGGGGCTCCCCCTTTCCTGCTGCTCCTGCTGAGGCCAAGCTGGCTCACCTGGTGTCACCTGCTCTTCCTCCAGATCCTCAGATCTTCCCTGGGCTCCGTGGAGTCAGAGCCCTTCAACAAGACCTTGACCACAGCTGCAAAGCTTCAATGAGTGAAAGGATCTCCCTTCACCCGGCGATTCCCCATCTGCACGGGATCATCATAGCCCTAACCTGTACATGGACCAACCACGGGCTCTTAATAGTCCTCACCTGCACACGGACCAGCCACGGGCTCTTGATAGCCCTCACCTGCGCATGGACCAACCACAGGCTCTTGATAGCCCTCACCTGCACAGGGGTCAACCTGAGATCCCAGCTGGGATGGACACACGCTGGCTTAGATGGGGTCCATGAGCAGCCCCTGCATCAGGCTTGGAGCAGCTGCCCAGGAGAGCTGTCTGTGATGCTGAAAGTGTTCTGTGTCATAAACATGCACTACTGGGCACCTGGAATGTGGCTGGTGTGATGAGGGAAGGGAATGTTTAACTTCATATACGTTAATCAGTTGAAACGTGAGCAGGCACAACTGGCTAGCGGCTGCCCCCCTGGATAGCACAGCTCCCGGATCCAAAGATGAGGAGATGTGACCTCCATGGCCTGGGGGTTCCCGCAGAGGGGTTTGCTGGCCTGATCTGATCGTTCACTTGCAGGTTCTCCCTGGGGTCCTGCACACATGCCAGACACGACGGGAGGCTCTGGGGACACACACAGGAAGGTCAACACCCAGGTCCTAGAGGAATCCCAGCAGGGGCCGGCTTGTAAGCAGAGGTGAAGAACGCGACCCCACACGTTTGTGCCGGATGTAACGAAAGCAGCAGGGCAGAGGTGGACCCCGCACTGTCCTCAGGAGCCCACCCTCCTCTTCCTGATCCAGACTAGAGCCTGGGCATGCACTTAGGTTAGCGTGGGGCCCAATAAGCCCAGACAAGCTGAAGAGGGACCTTTCCACCCCTGAACTGGATCCCAGCCCAGGACTGTAACAAGAGCGGCTGCTCAGAGCTGAGCACTCGGGGGACAAGAAATGAGGGAGATGCTGTTGGTGCCCTTGCCCTGACCACGGGGGCTCCTGTCCCCATGAGCAGGACAACACAGATAGAGTTTGGGTTTGAGAATGCTCAGACCATTTCAGAGAAACGCTCAAACTGATGGCCTCTGGGCCATAAAAGGAAGCTACAGGGAGCATCTCGACTCTGGGATCAGCTCCCAGCACTTCGCTAAGCTCACTGCACTGGGGTTTGGGCCCCTCTCACCCCCTGTGCAACTAGAATGTTCTACAGCTGCCCTGGCCATGTGGTGGGAGATCCCTTCAGTGTCAGTGTGTTTGCAGGCCAGACAACCCTTGGCCAACAGCCCGTAGACAAGGACTGGTTAGTCAGGTGACTCCCAGAAGCAGGTGAAAAGTAAAAACTGGTCCGTCCTCGCCCTGGGGGGATCAGGCTGGGAACCTCCTTGTGTCTGGTCTGGTCCTTGTTCCAAACCCGCTGACGTGTCCTGGGTGGGAGGACAGGAGACCTGACTCCATTCTCTGCCTTCCCCAGTTTCCACCAAGGGAAGTGCCTGGTTTGCTGCACAGGCACCTGGAGAAGAGGATGGAACAGGAAGCAAGCGCCTCTCTCCGGGCTTTTAGGAAGATGTTCTCACAGTGCTCACACTACCCATGACTGCAGGACCTGCTTCTTCCCTGCTCAGAATTCTCTCCCAGGTGGGGAAGGCATGAGAGACAGGGCATAGGGCCTGGAGCTGAAGGGCCTCATCTCAGTGCCGGGCTCCCCATCCACAGGCTGTGCGACCCCTGGCAATTCAGCACCCTCTCCAGCCTCCCTTTCCTCAGAGGCCAATTAGATACCATTAGGGCTCCTTTTCTTTAGTCATGATGGATCCCAGTGCCCTGAGGGGAATGAAACAGCGTGCTCGGAGGTCAGATCTGAAGTTGTTGACCTCATAACCGCGATTCTGGGAAACAGTTCTTCCCGCTTAGAACGCTGTAAACGCTCTCCGAGCTGGCGATGGGATCTCCCCCCAAGTTTATTGAGGTGTATGTGGCGTGCAATGAAATGCACACATTTAAAGTACACAATTTGATCAAGTTTGAAACCGATAACTGCGTGAAACAACGGTGATGGGAGTTGTCACTTAGGAGCTGATGCCGCAACTGTGTTGCTGGAGGGGACCTGGATCTTGGAGACACACGCACGCACACACACAATCACACCACCTGATTCCCCCAGGGAACAGCCCACCGTCATGCACGCAAACCCTCACCACCTAAAGGGAACAAACGTGCTTGTGGGAGAATGGCCATGGTTCTTTCCTGGGAGAGTCAGCTGCCCTCCCCTCACCCCCAGCCCTCGTTCCAGGCAGGAACCCAGAATCAGGGTGGCGCTCCAGCTCCAGATGAAAGCCGCAGGGGAGCCCCAGCTCTCTTACCACCTCGATCTTTCCCCAGCAAGTGAGGGACTCCGGAGTTCATACTGTTGTCACTTACTCCCGAGACCACCTGCAGTGACGGAAAACAGCATGCAGGTCAGATCCCTCCGCATACCGCACACCGCACACCGTCTTATTGGGGACTTGAGCAAACCGGTCAGGAAACCATCCAGGAGAAGACCCCGAGGCCAGCGGAGAGGATACTGGTGAAATGGGCCTGAGCTTTTCCTGGATCACATACTCTCAGTCCATATCGGTTGCCAATCACGAAATTGTTCATCTGATGAGATTTCTGCTGAGGATGCCCCCCCAACACACAGTCCACCAGCTGCTGCTGCCATTCGAGAGCAGCTGCATGAACCAGGTGTCCCTGGTGGTCCCGACCCCCCAACCCCCAACAAGGAAATGGTAAATATTGTGTGTGGTGCACACGCCCACAGCCTCACACGTGAATTCAACTGAATTTAAAAAGAAAGAAAGAAACCAAGAAAGGGGGGTTCACATCTCAGACAAAGGCAGGCCAGCTTGCCTTGGCATTCGATGGGGCCCCCTCCCCAGTCCTGTCCCCAGGCTGCTCCTCTGCCAGGCCCCCGCGGGGAGCTAGGAGGACACCATGTGACTCAGTCTCTGGTGGTGCTGCTGGGCTCACTCAGGGGGGCTTGCCTGACGCGAACTCAGGCCAGCGTGTAGGGCAGCAACGGGTTAACAAGGACTGAGCTGTTCCTGCCTTGGTGGGGGAAGGAGGCAAAGGGGAAGGGCAAAAAGGGAGGAAGGAGCAGAGTCCAGGCTGGTAACCCAGATGGGTATGGAGTTCCTCTTTGTCACTTCCCCAGGCTATGCAGCTCACACAACCCGACCGGTTCCAGGGCTTGTGGTGATAATATTATCAGACACACTCAGGCATCTCCCTGATTCTTACCTGCTTTGGGCCAGAGGCTGAGGAGCGACCCCAGCACCGACAGACTCGAACCTACCCTGTCCAAGGTGGCCTCACCCGTCTCCCAATCTGTGGGCCGACCAGAGGCATGGAGCTTTCTACACGCACTTCACGCTACCGACCATGCCAGAGTCGGCTCCGTGCGCTTGCGGCTGCCCTGGGCTGTGTGACCATGGAGGCCACCTTGCAGCAGTGGCCACGTCTGGGACCTCTGTAGACTCTGGGGCTCCAGGCACATGCACAGATGCTGGAACCTGCTCGCTAGTGGCCCTGTGCGAGTGATGGGCTCAGGTCAGGAGATCAGGGCATCAGCCACGTGCCTGGGATCACGGGCTGGCTCTTCTCCCAGGAGCTCCTGAGCTTGGGGCGCTCATCTCTGCACCTCAGTTTCTCCCTCTGAAGGCTGGGGAGAGAAAACCGATGCCCAGCACAGCTGTGGTGAGGGCTGAGCAAGATGACGTATGCAAAGTGTGCAGGGGTGATGGGGTTCTCACTGAGAAAAGTGACACCCAGTTGTGACGTGTGCGTGGGACGTATCTACTGGGGGATGACGTGCACCTGGGTGCAGGCACTGCTCACACCTCACGTTCACACCGCTCAGACGCACACAGAGACACCCCTAAAGCCCATGTACACAGACCCAAACAGCCGTAAAGGGAACACGGCTGCTCCCAGGGTCTGTAGCGCTGGCCATGGTCCTTTACCTGGAAAATCGGTCCTTCCAGAAACATCCCCGTTCCTCATGCCCAGCGGGAAGCTGGAAATAGGGTGACCTTCCAGACCAAAACCAACAAGACAGCCCCGCCTTGCCTTTCTCTCGGATTCTTCCTCAGTAAGTAAGTGAATCTAAAACATGTACCGTTTCTCTGGGTCTGGAGGCCACGTGCAGTTCAGAAAAGAAACCCCGCGAGGGTCAGGTCACGCTATACGTTGGTTGCACGGGGCTTTCGTTCTCCGGGTGAGTCCAGAAAACCAGACGGGAGATAGCGGTTGACTCCAGCGAACCCCAAAGCAAGAATAGAGCAAATGTCCTCATGCCAAAAGGCACCAACTTTCCCTGGAGAATGAATGTCGCAGGCCCGTTTTGATTGGCAACTGCAAAACTCTTTTCCAAGGAAGACAAATCGCAGCAGTGAGGTGCTCACTACAGTCCAGGCTGCAACTGCTGCTGCCGCGGGAGTGTCCTCTTGCATGACGTACCAGTCGCTAGGAGAGACAAGACTCTCCCCACAGTGAGCAGTGCACATCCGTCTACAGTTTACATTGTCAGATTCTCCACACGTGAGTTCAATCCAACATGAAATAAACCGACAAAGTGACGTATCTGTGTCAAAGACAGGCGACCACACCTTGGCATCAGGCCGGGCGTCGTTCTCTGCTGTGTCGTGAGGAAGCTTCTCCGATAGGCCCTCGGGGGACCTAGGAGGACACAGAGGGACTGTCCGTCGTGGGCGGCACTGCCGCTCGGGACTTCTCCGCAGGTTTGGTTGACTCGGGCAGGGAGGGGGAGCTGCGGAGTCGGTCAGTTAATAACCATGAACTGGGCGGCTGCTGGGTCATCTTCCTTGCCGGACGAAGGAAGGCAAAGGAGAGAAGCAGAAGAGAAACGGCAAACAGAGCCTGTTGGCTTTCTGGTAAAGACCGTCTAAGTCGCCGTGAAATGTTCATGATCACAACTATACCACGTTCTGGAAAGGGCAAATCGAGAGAGACAGTAAAAAGATCAGGGGTTTCAAGGAGTTTGAGGAGAGGAAGAGGTGAGTAAGTAAAGCACAGGGGGGGTTTAGGATAGTGAAACCACTCTGTGTGATACTATAATGGTGAATACGTGTCATTATACATTTGTCAAAACCTATAGACTGTACAACACCAACAGTGAATGAAAACTATGGACTTGGGTGATAATGATGTATCAATATTGGTTCATTATGCCAAATGTAACTCCCTGGAGCAAGATGTAGGTGGTAGGGAGGCTGTGCATGCGTGAGGAGAGGGGATATATGAGAACTCCTTGCACTTTTTGCTCAGGTTTTTTTTTTTTTAATAATGAAAAAATTTTTTAAGGTTTAGATTACTGTTTTTCTAGAGGTTTATTCTTTTTTTTTAAAGTCTTTGTCAGAGAGAGAGACAGCGCACAAAAGCAGGAGGAGCTTCAGGCAGAGGGAGAAGCAGGCTCCCCGCTGTGCAGGGAGCCCGATGCGGGGCTCGATCCCATGACGCCGGGATCACGACCTGAGCCGAAGGCAGACTATTACATGTGTATTGCTGACAGCAGGCTGTTACGAGTGTTTGAGTTCTTGTTGGTCACTGTCCCTAAAGTGTGTAGTGTTCATGGCATTCAAGCATTTTTTTAGGGCTTATGGGAGAATGTTATCAAATCTACAACACTATGCTTCGATTCTTTTCTCTCTGTTTTTTGGGGCTCCATGCCCAACATGGGGACCGGGAACTCACGACCCTGAGATCAAGAGTCAAATGCTCCACTGGCGGAGCCAGCCAGGCACCGCCAAAGAGTTCTCTATTCTTATTCTATTTGTGCCATGCCCCTGAAGAGTGACCATGCCATGACACTGATTGGCCAGGCACTGACCAGCTCTGGACAGAAGGTTAATCACATGAACTGGTTCTTTGAGTCTTATTTTTCCTTGTCCCGGGAGGTCCCCTAAGCTCACAGGATTTCTGCATGACCAGGGCTTACTCATACTGACAATGCCATCAAATACCATGAAAGGGTCTCCCTCCATTCTGACCGGATTGAGGTCAGGTGCTGAGGAGTAGCCCAGCGTTCAAAACAGAGTTTGACTGGCTTGTCTCTAAGACGGTGCCTCCAAACCTCAGAATCTTTGAACTGAACACAATCACGGCTTCAAACGACCAGGCTTAAGTGTCCATTTCAGATGAATGACTATGGCAAGATCTGGACTCTCATGGCTTAAGAGCTTCCTGGGCTATGTGACTCCGAGATGACCTCATAATGACAAACAGTGCTTGGGATTCCCGGCTCAGGAATTCCTGACATCCACGCAGATGCTAAAGCTTGGGTACAGTAACTACTGATCCCATGGCTGAGTCATAAGCGCAGTTCGGTTCAGTAGTTAGAGCACACACTGGACTGTGGCTCAAAGGTTCACCTCCCTGGCTCCTTTCTTTCTTAGAGGAGTTCATGAACCTGGTCACATTCATCTCTGTGCCTCCGTTCCTCCACCTGAGGAATAGGGAGAGGAAACAAATCATCGCATAAGTGTGTGATGAGCATTGAATGAATGAACACCTGTCACGTGGTCAGAAAGGTGAATTAGAGGGTCTAGGTCTTGTCTGAGATCTCACAATTTCACAAGTTCCAGAGCTGGACTCAAATCTGGGAGTCTGAGTTCCCAGACCATTGCTCTGTGACACACAGCTGCTTTGCCTAAATACAAGCATTTTACCCCAACACGATTTCCTTTGGACAGAATCAGAGACAAACAACAACAACAACAAAAAAAGCAAATGAGCAAACCTATTGCTGTCTCCCTGAATCCACTCTCTGGGGCCCTTGTCCACAAATATCCATGACTGTTCTCTAGAATGTTCCAGTTGCCTGTCTTAAGGTCAGCAGATCAAATGAGATGAATCCCAGTGTAAAGGAAGGGAGGGTCACTGTTACAAAATCTTGTGTTTTCAAACATGTGAAACAATGCCATCTTGCATTATTTATTCCTCACACAAATAGAAGTGCCTCCAAACAAACTAGGAGTTCCTGAGACCCTTGTCAACTCATAGAAAAAAAACCCATACCTTAGCTTTTGGGAAGAGATCTGGAGGAAAGTTCAGGAGAACTAAGAAACACATTACATCAAAACCACTTTAATGTAGACACGTTCTGTTTTCAAGCTACAATCCTATGTGCAAACGTATGCAATCATCTCTATATACATATATACTTATATATATAATGTGTGTGTCTCTGCTCTTGTGTCTACATCACCTATTTTTCTTTGTGCATCACTAACAATCTGTGTACTTGGTTATCAATCACTCATTAACTCGATCCATTAACCAGTTACCCATCTCTCACCATACGTTAAAGCCCGGCTATTCATTGCGTCACTGAGAAAAAAAGGTCATGCTATTGTCACCATACTTACGTCTGGGGCACTGAATGGGATGGGTGGTAGCATATCATGGAAATCTCTAGAAAATGTCATTTTGGATAACACCCAAAGTTCTTAGAACTGGAAATGTGTGGTTGGGGGTCATAAATTGAAACATAGACTCTCATATTCTGAGGATCTCTTTGGGGCAACTATTGATAGGAACGAACCCACATGTCCCCCAAATCCTGAAATCCATACCCCTTTGGGGATGAACGGTACAGGGCAGACATTGTAAGACACTGAGAAAACAATGATAAATGTCCTCCATATCAACCTTTCTGGGTTCGCTCTAAATTTCAGAAATGCATAATGTGAATATAGAATTGAGGATGCTTAAAAAAACTTAAACGAACATAGACACTGCCGTATTTTCCCCGCATGAGAACCTAGGGGGGACAAGTGAGGGATGCAGGAGATCATAGGAAGTAGCCCATTGCTCTCCACAGAGGACAAAAACCAAGGCTGCTAGCTCAGTAGAACCACCAACAGTAGAAATCAAGGGATAAAACAAAACTATAAAACATATGTAGATGAAATTGGGAGAGAGGAAATTTTCAACGATGAGGAAAACAGTTCTCAGAGTGAACTGAGTCGTGGCAAACAGCATTCAGAAGATCGTTACGAACATACCACCACAGCAGGAACCACAGCAATTTCCCATTCCGAGTTGGAGCAGCAGAGCAAACACCAATTGGTAGGAATGGGTCAGCTCAAAGAGTCACAACTGGAAAGGACAGCAGACGTGCGGCTCAAGTCACCATGGCGACGGTGTCATCCTAGACCTTTCAGAGTCAATGCAGCTGCACAGTGGCCAACTTCTGGTGTCGACAGGGGCCTGTGTTCACAGAAAAGGGGGCATGGGAGAGTAAACGCTTTGTTTCGAAAGTTGAACCCCAGTCTCACACATTCTCACTCTTTTTTTTGAAAATAAACGACATGAGGGGGGATGACCTGCCCCCCAAATAGAGTCACTAGCCAAACTTCAGGGTGAAGAGGGAAAAGAAAAATAGATTGAGAATAAATAGAGGTCCCACTCTAGATTTAAATTAAAACACCATCCCCAATTCATTCTTACCTCTCCTGAGTCACCAGCCATTTCTAGAACAAAGTTTAAAATGGGTCCCAGATGAAATGAAGAGCAGTGTTCACAGAAATTCCATTCTTCAAATCCTATTTCTCTAAGCATATACTAATGAAATTCTGTCATTCTCTCTCCGCCATGCACATTACTACCTGATTTTTTTCTGTGTGTAGCTGAGAGGACGACTTACTACCCTCTCAACCCTTGTGAATTTCTAATAAGTAGCTGTATGTAAAGCAGACTCTTCACTGCAACAATGAGGGGGAAATATCACCGTATTTTCACCACCGCTTTCTGTAATAGTGAACGGGGTTGAGGGCAACATACAACTAGTACTTTCCTAAATGAAGTATTTTAAATACTCCTAAAAATGGTGGTCTGGGTGTGTTCTGGCTCATGGATGGGCACTCAAGAGACATATATTTTGATCTGTTCTTGAAAAGTAGCAATGGAAACGGAAGGAACCAGCTCCAAATATACACAAAGAAGAACTTTTAGAACAAAACCAAGTGCCATGACTTAACCAAGCAATTCACACAAGTATGGTAAAAAAAAAAAAAAAAAAAAAAAGCGATGTAGTCGGGAACCCAGAATCCTCGGACTCTGAATTTGGCTCAGGTCATGATCTCAGATTGGTGAGATCAAGCCCCAGAAAATAATGGCATAAAACAACCCCTTTACTTTGGTAAAGTACTACTTTGGTAAGCCTGGTCACAAGGTTAGAATTCATCCAGGACACAATGCTGACGTTAGAAAATGAAAGGTTTCAAATATGCACACCCAGGATGATCCCCACTAGGTAGAACTTGGGGTCCATGAAAAGAGCAGCCCTAGGCCCATGCCAATAAATAAACTAGAGGGCTTTCTATTTCTCAAATCCACACCCAGAATCCAAGTTTTGCAGTTGGAACTTCCTGTGTTGGTGAACAGATTCTTGCAAATGCCCATTATCTATTCTTTTGTATGTTCCCGGCATCTACTTCCTAGTAGGGTGGCCAGAGGGCAACCAAGGGGAGTCCACATGCCAATTGTGTAGCTGAACCTCTCTCAGCACCTCTTCTTCGATTCTTCTCTATCTGAACCGAATGCCCACTTTGGACACTCTGTGGTAAGAAATCATGAGGTTGTCATTGGGTGTATCTACATCTGAGGTCATACCCATTGAGAAAAAACAAATTCAGCCACTGGTCAGAATGCAGAGCCTGACATAGAAGAGGCCCACATATTCCTTTTGCATTTCAGTGGCTTATTCTCTGCTCTTTCCACAGTCAATAAACCTTCTATGCGAAATCTTTCCCTGGAACATCGAACTCAGGGACTCACCACGATGCGCCTACAAGAGACGCGTCTCACGATCATTAAGCAGTGAATCAGTAAAAATGTTGTAAGGAGGGAAATAAGACTGGGTGACATAAAGCAGTATGATTTTTGAAGCCTTTGCTTTTTTGCACTCTGGGGTAGCCACATCCTTTTCCATATCAAAAGGTTAAGACACACATTAGTAGTATCATTTTCCCCCACAAAGCCAAGAAAAAGGACGAGATTGTGTTACATGTCTTGCGAGGGAAATCAAGAGTCGAGACAGGTGCTTCCATAGGGAATAGATTCCGCCTGAGGTTTGGTACATGGTGGGGAGACCTTCCACTGGTGGCACCAGTCAAGAGCCCAAAGGAGGCGGGAAGCAACAGGAAAGGAAGAGTGATGGGCATTGATTCTTGGTTTCAGCTCAGGCCGCGACTTTAGGTCAGCAGATGGAGCCCCGCATGGAGCCCCTCCCGGGCCTGGAGTCGTTTTAAGATTCTCTCTCTCCCTTCCTCTTTCGCCTCCCTAAAAAAAAAGGATAAAGGTTTCCAGAAAGAAGGCAAGCTGAACATTTACTCATGAGTTTAAACTGCTCTAATTTTTAGTAGTCTTGTGAGGAGCAGGTGGTGAAGATATCCCTAGTTAGCAAGAGACAGAAATGTTTACTGAACTGAGCAGTTGTGGAATCAGATGGGTCCTTGCCCTGCTGGGCATTTCAGATAGTAGAATGGAGGAGGGGTAAGCCTGGGTGGGGACAGGGAAGAGGGAAGAGCTGGTATATACCTTTGACACAGCCCCACCTAGCGGCCGGCTGTGTTTATGACCACTGCACTCACCAAAAGTTCAGGTGTCGCTCAAGCCCGAAAATCCACCACAGGGCTTTCTCTATTTGAAGAGAAAAACACAAAATAAGTGAGGTAACAACAAAACCCTCAAATTTCACTGAGGGCTCGCCAATAACTATATTTAAAACATGTATATAATTTATGAATTGTTGTTATGACCTTCCCGTATTTTGAATGTTAAATACATTAAAATTGGCTTCATGGTTTTGATACACCTATTTTTATATTTCACTGTGCACAAAACATGGTAGAAATAAGAGATTTCTTTTTCTAGTCACTGAGTGGCAATAAAATCAAAGTGAGGAACCTATCTCATAGGATGGAACGGGGGGCAGAGCCAAACGCCATCCCCCTTGGCTTGGTTCCCTGGGCGGCTCCTTAGCAATAGGTTGTGTGTCCATCAGTCTGACCTGCATGTTCTAAATAGCTGAGCTAAAGTGAGTAGAGAATTTGCACCGATATTAGTGACGGGTGACTATTAACGGGGTAAAGCTGAAGGCTTTAATCTTCAGAAAATAGAGTCGAGTTGAAATGGGAATTTTACCTCCATGGTGGTTTAAAGATGAAGCATGAATTTTTACAAATATATATATGGAGTAATATACAGAGTAATGTTGATGAAATTAAATACATGTCCGATTTTGTCCAGAAGACAAGAAAAAAATTGTAATTATTGGCCACAGGCAATTCTTGGATTTGCAAACACTCAAATTCAAATTTTCTGAACGTGTATCTCCCTTTGAAATTTTGGTCAATGCTCAATAAACCATTTGTGGCACAACCTTCTGTCATCAGTAAATCGCTTTTCTCCTAGAATTAAATTAAAATGAATCAGATTCAAGAGGTGAATGCTGGTATGGTAGGGTGGGAAAGAGAACCTCACAGAAGGTGCTCCTTGTGGATCATTCTGATTCCAGAACTGAGTCACCTTTTGGAGGGAGTGGGAGCCCTGGAGAAGCTTCTCACAGAGGATACACCCAATCTTGTGCAATTTTTGTTTTTAACTTCAGGGTTCTACAAAAGGCAAATACAAGAGAGCCATACAATTATTTTACTAATACAGCAAGTGTTTCTGACCCCAACTCAATTCCAAGCACAGCACGTGCACCTAGAGACACTGGGGGCACTCGGGCTCTCTGCTCCCAGAGCTGTGGGCAGGACTAGATTTTCAATACCCACGCTGGAGAGATGACCAAGTCTTCCTTTTCCTCTACAATCCAGATCGCAGCTTGGACTGTCCCACGAGATGCTGAACTGAGCTCCCCATTGACTGCTTCCACTCCTCAGCTGCTGGTCTGAGTGGCGGCCAGGGTGACCGTTTCCCCGAGCTGGAGGCTCTCTGAGCCGAGTCTGGCAGCGCCTGGTGACATCTAATGGGACCCACCTGTCAATCATAAATTTTCTAGTAGCCACATTACACTCAGTAAAAGGAGAAAAGTCAAAAGAATTGTAATTGGAAAAATGGTATCAGTCCAACATGCATTTACGTCAGTAAGACAGTGTTTTAAAAATCTCGATAAAATAATTGAAGTTCTTTCTTTACCCGGTTTCAGCATCCAGGGTGTGCATTTACACTCAGAGCACATCTCAATTCAGGAGCTTGAATTCCAGGTGCCTCGAAGGCCACGGGTAGTTGGTGGCTACGAGAAGGATCGCCCAGATCTGGTTCATTTTTACCAGCTCAGGTCAAAGCTGAAGGACCAATTGCACCACTTATTCTAAATAGCATCTCAGATATCAGTTCCGGCCAAGGGGCGCCTGGGTGGCACAGCGGCTAAGCGCCTGCCTTCGGCTCAGGGTGTGATCCCGCGAATGATCGAGTCTCACATCAGGCTCCTTCTGCTGGGAGCCTGCTCTTCCTCTCCCACTCTCCCTGCTTGTGTTCCCTCTCTCGCTGGCTGTCTCTATCTCTGTCAAATAAATAAAAATTCTTTAAAAAAAAAAGAAGTTCCGGGCCAAGAGCCATTTACTTATATTTATATTCATATTCATATTTGTATTATGCTGTAGGCCACATCCTTTGTAGAGAGGGATGAGAAATACTAGGTACATGACAGGTCTATGCAAGCAAAGAGGATAAAACCTCAAGCCCTCGTGGTCATTTGGGTCATTAGGAAACTCCAGTATACTTATTTTCCCGAGAGTGGGTCTGGCTGAACAGTTTCAAGATGAAGCAGATGTTTCCTGCCTGGGCTATCTAGAAAACCTATGTACCTAAACTGTGCTTTTCTATCCACGGCCACTAGTGGTCAATTCACATGGCCGAAGCAGCCCCATGGGAAAGGTTTGTCGTCCCTTCTGCCTGTGGTCACTCAGAAGAATGAGATCAAGACACAGGGTCAGTTGGGGGAGCTGGTGTCCAAGATCAGGATCTGGAGTCCTGGGTTCTGGGACGCATGTCCAGGGACAAGAGGAAGGAACTGGGCCCTGCTATGAGCTGCTGAAACAGAGTCTCAACCCAACCTTCCAGTCCAGAAACTATCCTGTGGGCAAGTGGAGTGTCCAGGGGAAGGCAGGGAAGCTCCTCTGCAGAGCTCCCACTGGGGAAGTTAATGTACGTAACCGTGCCAGAAAGGCGCCAAGTCCCGTTTCTCTGGGCCTGTGAGGAGCGGAGTCTGATGACAGAGGCTGAGAGTGGGGACCTCTGCCCCCACCCCACCTGCAGTACCTACTCCATCCTGACACGGCACAATGGACAGAGACCTGAAACTGCCCCCCTTTTCCTTGCTCACATTCCTTCTTCCTCACTCGTCATCAAACCTCTGCCTGTGGCTTTCAGGTAAAAGCCAGTCGCCTCATGTTAGCATCATTACCTCTTGTGCCTTTATGTACTCCTGCAAGAAGAGACAGAAGACACGCTCTTCAACTATTATGTTGTATTTGTTTTATTTTTTTACAAAGTGGAAAGTGAAATGTGCGCAATTTCTAATCCTAACTGCTTAACGATCTCCAAATACATTTTTAGGGCTTTTCTCACACCTGAGGTGTTTCTGTTGATTCTGCATTGGCGAAAGTTGCCCGACGCCTAACAGTTCGAGACTCAGCGCTCACAGCGTTCCCACGAGGAAGAATCGACTTAAATAGGAAGATTACCATTTTAGTGTGCGTGGACAGACTGTGTCCCACCAGACCGCCTGCAGGGGCCATACCACACCCGACCCGGTAACTCCCTGCTCAGTTCTTAAACACACAAGATTCAAACACGAGCCAGGTTTGCTGCTTGGCAGACGAGAGCAGAAAAGAGCAGGTTCGGGAAAGATCATCTAAACAACAAAGCAAGAAAGATGATTACAACAGTCCTCTGAAGCCAATAGACATACAGCCCTTATGCTTACGCCTTTAAATATGAAAACACATTTCCTTGTTCTCGGATTTCTTTTTTTTTAGCCCCGCTCTCAGTCTACAGGCTGCAGGCATAACTGCTCCCAGAACCTCTCCTGTGGGACACACCTGAGAGCTGTTCCCTACCTGGCGTGTTCGTCCCGCTCTTCGAATCCTAACTTGTCCACAATCCAATCTTCAGAGACACAAGCATGGGAGAGAGGGGCCCCTTCCTGCTGCCTCGCTGAGGCCAAGCTGGCTCACCTGGTGCCTGCTCTTCCTCCAGATCCTCAGATCTTCCCTGGCCCTGCGGGAGTCAGTAGTTCTCTAACAAGACCTTGACCTACAGCTGCAAAGCTTCAATGAGTGAAAATGATCTTCCCCTTCACCCGGCGATTCCCCATCTGCACCGGATCATCATAGCCCTAACCTGTACATGGACTTTCTTCAACCACGGCTCTCTTAATAGTCCTCACCTGCACACGGACCAGCCACGGGCTCTGATAGCCTCACTGGGCGCATGGACCTGGCCAAACCTGGCCAGGCTCTTGGATAGCCCTCACCTGCACAGGGGTCAACCTGAGATCCCGCTGGGATGGACACACGCTAGCTTAGATGGGGTCCATGAGCAGCCCCTGCATCAGGCTTAGAGCAGCTGCCCAGGAGAGCTGTCTGTGATGCTGAAAGTGTTCTGTGTCATAAACATGCAATTACTGGGCACCTGAATGTGGCTGGTGTGATGAGGGCGAATGTTTAACTTCATATAATGCTAATCAGTTGAAACGTGAGCAGGCACAACTGGCTAGCGGCTGCCCCTGGATAGCACAGCTCCCGATCCAAAGATGAGGAGATGTGCACCCCATGGCCTGGGACCGCAGAGGGCCTGCTGGCCTGATCTGATCGCTCACTCTGCAGGTTCTCCCTGGGTCCTGCAATACATGCCAGACACGACGGAGGCTCTGGGGACACAGGAAGGTCAACACCAGGTCCTAGAGGACCACAGCAGGGGCCGGCTTGTAAGTGCAGAGGTGAAGAACGCGACCCCCACACGTTTGTGCCGGATGTAACGAAGCAGCAGGGTGCAGAGGTGGACCCCGCACTGCATCCCTCAGGAGCCTCCATCTCTCTTCCTGATCCAGACTAGAGCCTGGGCATGCACTCTAGGTTAGCGTGGGCCCAATAAGCCCAGACAAGCTGAAGAGGGGACCTTTCCCACCCCGAACTGGATCCCAGCCCAGGACTGTAATAACAAGAGCGGCTGCTCAGAGCTGAGCACTGGGGGACAAGAAATGAGGGAGATAGTTGGTGCCCTTTGCCCTGACCACGGGGCTCCTGTCCCTATGAGCAGGACAACACAGATAGAGTTTGGGTTTGAGAATGCCTGTGACCATTTCAGAGAAACGCTCAAACTGATGGCCTCTGGCCATAAAAAGGAAGCTACAGGAGCATCTCGACTCTGGGATCAGCTCCCAGCACTTCGCTAAGCTCACTGCACTGGGGTTTGGGCCCTCTCACCCTGTGCAACTAGAATGTTCTACAGCTGCCCTGGCCATGTGGTGGGAGATCCCTTCAGTGTCAGGTGTGTTTGCAGGCCAGACAACCCTTGGCCAACAGCCTGTAGACAAGGACTGGTTAGTCAGGTGACTCCCAGAAGCAGGTGAAAAGCAAAAACTGGTCCGTCCCCGCCCCTGGGGGATCAGGCTGGGAACCTCCTTGTGTCTGGTCTGGTCCTTGTTCCAAACCCGCTGACGTGTCCTGGTGGAGGACAGGAGACCTGACTCCATTCTCTGCCTTCCCCAGTTTCACCAAGGGAAGTGCCTGGCTTGCTGCACAGGCACCTGGAGAAGAGGATGGAACAGGGAAGCAAGCGCCTCCGGGCTTTTAGGAAGATGTTCTCACAGTGCTCACACTACCCATGACTGTGACCTGCTTCTTCCCTGCCTGTGAATTCTCTCCCAGGTGGGGAAGGTGGCCAGGAGACAGGGCATAGGGCCTGGAGCCGAAGGGCCTCATCTTTCAGTGCCGGGGCTCCCCATCCACAGGCTGTGCACCCTGGCAATTCAGCACCTCTCCAGCCTCCTCTCCTCAGAGGCCAATTAGGGATACCATTAGGGCTCCTTTTCTTTAGTCATGAGGATCCCAGTGCCCTGAGGGGAATGAAACAGCGTGCCCCGGAGGTCAGATCTGAAGTTGTTGACCTCATAACCGCGATTCTGGGAAACAGTTCTTCCCGCTTAGAACGCTGTAAACGCTCCCGAGCTGGCGATGGGATCTTCCCCCAAGTTTATTGAGGTGTATGTGGCGTGCAATGAAATGCACACATTTAAAGTACACAATTTGATCAAGTTTGAAACCGATAACTGCGTGAAACAACGGTGATGGGAGTTGTCACTAGGAGCTGATGTCGCAACTGTGTTGCTGGAGGGGACCTGGATCTGGAGACACACGCACGCACACACAATCACAATCTCACCTGATTCCCCCCAGGAACAGCCCACCGTCATGCACGCAAAACCCTCACCACCTAAAGGGAACAAACGTGCTTGTGGGAGAATGGCTACGGTTCTTTTCCTGGGAGAGTCAGCTGCCCTCCTCACCCCCAGCCCCTCTGCTCCAGGCAGGAACCCAGAATCAGGTGGCGCTCCAGCTCCAGATGAAAGCCGCAGGGGAGCCCCAGCTCTCTTTACCACTCCCGATCTTTCCCCAGCAAGAGGGACTCCGAGTTCATACTGTTGTCACTTCACTTCCCGAGACCACCTGCAGTGACGGAAAACAGCATGCAGGTCAGATCCCTCCGCATACCGCATACCGCACACCGTCTTATTGGGGACTTGAGCAAACTCGGGCCAGAAACCATCCAGGAGAAGACCCCAGCCAGCGGAGAGGATACTGGTGAAATGGGCCTGAGCTTTTCCCGGATCACATACTCTCAGTCCATATCGGCTGCCAATCACGAAATTGTTCATCTGATGAGATTTCTGCTGAGGATGCCTCCCCAACACACAGTCCACTGTGCTGCTGCTGCCATTCGAGAGCAGCTGCATGAACCAGGTGTCCCTGGTGGTCCCGACCCCCAACCCCCAACAAGGAATGGTAAATATTGTGTGTGGTGCACAATTTTTCACAGCCCCGTCAATGTGAATTCAACTGAATTTAAAAAGAAAGAAAGAAAACCAAGAAAGGGGGTTCATATCTCAGACAGCAGGCCAGCTTGCTCTGGCATCTGATTCCCTCCCAGTCCTGTCCCCAGGCTGCTCCTCTGCCAGAGCCCAAGCTAGGAGGACACCATGTGACTAGTCTCTGGTAGGTGCTGCTGGGCTCTCACTCAGGGCTTGCCTGACGCGAACTCAGGCCAGCGTGTAGGGCAGCAACGGGTTAACAAGGACTGAGCTGTTCCCTGCCTTGGTGGGGGAAGGAGGCAAAGGGGAAGGGCAAAGGAGGAAGGAGCAGAGTCCAGGCTGGTAACCCAGATGGGTATGGAGTTCCTTTGTCACTTCCCCAGGCTATGCAGCTCACACCAACCCGGACCGGTTCCAGGGCTTGTGGTGATAATATTATCAGACACTCAGGCATCTCCCTGATTCTTACCTGCTGGCCAGAGGCTGAGGAGCGACCCCAGCACCGACAGACTCGAACTCCACTCCTGGGGTCCAAGGTGGCCTCACCCGTCTCCCAATCTGTGGGCCGACCAGAGGCATGGAGCTTTCTACACGCACTTCACGCTACCGGACCATGCCAGAGTCGGCTCCGTGCGCTTGCGGCTGCCCTTGCGGCTGTGTGACCATGGAGGCCACCTTGCAGCAAGTAGCCACGTCTGGGACCTCTGTTGTAGACTCTGGGGCTCCAGGCACATGCACAGATGCTGAACCTGCTCGCTAGTGGCTCCTGTGCGAGTGATGGGCTCAGGTCCAGGAGATCAGGGCATCCACCACGTCCTGGGATCACGGGCTGGCCTGCTTCTCCCAGGAGCTCCTGGAGGCTTGGGCGCGCTCACTCTGCACCTCAGTTTCTCCCTCTGAAGGCTGGGAGAGAAAACTCATGTCTCAGCACAGCTGTGGTGAGGGCTGAGAACAAGATGAGACGGATGCAAAGTGTGCAGGGGTGATGGGGTTCTCACTGAGAAAAGTGCACCAGTTGTACGGCGTATCGTGGGACGCTCTCTGGGGGATGACGTGCACCTGCTTGCAGGCACTGCCTCACACCTGCACGTTCACCTGCTATCAAGCACACAGACACCCCTAAAGCCCATGTACACAGACCCAAACAGCCGTAAAAGGGAATCACCGGCTGCTCCCAGGGTCTGTAAGCGCGCACCATGGTCTTTACTGCCGTGGAAAATCGGTCCTTCCAGAAACATCCCGTTCCTCATGCCCAGCAGGAGCTGGAAATAGGGTAGCCTTTCAGACCAAAACCAACAAGACAGCCCGCCTTTCCTTTCTCTGGAGTTCATTCTCCAGTAAGTAAGTGAATCTAAAACATGTACCGCTTCTCTGGGTCTGGAGGCCACGTGCAGTTCAGAAAAAGAAACCCCGCGAGGGTCAGGTCACGCTTATACGTTGGTTGCACGGGGCTTTGCTTCTCCGGGTGAGTCCAGAAACCAGACGGGAGATAGCGGTTGACTCCAGCGAACCCCAAAGCAAGAATAGAGCAAATGTCCTCATGCCAAAGGCACCAACTTTCCCTGGAGAATGAATGTCGCAGGCCCGCTTTTGATTGGCAACTGCAAAACTCTTCCAAGGAAGACAAATCGTCAGCAGTGAGGTGCCTACTACAGTCCAGGCTGCAACGCAGCTGCTGCCGGGGAGTGTCCTCTTGCATGACGACCAGTCGCTAGGAGAGACAAGACTCTCCCCCCAGTGAGCAGTGCACATCCGTCACAGTTTCATTGTCAGATTCTCCACGCGTGAGTTCAATCCAACATGAAATAAACCGACAAAGTGACGTATCTGTGTCAAAGACAGGCGACCACACCTTGGCATCAGGCCGGGCGCGTCTCTGCTGTGTCGTGAGGAAGCTTCTCCGATAGGCCCCGGGACCTAGGAGGACACAGAGGGATTACTGGCCGGGCGGCACTGCCGCCGGACTTCTCCGCAGTTTGGTTGACTCCGGGCAGGGAGGGGAGCTGCGGAGTCGGTCAGTTAATAACCATGAACTGGGCGGCTGCTGGGTCATCTTCCTTGCCGGACGAAGGAAGGCAAAGGAGAGAAGCAGAAGAGAAACGGCAAACAGAGCCTGTTGGCTTTCTGGTAAAGACCGTCTAAGTCGCCGTGAAATGTTCATGATCACAACTATACCACGTTCTGGAAAGGGCAAATCGAGAGAGACAGTAAAAAGATCAGGGGTTTCAGGGAAAGAGGGAGGGGTGAATAGGTGAAACCAGGGGATTATTAGATCAGTGAGACTATTCTGGGTGGTTGATACCAGACATAAGGTATTTTTTCAAAAAAAAGAAAAACCCAACAACATAGAGGGGCGCCTGGGTGGCTCAGTCGTTAAGCGTCTGCCTTCGGCTCAGGTCGTGATCCCGGCGTCATGGGATCGAGCCCCGCATCGGGCTCCCTGCACAGCGGGGAGCCTGCTTCTCCCTCTCCCACTCCCCCTGCTGGTGTTCCCTCTCTCGCTATGTCTCTCCCTGTCCAATAAATAAATAAAAACTTAAAAAAAACCCAAAAACATAGAAATGTACAACACAAAGAGTGAACATTGATGTCAAGTATCCACCAATATTGGTCCACTGATAATAACAAACATACCACAGGAAGGTAAGAGGTGAGAATGGGAACGGGGTGAGGTGGAGGGGGAGGCATCTGAGAACTTGCTCTGCTAATCTGAAGTGCTTTATTAATTAAATGAGTTATTTATATAATTTTATTAATTTAAAAAATTTAAAAACTGATTAATTAAAAACTAATCTGTTTCAGGGAGATATCTATTTCCACTAATGTTCAGCACCAGTTAATATCCAAATATTCGCTTGAGACATTGTTTCCTATTAAATGTGAACAAGGCTGAGTTATTTGTCAACCCGTCTTTACTTCCGTGGTCATAGCACTCTTGACTGACTTAGTCAATTAGAACTTTCACACGCGGAATAAAAAAGCACGTGGCTCAGCATTTCATAGTTTTCCATTACGTGTGGTACACTGAACACACTTCAGTTCTTCTTGAATCTCCTTAAGGATTAATTTCCACAGTACCTTCCACTGACTCGTGTGTGGGGTACACCCCGGGGTGCGGCAGGATGCCTCTTTTCCTGACCCGCTGCTGGAGGTGAGGTCATCATCTTCTTCAATGAGGAACGGATTTTCTTTTCATATCCATCAGCCCAGATTCTGGGAAATGCACTCACAATGAGAGAGCTGTTGACACATCGCCAGCAGAAGACCACCGCGAAACTACAGTTCAAACGTTTGGTCTCCTGTGCACCCCCTGCTTCTCCCTCTCCCACTCCCCCTGCTTGTGTTCCCTCTCTCACTGTCTCTGTCAAATAAATGAATAAAATCTTAAAAAAAAAAAAAGAACCTCCTGTTTCCTATTACAGTAGGATGCTCGAAAATGATTAAATACAGGTAAATCCTTAAGAAAATAATTGTGAAGTGCTCTGGAAGCGTTCAAGTAGCGGCTGCCTCCAGAGAGGCGGCTTCGAGGGCCGCAGAGCAGGGAGGGCGGGGGTTTACTTCTCGTCCTTTACGCGGGAGGATGTGGTACCGCTCCGCAGGAATATCTGTTCTCGTCTCCTGCGGTCCCCACGTCAGCCCTGTGGATTGTAACCCACATCATAGAGTTCACAGCATTGAGAGTTAGAGATTTTAAGTGGCTTGTCCAGAGTCACAACACTGATGTGTGATGCATCTGCGACAGGAATGTAGTTGGTTCCCTGAGGACAGAGGTCCCTGAACACCTGGGACCTGTAGGTCATGCCCTATACAGAAACCAAGGGCTCTTCTCACTCTTTCTCAAAATATCCTGCCCCAAGATTTCTGCAGGAGACAGTTGAAGCCTGAAAGAGTTGTCTGGGCCGGGAAAAGGGCTCAAACCCTGACCTAGCCTCTTGCCTCTAGGTTTTAATCCCTGACCCAAAATACAATGCAGATGCGCCCAAGTGAAGCCCCTCCGAAGGGCCGGGGGAAGCCCAACTGTGGCCATCCTCCCCCAGCATCTTCGCACTGTCGGCCTCCTCACGTGGGTCCTTCCCAGTGACCAGCTGACCACCCTCAGTGACCAGCGAGTGGTCTGCTCGGCTCACAGGTTGACTCAGAACCCAGGACATTCCTAAACAACTATCACACGCCAGCTCTGCCAAGAATTATCTTCCCTTCGAGTGACCAACCCTAGCTGAGCAGTTCCTGTGAATTAACTGGGAAAATGGCCACCTAGGCTGGTGCTCTGATAATTTAATGAATGGAGTCTGGGACCCTCAATGTCTGACTATTGATCTGAGCAACCATCCGAGAAGTCTGGACTAAGATTTGGCTGACAGCGGACAGGAGCTGCACTGGCTCTGAGTGGTGACCTTCTCTGCTCCTTCCCTCCCCTCCAAAATCCAGGCTCCACGGACTCCTCATCTGTCCCTAGGCCCTGCAGTGGCAGGGGACAGAGCCCATCTCGTCTTAAAGCAACCCCTCCACACCACTCCAGGATTCTGATCATCCTCCAGGCCCTCCTTCCTCTGTCACTACTGGGTATTTTTCAAAAGAAAACAAAAATACTAAATCAAAAAGATATACGCACCCCCTATGTTCATTGCAGAATTATTTACAATAGCCAAGATATTGAAGCAACTCAAGTGTCCATCAATAGGTGAATAGATGAAGATGGGTTACACACACACACACACACACACACACACACACACACACACTGGAATATTACTCAGGCATAAAAAAATAATGAAATCTGCCATTTGCAACAACATGGATGGATCTAAAGGGTATTATGCTGATTGAAATAAGTCAGTCAGAGAAAGACAAATGCCATGTGATTTCACTCATATGTGGAGTATAAAAAAACAAAACAAAGAAAGAAACAAACCAGACTCAAATGCAGAGAACGAACTGGTGATTGCCAGAAGGGAGGTGGGTTGGGTATGGGTGAAATAGATGAAGGGGATTAAGAGGCACAAACTTCCAAATATAAAATAAATAAGTCATGGAGATGAAAAGTACAGCATAGGGAATACAGTCAATAATATTTTGGGACGCCTGGGTGGCTCAGTCAGTTAAGCATCTGCCTTTGGTTCAGGCCATGATCCCTGTGTCCTAGGATCAAGTCCCGCATCCGGCTCCTTGCTCAACAGGGAGCCTGCTTCTCCCTCTGCCTGCCACCCTCCCTGCTTCTGCTCTCTCTACCTCTCCTTCTTCGACAAATAAATAAAATCTTTAAGTAAGTAATAATAATATTTTAGTAACACTCTATGGTGACAGATGGTGACTGCACTCGTCATGGTGAACACAGTAACATATAGAATTATCAAATCAATATGTTGTGCACCTAAAACTAATATAACATCATGTGTATATCAATTATACCGGATGTATCTCAATTATACTTCATAATAAAAAAAGAAAAAAATATACGATGATGAATTATGGTCAGCTCAAAAACATTTGCTAAAAGCAAGATTTCAAATTAATCATTTTCTTGATACTTGAGTAGAAAGAATAAAAACTGGAAAAGACGGTGAGCTGGCGATCTCTCTCGCTAGTAAATTCCAACAGCTGCTCATTAGCTCATCTTTTATGTCTTTAACCCTAACATCTGGATGTGTTTCTGAGGTCAGAGAAGCCAAACCAGGGCTCAAAGCCTGAGTCAGTCTGCCAAATTCCTGTCCCCTAGTGGAGAAAGATATACTCTGGGGCCTGAGCTCAAGGACTGAGTAAGGCAGAGAGAACAGGCAGGTCTCCATAACTGCACTTCTAATCCTGACCCGCCCTTCTGCTAGATGTCCAGGCCATTCGAACAGGCAGCGCCTCTTTCTCTTTGGACTGACTCTACCAAATTACTAGACTCCTAGAGGACTTGCATCAAGCCTCACTCTGCAGACATGAGACACATGGTGTTTTTAGTCTTTGTCATCACATAGAAACTAACACACGTCAATACAAATTCACATCCTTACTATAATGAACTGCACAGTCAGGATGAAGGCTAAGCATACTGCTGGCCCAGCAGTGAGTTCCAGGTCTGGGAAGTACTCGCCATGCAGAAGCATCATCTCATTTAGCCTTTGCAACAACCCTACAAGGCAGAATATCTGTTATCACACCCATTTTACAGAAAAAGGACCTGAGGCCCACAGAGGTTAAGTCACATAGCTAGAAAGAAGCAGAGTGAGAGCTTGACCCCAAGCATCTTGGCTCAAGTATCTATGCTTGTAACTACCTCATTCTACTTTTGCCTGGAGCAGTTCAGGGTACAGAGAGAGGAAAATAAACAGATTTTCCAAAAGGAAAGTTAGAAGCATGTGGTAAGGAAAATGATGGGGTCGTGGCAGTTTTCCAGACCCTAGAATGTACAGAGAAAAAAAAACTGTGTCTTCAAGTCACATAATCCAAGCGTGATGCAATCGCTTGTGATTCTGTTGTATCGCAAATGTCTCATTTAACGCCTTCAGATCTAGAGTTAGGCGTGTCCTTCAGTCCCCAGTTCAGTGGAAGTGTCAATACCAGGGTCTTGAGGCAAAGACAAGTTACGTGCCACAGCCCCTAAGGAAATACTGAGCATCCAGCTAATGTAAATATCAGGGTAATTTTTTCAAGGATCCTTTGCCCCACCCTGCCCTCTCCCTGGGCAAGAGAGTGCCCTTTCCACACAAATTCCAAAGCCTAGAGAACGAGACAAATGAACTTGTGTTTGTTTCCTGTAGATTGGAAAAAAGTGTTTGGTGGCAGATTCCAAATGGTGTACTTGTTGTTGGAGTTAGTTCCTGGTCTTAACACCAACTCTGAAATGACATTATTGCAACAACAACAAAGAAGCAGCAGCTTCATTTGCACAAAAAACTCCCTGGCCAGGGACACAAGTCTCTGGAATACAGTTGTGACTTGGTGTCAAACAAAATATGTAACTTTGGAAGCGCTCAAAGTAGCTGTGCTCAGATGGGCAGAAGCTAAAAGCTGCCAGAGTTGACGGTTTTAAAATGTGCACAGAACTAAATTTCACCCTGTCTCAGGACCCAAGAGCATAAACATGATTCTGTTTGAGGGAAATAAAAAAGGCGACCTTCATCAACAAACGAAGGGACAAATGGTGCAGGAGAAGACCTTTGCTTCTCTGCTCAAAATGTAGCTGAAACTATACATTTTGCAGCTGTATTTTAAAATACATGACATTTTTGGAAGCCAGTCCCCTGTCATCAATCTGACAGTCCACTTCTGCCGGAGCTTTAATATTTTCAAAATGCAATCTTCAAAGCCCAAACAAGAAAAAGAGTCGAAAGGACATGAAGGCCATATGGGGACCCCTGTTTGAGGACAACGCGCACTGGCATGAACTGCCCCCGTCAGAGGGAGGAGGCGAGAGAGCAGATGGCTGTTAGCTGACCGGACAGGTGAACAACGTTTGCTCAGGTAACCAGAGTACTTCTTCTTCCACTCAGGTTTCTCTGGATCCCCCACGTGTCAGGATCCTTTTGGTGAAAATTACAGCCGCCCAACTCAACAAACAAGCTAAAGCAAAAAATGGAATTGATTGGCTTGCGTGACTGCGTGACTGCACGTGAGTTCTGCGTGACTGCAAAATGTAGCCCAGGAGTCCCGGGCTAGATGCCGTGCCACGAGACTTCCACCGTTTCCATCACCGTGGTCCTCTCAGATCTCTTTTCTTCCGTGTTGACTTCGTCATCCCAACAGAGGCCCCAAATGGCCTTCAACACCTCAGGAAAAAAAAAAAAAGCTTGGGTATAATTCCCATTGGTCTAGTTCCGAGTCACATGCTCCAGGTTCTGAACCAATCACTGTAGCCAGAGGGATGGCTGATGCTGATTGGTCATATCTGGGGCACGTGTTCACTGGTGGCGCTAGGAATGAGGTATATTACCTTATAAACCTGGAAGAATGGTGATTCCGCCCCCTCCCCCACCGCCCGCACAGGTCACCTGCTATAACTGGTAGGAGGGGAATAGATCCTGGGCAGGCAAGAGCAGAATTCATTCTATCTTCACCATGGGATGTCCCGAGCCTTCTTGAATATCTCCAGTGATTCTTCTAGTGTTCACTTCTTGTTCAGAACTTCTCCCATATGTTTTCCTGTTACCCTTGGTGATTTCCTTAACACTCCCGAGGCCGGGGTTATAGCTTTAGGCTGAATCACTTCAAACATCTGACATGACCCCCCTTCCTTTATTGCCCAAGATGCCCCTATTATGCATTATTGTGCATAATCCCTGCTATGGTCTGAATGTTTGTGGCCCCTTAAATCCATATATTAAAATCCTAACTCCCAATGTGATGGCATTAGGGGGTGGGGTCTTGGAGGTGTTTAGGTTATGAAGGTGGAGCCCTCATAAATGGGATTACAAAAGAGATCCCACAGGGGCACCTGGGTGGCTCAGCCTGTTGGGCATCTGCCTTCAGCTCAGGTCATGATCCCAGAATCCTAGGATTGAGCCCCACACTGGGCTCCCTGCTTGGCTGGGAGTCTGCTTCTCCCTCTCTCTCTGCTCTGCTCGTGTTCTCTCTCAGTCTCTCTCTCAAATAAATAAATAGAACCTTTTTAAAAATTAAATTAAATTAAATTTAAAAAAGAGAGATCCCACAGAGTTCCCTTGTCCCTTCCACCATGACAAAGTAAGAAGGCACCAGCTATGAACAAGGAAGGCAGCGCTCACCAGAAAATGACCATGATGCCCTAACAGCACTCCTTCTGGGCTTAAGGGGTAACTTGCTTCAAGTGAACACAGTCCTTACTTGCTGACCTAAGGCTCTTGACCTGTAACAGAACTAATTGCCTTGCTTTGAGATTTGCAGGCCACTCACCTTAAGGAATGAAGAACCAGAACTTTCCCAGGCCACAGAGGTCAGCAAGTCTGTTTGAAGCCACCTCGGTTTTCTGATCAGCCTAGCAATTTTTTTTTTGACCAAAATGTTTTTCTTTCTTTTAGGTCACACAAATGACTTTACTGACCTCCCTTGGCATGCCCTCCTTTGCAGAAAGAACAGAGGACTCCTGCACATCATGGAACAAGAACCAGATCCCCTTGCACAACCCCGGAGCACTGAAGCAACATTTGTAGCTGGCATGGAGTCTGCACATGATGAAGAAATGTTGCAGGCCACTGCACCCCCTTTGCTGATGAACGACCCTAAACCCCTTTTAAAATGTCTGGGCCAGGCGGAAACCTCAGAGTTGGCTTTTGGATAGGAGCCCACCTTCTCCCAAGGTTGCCGGTCTCTTGAATAAAGCTCAAATTCCTTTCCAATCGAAACTCATCTCTTCCATGATGATCTTTCAGGTGACGTGCAGCCAAACTTGGGTTCACTAACAATGCTGACTTGATCTTGGACTTTTCAGCCTCCGGAACTGTGAGCAAGCATTTTTGTTATTTACAAACTATCTAGGCTATGGTATGGACTAAGGACTTGGGCAGGGAGTGGGTTTGGAATTAGAGCATATCACAGAAAACCAGAGAACCCCAAATGCCAGATAGCACTGACGGTCCATCTTATGAGCCTTCTGATGCCAGAAGGCTGGGGTCAACTTCCTCCCCACCCAGCCGTTCTCCCAGCTCTTGTATCGCGCTCCCATCTCAAGGCCTCCGCCATGTGCTTTTCAGGCACCAGGTGAAAATCAGAAATTCAGATGATTTTATTATTTGAGCAGTTTAGCTTCTTTTGTCTCCAATTCTCCATTCCAGGCTATGCTCTGGGCTTTGCCTTTCATAACCAAAAAGGCCACTAAAGTATTTTCCTAAATCACACTCATAAAACACTTCTTTCCTAAGTTAAAACTGGTGCCTCCCATATCTTGGCTATTGTACCACAATGCTGCAGTCAACATAGGGGTGTATGTATCTTTCTGAATTAGATATACACACCCTTATGTTTATTGTGGCACTATTTACAGTAGCCAAGCTATGGAAGCAGTCCAAATGTCCATGCGTAGACGAATAAAGATGTGGTACGTATATACAACAGAAAATCACTCGGTCAGAAAAAGGAATGAAATCTTGCCATTTGCAATGACATAGATGGAACTAGAGGGTATAATGCTAAGTGCAATAAGCCAGTCAGAGAAAGACAAATACCATATGATTTCACTCATATGTGGAACTTAAGACACAAAACAAATGAACAAAGAAAAAAAAGAGACAAGCAAAAAAACCAACTCTTAAATATAGGGAAGAAACTGGTGGTTGCCAGAGGGGAGGGAGGGCAGGGAACGAGTGAAATAGGTAATGGGGAGTAAGCTTATCATGATGAGCACTGAGAAATGTACAGAACTGTTGAATCATAGGGCATCTGGGTGGCTCAATTGGTTAAGTGTCTGACTCTTGGTCTCAGGTCAGGTCTTGATCTTGGGGTCATGAGTTTGGGCCCCGCATTGGGCTCCATACTGGGCATGAAGCCTACTTTAAAAAAAATAAATAACTGTTGAATTGTTATATTATCCAATGAAACTAATATAACATTGTATGTTAATTATATTGGAATTAAAAAATAAATGTAATTTTTTAAAAAACCGGTGCCTTTCAGTGCAAACAATACCACAATGATATATGACTTTAAAACTACTAGGATGGGGGTGTCTGGGTGACTCAATCAGTTGGGTGTTGGACTCTTGATTTCAACTAGGGTCGTGATCTCAGCATTGTGGGATCAAGCCCCATGTTGGGTGTAGAGATTACTTAAATAAATAAGACTTAAAAAAAAAAGAAATATATATGATGGAATATTTTTCAGCCACACAAAGGAATGAAATTTTGAAGTATGTGATCATATGAATGGACCTTGAAAACATTATGCTTAGTAAAATGAGCCAGACACAGAAGAACAAATATTAGATGGTTCCATTTACATGAGGTACCCAAAATAGTTAAGTTCATAGGGACAGAAAGTGGAATAGAGTGACTGGGAGAGGGGAGAAGGGAGAGTTATTGTCTGATGGGTAGAGTGGTTTAGTGGAAGATGATGAATAAGTTTTGGATATAGATAACAGTAATGGTAATTATACAACATTATTAATGTATTTAATACTACTGACTCGTACATTTATGAATGGTAAAAATGATAAATATTATGTTACGTATATTTAACCACAATATTAATTAGTTGATTGATTAATTGGAAACTCCCAAAATTTTGTCATTGTTGCTTTTGTTGAGGCTTCTGCAGGGAAAAACTATAAATAGAAATGTATTACCTGAGGGGTGCCTGGGTGGCACAGCGGTTAAGCGTCTGCCTTCGGCTCAGGGCATGATCCCGGCGTTATGGGATCGAGCCCCACATCAGGCTCCTCCACTGTGAGCCTGCTTCTTCCTCTCCCACTCCCCCTGCTTGTGTTCCCTCTCTCGCTAGCTGTCTCTATCTCTGTCAAATAAATAAATAAAATCCTAAAAAAAAAAAACGGAATGTATTACCTGAAATGTAGGGACTTGGATATCACAGATAAATACTACAGTCTGTGATCATGCAAGTATTTACTACAAAAGCATTTATTGAGCACCTACTGTGTGCAAAGCATACACCATGTTAGGAACTTGGGGAAGAAGGGTACAAAAACAAATGAGTTTCAGATTGTGCTCTAAAGGTAGAGTTGTCAGATTTAGCAAATAAAAACACAGGATTGCCCAGTTACATTTGAATTTCAGGTGAGCAACAAATATGATATCCCATGCAATATTAGGAATGTCCTTTTACTAATTGTTATTCATTGTTTATGTGAAATTAAAATTAAATGAATGTCCTGCACCCCTGATGGAAGAAATTTATAGTCCAGTTAGAGAAATAAGACATTCACAAGTCACCAGAAAACAAAGTACAATAAGCCAAGCATCAATAGGTCAAGGATGGGTCCCCTGGGTGGCTCGGTCAGTTCAGCATTTGCCTTCGGCTCAGGTCACGATCCCAGGGTGCTAGGATAGAGTCCTGCATTGAGCTCCTTGCTCCGTGGGGAGTCTGCTTCTTCCTCTTCCTCTGTCTGTTCCCTCTCTCTCTCTCTCTCAAATAAATAAATAAAATCTTTGAAAAAATAAAATCAAGCGTTGTGAGAATTTGGAGGTAGAAATTATTATATTTAATTGTAAATGGCCTGCTATTTTAGTACTGTGCAAATATATGTGAAGTTACTAAGTGGACAAAACAGGCTATTTTCAGTACTTTTATTGTTTTTCTTCCTCCCCTGGCCCTTTTGCTTAGTCCACATTATTGCTCCACATCCACCTGGCAGACATTTGAGAAAACTTTCCTGTTCCCGGGACTGTTCCAGGCACCAGGGGCAGAGCGGCGAACCGGATAGACATTGTCCAGCCCTCATGGAGTTCACAGTTTGGAGGCAAGACAGGCAACAACGGGGAAACATCAAAGAACAGAATCACTTGAATTAGTAATGACAACTACAGGAGAAGGTGGGCTGAGTGTGGCGGCTGTGTCGGGGGTTCCGGAAAGGGCACTCTGAGGAACGGACACTCGAGCGGAGGCCTCAGTGGTGTATAGCTGCCTGCCATGCACGTGCCCCAGGGAAAAGCATTGCAGGCAAAGGGAACAGTAAAAATCCTGAAGCAGAAAAACAAAAATGAGGCCAAAGTGCCTGGGGCATAATTACACACGGTACATTCTCATTAAATAATAGCTTATTCTCCTTTTTTCCTAATCCTTTTATTGAAGGGTGTATGCGTTTAAACCGAAATGGTTAAATGATAGGCAGCCAAAGAAAGAAAATAAAGCTAGGCATTGCAATAATCCACAAACTATTAGGTAGACTATAATGATTTTTAGGGTCCATTTTAAGCCCACTTTTCTAGGATGTATTTTCCAGAATAATTCCAGATTAATCTCAATCACTCATAATGTATCATTCATTTACATGCATTATCTCATTCAACCATCTACCGCTGTAGAAGCAAATGCTCTTATTATCATCCCCATTTTATACATGCAAACACTGAGACCCAGAAAGGTGATCTAATGGGCAGGAAGACTGAGATTGGAGGCCTTGTCACTATGCTGTACTACTTTTTTCTTTTTTTTTTTTTAAGATTTAATGTTTTTATTTGAGAAGAGAGAGAGAGAACACAAGCCAGGGAAAGGGAGAAGCAGGCTACCCTCCAAGCGGGAAGGCCAACACAGGGCTCAATCCCACAACCCTGGGTTCATGACCTGAGCTGAAGGCAGACGCTCAACCAACTGAGCCACCCAGGAGCCCCAGCTTCTTTCTACTTTTAAAGACAGCAGGTACCCATGGATATTAGGATACGCTAATTGACCCACCATGAAAAATGAGTCGGGCCCCTGATCTTGGCTAAAGAGAAGCTTTCTCCTTCCTTCTTGCAGGCAGAGGTTTGTTGCACGCCCTACATTCCAGCATTTCCCAGGGCAGATATCTACAAAAGAACCCTGCCAGCCTAATGGCAATATTCTTTGTGGATGCCTAAACTCGGTATTATTATTGTTGATTATTATTATTGTTGCTGTTATTTCTTATGTCATCTATAACAATTCTGAATTATGTAACTCTGTGATTTTTGAATATCTGTCTTTCTAGCATGAAAGTTATACGAGAGCAGGGGAGTGAGAGGCATCTATTTTTTTTTTTTTTTAATAAATGAAGACAGTTCCCTTTGGGACATCCTGAGTTTGGATTGTTCCACTTAAAAATAAAACAATCAGATATTTTACCAGCAAAAATGCATTTATTTGGGATTAACAGAGATTACAATTCAGGATCTGCAAGCTATGGCAAAACCATAGCCAAGTTCAACAAACAAAGGAGAGGGACTTATTTTATGGCAAAGAAGGAGGAAGTTGGGAGAGGTTGTTTTGAAGGAAAGTCCATTGCAGAAAAGCAAGAATTGAGGGTGATGATGGTTTCTCATTGTCTGGGTTGCAGGGGTAGTCAATTTCTCGTAGGACATGCAATGTACATCTTTTCCTGCTGGGGCCTGTAATTGATGATTCTTTTCTGTTGAGGATTCTTCTGTGGGGTCTGTAATTGACAATCCTTCCTGTAACTGACACTGAGTGCTGTGATTGTCCCTTCCAGCTTCCCCTGAGTCCACTTTGACAAGGCTTCTCTTTATTTTCACAGGCTATGACCATAGAGAGTTGAAAGAATGCCTTTCCATCTCTTTGCATCACATATCCATTGTGAGGTAAACAGTGTTAACCCCACTATAAATTAAGCCTTAAAAATGAGGGGTAGCATTAAGCCAAACACTTAAGTAAGCTCTGTTTGCTCATTTAGTAAGCAACCCTTCACTGCACATATTATGTTATTGTTCTAGGCTCTGGGACAGAGCAACGAGCAAGAACGAAATCGCTGCCTTGGGGCACCTTACGTTCTAGGGAGGATGGCAGGTACTCAGAAAATAACCAAGTGTACATTAAATGTATAAGGTAAACGGGGATGAGTTAAGAGGGAGAGGGGATGAAAGAGGGAACGAGAGTAGGGA
>NW_024425897.1:12065976-12080183 GCF_017311325.1 Ursus maritimus
TATATGTATGTTGAGTGTGGGAGGGTTGCAATTTTAGAAAAGAAGGTCCAGGTAAGGGCTTCCTGAGAAAGTGGCATTTGTCAAATCTTAATACAGCGTCTCCTTCTTGGGCCTTTAGCGAAGATCTAATAAGAAAATACACGGATTCATAAAAAATAAAAAAAATTTTAAAAACCTTTGATAGACCCAAAACGGACCCAAAAGCCCTCTATGGAAAGAGGCTCGCCTGGTGCTCACAAAAGGGGAACATTGGGTCACCTCGGTGGCTCACTCGTTAAGCGTCTGCCTTGGGCTCAGGGCGTGATCCCCGTGTTTCAGGATCCAGTCCCACATCGGGCTCCTCCGCTGGGAGCCTGCTTCTTCCTCTCCCACTTCCCCTGCTTGTATTCCCTCTCTCGCTGGCTGTCTCTCTCTCTGTCAAATTAATAAATAAAATCTTTTTAAAAAAGGGGGGGGGAACACTGGTGACAGGGGACTAGTGATCGAGATGGATGTTGCCCCAGACCAAACGGTGAACGGTGATCCCACTGAAAATTTGCCCAGGCGGAAACGTTCGCAGAGGACTGTCAGTGCCGGAGTAACCTCACGCCACAGGGCCACACTTTGCCCGGGTTTATGGTTACCCTGGCAACGACGCCCAACGGATGGGCGGAGGCAGCGGCGGAAGGAGCCGCGCGGGAGGGGACGGAGGCGGGGCTTTCGGCGGAAGTGGGCTTTCGGCGGAAGTGAGCTCTCCGCCTTGCGGCCCTGAGAAGATGCCGAGTGCTGTGCGCTGGTGGCTCTACTTCGGCCTGGGCAGCCTCCTGGCGGGGCAGGCGGAGGGCCCGAGCCCCGTGGAGCCGCCGGAGCGGAGCCGGCCGTATGCCGTGCTGCGTGGGCAGAACCTGGGTGAGCGGCCCCGGGCCGGCTGGCGGCGGACGGAGCGGATGTGGGAGGGCGGGGTGCGCAGGTGCGGCCGGCCTGAGCCCGCTTGGCTCCGCGCCAGGCCTCGCACAAGATAGGCTCCTCTTGGTGCTGGTTGCATGGATGAGCTGGGAGTCGGACCCCGTCTTCTCTGGCTGTGTGGGCCCAGGCTAGGCAACAAGGGTAGCTTAATGAGGAAGCTGAGGGTAGCAGCCCCGTTTTCCGGATGAGAATGAAACTCAGAGAGGTGAAGTTATTTGCGCGCGTTTACACAACTAGGTTAGCGGTGGAAGCCAGTTGTGGTACCCCCCCCCCCCGCACCCTGCATTTCGAAAGTTCTCGTTATTCCCTTTCACTCTGAGGAAAGACCCAAATTAGTATCAGTTTTCGCTAACCTAAAGAAATCCGAAGAGGATTTTTCCCTTTGACGAAAAAAGGCAAAAAGTGAAAAGAGCACTCGGCAGGTTTTTTGCAGTGCACGCCCCGAGCAGCGAGAGTGACACCACCAAACTCTGTCCCCGGAACTACACTCACTCAGCATCTTAGCATCATGCCGTTATAGCTTTGAAATGTGTCTGTGAGTATCTGTGCGTGTTCTTGATTTATTTTGTGTATCTCTTGGCTAAACGTGTCTTAAGGTATCAGAAAAGCCTAAGACAGGTTGTTTTTGGAGTCCGGGAAATTCAGAATTTTTTTCCATCTAAATTAATGGTAACTTTTTTTTCCGCTTTATGCCACTTCTGCTTATTAAAGGTTTCGTAGGCACAGGACTTTCAGAGAACATAGGAAACCAGCACTGGAACCTAGGTTTTGTGGAACTTGAAACATACCTTTTGGGAGGAGCTCTCAGAGACACATAACTACACACATAGGTACATACGGTGTACATGGCTTTGGAAGGGGTCCTGGAGCTTAAAGCTTGACAAGATTCACAGTAATTCTTCCTCTTCTGCCAAAGCCCTTTCTTTCCATTATACCTCAGTGATACATCTGTATCTCTCTGCCACATGGTATCATTTTTTGGATTATCTTGACCCTACCTGAATTCCTGTATTGAATTTAGGTATTGACCACTTCCTGTGTACCTAGCTCTCTGCTGAGTGGTTTCCATGTGTTCTGCTGCTTAGCCCTTTGGAGTAGAGTTTCTCCACCTGTGTACTATGACATAGTGGACCAGATGGTTCTTTGTGGGGAAGGTAAGGCACACAATGGTGAGCTCCGTAAGATAAAGGCATCCCTGGCGTTTGCCCCTAGGTTCCAGTAGCACACCTGACTCCCAGTCCGGATAATCAGAATATCTCCAGATATTACCAGCTGCCCACTGGGGGCAAAATCCCCCTGGTTGAGAACCACTGTTGTACAGTAATACTATTCAGAGAGTGGTCTGCAGACCAGTGGGGGTCTTCAGCTTATTTATCTGGAAAGAGAGGAGTACAGAAATTTAGTGTTTAGGAATTTAACAATCTGACACTGTTGCAACATATGAGCAAGTAGAGAACAGTCCCTACGACAGGCTTCGTAGGTAGAGGGAGCTGCTTAGTAGTCATGCACATAGTAATGGCCTGGGACCGGCTACAAGTTATAAAAACTAGTCCTTTACTGCAGATGGTTTGGGAAACACTACCCTAAACAATCCTGTGCAGTGGGTTTTTTGTCTCCATCTTTACAGAGGAGGAAACAGATTGTGTAACTTATTTGAGAACACATGGCCTGTCAGTATAGATGGGAGCCCAGATGGTCTGACCCCAAACCCTGAGTTCTTGGCCACTGTGCCATGTTGCCTGTTTTGGTCATCGTAATGGCTCTCATTTATCGTCTGCATGTTCTGTGTCCACACTCTGTTGAGTGCTTTTCATGGGCTACCACAGTTAGGTTTCAGGAAACCCTTGTGAGGTCGGGTTCACTGGCCACATTTTATAGATGTAGGAAACGGAGCTCAACAATGGGAAGTGACCAGTAAGGAAGGACCTAAATAGTCTTAGGTTCTGCCTGAGCCTGCCATTCAGGCAACTAATACCACGTGCAAAGTGTGGGAGGCAAAAAAATGCGGGAGAGGTAAAAAGATGAAGAATGGGAGAATTGATCAAGCCCCAAAGGGATAGCTATCCAAATGGACGTTATATACCTAACAACCATGATTTTAAACCTTTTCAAAGGCTTTTTGAGATTCCATTCTCCACTTCCAGCCCCCTGCATTCCTGCTTTGGGAGTTTGGTTGGGGGGGGGGGGGGGGGGGGTGTGTTTGAGAGTCCTTTCAGGATGTCAAATGCAGGAAGATGGTTTAAATGGAAGAAGGCAACTTGAGGTCCAGTTGCAGTGAGAACCTTAGAAATTTGTGGAATTCAAAACTTTGAAAATAAGGGCAGGTATTTAGGTTGCAAGGCTCGTTTTGAGATGGGACATTGAGCTTGTATGAGTTGTAGGTGTCCTTATCACCTACGTTCTTTCTTCTCCTTCTTCACCAAGAAAAGTGTTTCTGTATGGTCAGTGTTTGAATAACTGGGTTCCATGTGGGGGCGTTTTGTTGGGGTCACAAATACCCCCAGATTACTGACTTAAGTAAAACTGTGGTCAAATCTTGTTTTTTCAGTAGCCACCCTAGACAGCAGCCATGGTTAGGCTCCCACTGGAACCTGGGATGTAGCCACACTAGACAGCAGCCATGGTTAGGCTCCCACTGGAACCTGGGATGTAGCCACCCTAGACAGCAGCCATGGTTAGGCTCCCACTGGAACCTGGGATGTAGCCACACTAGACAGCAGCCATGGTTAGGCTCCCACTGGAACCTGGGATGGGCCCACATACTTACAAACAAACGTACACTTTCTTGGTAAAGGTAGCATTTTGAACTCATGTAAGAGCTCTGAGGTAGTCACACACATGGGATTGCCCTTCCCTTCAGTGGGTTCCTGGTTACATTAAAACCCCGGTCCTTAGGTCTGGCCCTATACCGGGGCTCAACCCGAGTGACCAGTTAGAGGTCCCATTTCTCACCGGAGCACCCTGGGGATTTTAGACCCGAAATTTCCTCTCCAAAATGGAATAGGTTTGGAAAGTTAGTTCTTTGCTTCTTGGATCAGAAGGCCTTTGTCTCTTCTAGAGATTGAAATGCTTTACTCTCTTTTTCATCTCCAGTTTTTATGAATGGCTTTAAAAACATTGGGCTCCCTGCTCTCTTCTTGTCCCCTACAATTGGATAGTTCTCCATACAGCAACCAGAAGGATCTTTTTTCCCAAACGAATCAATCATGTCACTCTTTGCCTTTGGCCCTCTCTAAACATACTGTTTCGTGGTCTACGAGGCCCTTCAGGAACTGGCTGCAGCCTTCCTCCTTGGCTTCATTTCCTTCCTTGCTTCCTCCCCCCTCAGCCATGCTTGCCTCTTTCTGTTCATTGGCTTTCTGGGCTTGCTTTTGCTGACCCTCATGGCCACAGTGCTCTCCCTGCAAATCTTCACAGGCCTGGTTTCCTCCTTTCATCGCGGTCCCAGCTTGCAGGTCACCTCCTCAGATACTTTCTCTACTGCCCTGCCTACTGTTACGCCCCCCCTACCCACCCCCTACCCCATCACTGTCACGTTTCTTCAAGCCCCGCGAGATGCTCTTACGTTTTCTCCCCCACATACATGGAAACATCCCGAGAGAGAATCTGTTGGTGGCTGTTTCCCCACACACCTGGTGCAGTGCCTGGCGCTGAGTGGCATTTGGCAAATCATCATCAAAGAATGGATGAATGATAGAACGTGGAGCTGCTGTTAGGAGGTAACCTGTTTTCCTTTTGCAGTGTTGATGGGCACCATTTTCAGCATCCTGCTGGTGACCGTGATCCTTATGGCATTTTGTGTCTACAAGCCCATTCGGCGTCGGTGACAGCCAAGCAAACAAGTTCTTCCACAAGTATTGGGGAAAAGAATAAATTGCGTTGCACATGGGTCATTGGAGAAGTTGGAATCAGAACTTTGCCACTTGGAAATGACTTTCAGTCTGGACAGTTGGTAAATGTGAAATGATTTAGGAAAACCATCTGGCAGTTATTTTTTCCTAACACTGTAATGTAAATAACTGAGTCTGCTTCTTGCTGTTTCTTTGTATATCTGGCTGCACTTAACACTTGTTACAAGTAAGACCTGAAGCTCCAAGGTTCAGTGTAAAGATGGGAAAACAGTTAACTATGTGAGTGGTGGGAAAACCACACTGGAAAGGACTAATCCTGAATGTTTGAAAAAATTCATAAGAGGAAGACTTAACCTGTAGACATTCCGTACTTGAGAACCACTTGGTCACAGGGGTGGGGGTTAAGAATCACATATGTTTGTAGTTAGATTGAGTTGGCCTGGAATGCCCTGGTTGTGAAGCAGTGTCAGCTGTGGGGAGCTTAGGCCCTCACTCCTCATGCCACATCTGGCTCTGCCGTCAAATGCCCCCCCCTCGCCGAAGTCAGAGTCACATCAGCTAGGCCTGTGACCATGAGCACCCTGGGGCTGGAAGGCTCTGAGTTGGACTGGAAATGTTACCGGTTGGCCCATCTGAGAAAGAGCTCCCTCCTGCTGAAACACATTGATCTTCTTGGGGCTGCGCTCAAGCCTTTCCCGCCTCTGGCCTAAAACTTGTGGCAGCTTTTCAGATTTGGAATCTAAAAGAAACTCAGCAGGAACTCTTTTTAGCTCTGGGTGGGGAGGTCCTCAACCCACAGAAGTGTGTGTTCATGGTAGGAGGCCGAGTGGCAGGTGGGTGTGTGTTTACACAGATTTCATCTCAACCTTGAAAATGCTGCTATTTTGCACTGTTGAACTGGATTTTTTTTTTCCTGTTGAAATGATATTTTCGTACTTACAAAGTGGTTATCAGTATTTATTTTAAAGGTGCTAGGTTTAATTTTGTTATTAAACTGAAATGCTTGTCTTGTATTCCATTCAGTCATTGCACTGTGTGTTTTTTTTTTTTTAACAACCCGCACTGAATGTGAAAGAACTAACGTGGAATACTGTAACTGTTGGACTTAAGGATTTTGTGTGTAACCCTAACAACGAGCCATTGAAATGTTCACCGTTCTGTGCTTTTGAGCAAAGTGTTGATTAAAGTAAAATCTTACATGCTGTTTGACTCCTAGTGATTATTTTCTTTTTTTTTTTTTTTTTTTTTAAAGATTTTATTTAGTTATTCGACAGAGATAGAGACAGCCAGCGAGAGAGGGAACACAAGCAGGGGGAGTGGGAGAGGAAGAAGCAGGCTCATAGCGGAGGAGCCTGATGTGGGGCTCGATCCCAGAACGCTGGGATCACGCCCTGAGCTGAAGGCAGACGCTTAACCGCTGTGCCACCCAGGCATCCCCCTAGTGATTATTTTCTAAGCGTCTAAAATGCAGGTGTGTGTTTGCGTCTCATCTACTCAGGGAAACGCTGTGAAGTTGCCTATTAAAATTTATATGTGAAGCAAGACAGTTGCCCCAAGGCAAGGTATTATTTCAGGAGACTGAGCCATAAGTAATCTCTCTGGCCGGGCCAGGGGTCTGAAGACCTGGATTTTTGTCCCCGCTTCTCCAGAGCCTCGGTTTTTCATCTGTAAAGTGGCGCTATACACACCTTACCTTTCTTAATTACGATGAATATCAAACACTGTGAAACCAGTACCTCCAGGGGTGGGGTCACCACCTTTGGCCTGTCCCATAAAAAACCAGGGTTATTGATGGACTGGAGGGAGGAGCAGGTGGGATTCTGAGAGGCTGGCACTGACAGCTAAGTCCCAGGAGGGCACATCCCCACCTCATCTGGAAGGCCATATTTTGATACACTGCCTAAAAATTTATTGGCGTTTTTAGGATTTTAGAGGGAAACAGTAAAAACTTGGTAGGCCCGTAAACCAACCTTGTAACCTGCTGTTTGCTCAGTAATCACTAGGCAGCTTACAGTAGAATGTTCCAGGTTTCTGAAACAACCGTGCAATAGTACCCCCATATACAAATCCAAAACCCAGCCTACGTCTTCATTCCAACACTACCATCTGCTCAGCGTGAGATTTCAAGCTAAAGTTGGACACAGAGCAATCTTTGTAGAAAGAGGCTTACTATAGAGATGAGTAAGGATACAAACCTCAGTTCTGGGGGAGAGAGGGATAGAACGCCACTGAAAACTTTCATGCACCAGAGACTGACCACTAGTACTTTTCAAGTGGCATTTCCTTTACCTGAGTCTCTGGGAATACGGCGTGGGGAGGCAGCCTAAGCCTCCTAAACGAACTGTGCTCGGAATATCCACCACGTACCCAAATGAACATAGTCACTGCATTTGTACCGATCATAAACATGGCTGATCTCAGCATTAATCTTAACTTCCTTTAAAATTGAGATTAATAGATCTGTAAGTGCTGCCTGGGATTTGGGGCTCTGGAAGTCTTATTATGTTTTTCGGCTGGACCTCAATCTGAAATCCACACATTTCCGGACGTGGGCCTAGTTTGGACTTTGAACCCCATCACTTCACTGCAAATAGGCGGCTGTCCTGCAGCTTGTCTTCCTCGAGGTCTTCGGCATTCATCAGGAAACCAGTGGTTACAGTAAGTCTGTCTGTCTCTTTCCTGTCATGACGTAGAGCCAACTTCGCTTCCTCGAGAGGCGGCCACGTCACGTTCCGTGTGGCGTGTCGAGCTTGCTCATGGAGCAGCGTGCCTAGAGTACTATTACTAGAGTACTATTACTAGAGTACTATTACGCTTAGTTCCTGGCACTGTCTTCCACGCAGGAGTGGCTCCGTTTCCTGCTGGTATTGAACCGCCTAAGCTTTCATGAACCTACAGGTGAAGAAACTATTAGTTTTTTAATTAAGTAATGCACAGCTATTGCATCTCTTGGCCTAAGGCGACTGAGTTTTCTTCATAGTGCCCCACTGGCTCAGAGTATTGTCTACTTTCCCTCAGAGCAAAGCAGCTCCTTCACATCTTCCTGGAAATACTGAGGCCTCATTTCTGGAGCCCAAATGTTTTTTTAATGGTCACTGCCTCCGTTTGTATTTTTTTGTGGGGTTTTTTTTAAGATTTTTTTGAGAGAGAAACAGCACTAACAGGGGGTAAGGGCAGAGGGAGAAGAAGCAGGCTTCCCGCTGAGCAGGGAGCCCGATGCAGGGACTCGATCCCCAGGACCCTGGGATCACGACCTGGACCGAAGGCAGACACTTAACTGAGCCACCAGGCGCACCCCCACCCCCACCCCCTTTTTTTAATACTGACATAATTGGGTGTAGGATAAATCTGGAAGCCCTGGTTATCACCTGAACTTCTAAGAACAGCCTCACAGAGCACTTCGGCCTCAGAGGGGAGAGCATCTCCCGTCCCATGACAGATGGGATGTTGGCATGGCTTCCGGGACTCCACAAGGGCCAGCCCCCCCCCAGCGGGACGACGGCAGGGTCTCCCAGCAGCCCGTGTGAAACGAGCAGCGTGGGGCGTGCGGACCGTACGGCCCTGGTGGGAAGGCTGAGAGGAGCAGGTCACCTCTGCGATGGACGCCGAGTGTCTCGAGGCATTCTCACGTCCCAGTCACATACGTAACACGAAGTGTGGGGACATTCAGCAACTAGAAAAACCACGTGAAAGGGGAGAAGGACTCAAAGGCTGGCCGGGATACTGTGCGAGCACCCTCTCGGGAAGCAATCTTTATTTGCATTTTAAGAGAGTGAACACATAGATGAAAAATGCTGCAGCAGGTGGACACAACGCTCAGTCCCTTTCTGAGTGACCTCCTGGGGAGTCCTCGTCCTCAGGAAGCAGCACAGTGGAATGCAAACACAGACACGACCGATGCTTCACCCCAGCGAGTGAGCGATGTGGCCTGGCCGCAGCCACTCCCGAGAAGCGTCTGCGCTCAGGGTGAACGCGGAGCGAACAGAAGGCCGAGCTGGGCGCCTGACGCCAACGGGCCGCCGCGGTCTACTGGCCTCGTGTGCGCAACAGAAGTTCCGGCTGGACCACGACAAAAAAGGCAGCTGGTTATGTGGAATCCAGAGCACAGTTCTCCGTGACGAAGAACATTTTACTGGCAACGCTAACTGGAGGGTACAGACGCTGACGGCAACGTAGTCCCGAGAGCAGCGCAGCAGATAGGAAACAGATGCGGAGCTGAGGAGGCCACTGTGACCAGGGCACGTCAGTGCAGCCTGCGGGGACGAGCGACGGGCCGGAGGGAGGGCGCCCTCAGCTCTCCTGCCCGGGGTTCTTCTGGGCGGTGTGCGGTGCTTATTTACAGAAGGGTCAGATAAAATCGTTCAACTACTAAAGGTATCCAAAAAAGGCCTGAGAAAACCTGGTTAAAATGTATAACCTCGTATTGCTACTGATGGGAGCAGTTGTTTTTATATCTTTTAAAAATAATAAAAAGATTCTGTTAAAAAATATATTTATCCAGAAAGATGTTGATTTGAACTCTAAAAAGCAATGCGGAATCCTCATTTTCCCTTTTGAATCCAGAGCTACTGACTTCCGCTCGTAGCTCCCTTTCTACCTGCAAGGCCACCCCTTCCTCTCTAGGGAGCCTAGGCCTATGGTGGGGTCCGCCTTGGCCTCTCCGTGGCAGTCTGTCACTAGGGAAGGCGTGCGACACACTTGGTTTGGTTCTGTGCTGGCCGATGTTCTGGCCAGCCTGCCCCGTTCAGGAACAAGCCTCAGGCTCTCCTCGCTGCTCCTTCAGGGCCAGGATTAGCTGCCTTGGATTTTAGCCTGGAGGACCCTGCTCTCAAAGGACCTGCCTTTATAAATTCAAATCAGACCCCTCAGCGTGGAGTGAGGTGCTTTGAAACTACTGGTAATTTTTAAGGCTAAGGCAAATCCGTGGTCATTCGTATATTCTAATGTGATGCAAATAGTTAAGCCTCATCTAACACATATCCTGTACATGGCTCCTCTTGAACTCCAGCTGGGGGTGGGAGGGCGGGAATAAGGTGGAGATGGAGGGCGAGCAGTGATAGTGTCCTAGAAACCCCGTATAAAGGTAAAAACAGAAGAGGACATCGGCACAGATTATCCGTTTCTTTGGTGAACTGTAAAGAAGTGTCTCATAAATTCTCATAAACCACGCTCTAAAAAGGCCGCTGCTCCCGTATATAAAAGCACCCTGACTCTGCAATAACTTGTTTGGTTATCACTCCTTGATAAAAATTCATCTACAAACTTGCGGGGATTGGGGTTTTTGTCTAAAGCTGGTAGTAAAAACGTGACCTGCAAGCCAATACAGCTAATGGAAAGTGACGATGCTCTCCTCCCCTTAGCCTGGAGATGGGGCCTGCCGGTCCCCAGCCCCTCCCCGGGGGAGTGTCGTGGATGGGCCTGGGAGTCCCTGGTCTGGCACCTCTGTGGAAAGAGCGGGCAGCTGCGGTCGGCTGCCTCCACGCGAGGTGCGGTCCCTCGGCCCCGGGGCACGAGTGATGCACCCGCGTGCAGCCCAGAAGCCCTGCTTCGTGCCGCCCGTGAGCGGAAAGGCCTATTTCTCCGTGAGAGACAGCTGTAAGACTTGCTGGAGCTCCTCCTCCTCCTCCCGGAGCCGGAGCTCCCACTCCTCCAGCTCTTTGGCAGACAGCTCCATGGCCAGCTGCAAGTCGCTGTCAAAACGGCTCCTCTCACTCGAGGCCCCAGGGCACAGGCCTTCGGAGCTGGTGAGCAGGCTCTCCTGGACCGCCCTGTGGGGAAAGAGGCGGAAAAGAGCAGCCCGTTACCAGCAGCATCAGGGCGACGGCCGCGTCTGCATTTTCCTGTCCCCTGAGAGCACACCATGCCGGGCACTTTATATGCGCCCCAAGGCCACGTTGCCACCCAGTCCCCTGTAGCTCTGCAGGTGTGGGTGCCGTGTACAAGTGAGAAACCCGAGGCTCAGGGAGCTGAACAAACCCGCTCAGGGTCACCCAGCTGCTAAGTGATGGGGTCAGGAACTGAACTTGGATCTGTTTTAAAGCGAAACCTAAGTTTCCCTTCAGCGGGCTTTCATATACACCTGGAGTACATGAAAATACTCCATAAAATAAATCTTTCCAGTCTTTACCCTCGCCTTTAAAAAGACAATCTACTCATCTCCACATCTGTTCCCCAAAGCCTCCTCATTCTTCAAACTGTATATACTTCCCACTGAGGGCGTCCAGACCCTGTGTGAGCATACATTCTTGGCAGAAGATCAGACCACTCAAAAAGCATTTACTGGCTGCCTTTCTGCCAATGGCACTGGCCTATGAGCTAGTCAACAACTATCAGCACTAGGTGCCCGTGTCGGCCTCAGTTTAATGCTTAAGAGTCACGCCAGTCACCTCTCATACTGGGCGTCGTAGGCATGTGCCTGGATGATCCCTCCATTCGAAGCTGGTCCTGAAAGTTCCTGCGAAAAACAAACATGATGGACATGAATACCTCCTAGAAGGAACAGGCATCATACCGATAAGGAGATGAAAGCAGCAAGAACAAAATTTTAAATGTTTCCATGTCCGTTACTGATGGCACGGCGTGAAAAATGAACAGGGACTTGGGTGATCTCAAAAAGGGCACCCAAATGTCAGGTAGAAAGTGGTACACTACCCTGCTTAATGGCCACAGCCTCTCACACTTGACACAGAATCAAAAACAGCCCTGGGCAAAGCTTAAATGAACAAGGCAGGTCATTCTTGTAAAACAAGATGACAATACATATTTCAACGTTTGTCATTTTGACTTTGGCCACTCCCCTTTGCAAAATTTATGGTCAACAAGTTTTATGCAGATATCGGGGGGCAGGGAATAAGCTCAGTTACAGAAGGGGAAGAAAAGCGCACTGGAGGGACAGTGAGGTCCAGGGGCTGGGTTTCTCCCCGGAGGCCTCCCGACGGGAATATGCCGGCTTTGGGTGTGGCCCGTGGCCCTTGGCCCAGCAGCTTCAGAAAACTGAATAGTTCAAAGGATGGATCGATGGGAAATGGAGGAGGGGAAGGGTGCCATTGCCCAACCTGGAAGTCTCAAGAATAAAACCAGAATGCCAAAAACCTGAGCCTGGACGCTGGAGTGTGGGTACCGCTCTCAAAGCTGAGGGGGCCTATGAGTGCAGGGGCTGGGCCTGCTTCACCAAAGAATCCCCACTCTGCAAACACGTGCCGAACGAGCGATGGAAGGAAACAAGAAACCAAGGAATGAACAGCAGGAGCCCAGGACACCAAAAGGTGGGGGACACAGAAAGACACCCACCCCAGAAGAATCAGGAAGCCACAGGAGGGTGGGTACAGAAGGGGTTGAACTTGGGGGCAGAGGAGCTCAAGCCCTGCACTGTCCCAGGCAGGTGAGACCTCGAGGAAGAACCACCTGAGGAGACCAAGGGCAACTGTTCTTCCGCTGACCCACCTACGCTCAGCTCTACCCTTAGCAGGGACTCTCTGACCATTTGGGATTATACCCCTTGCAACAGAATAAAACACAGGAGTAAGAAATAAACTTTCAGAGCCAACCACCATTTTCATCACACACTCAGCAACAACACAGTGACTGGTCTTCCTTCGGGAGGAAGCTGGGAGTCAAATCCACACGCCTTCTTACGAGACGACCAACATGTGGACAATATTCCGGAAAAAACAGGATGGTGTAAGCCAGCGTGGACCTACGGTTTCAGTACTAGCAAATCAGGCAGCATAATCCGAAAAATACGTGACTGTGGGCTGCGTGGGTGAACCTAAGAAGGAAAGTCTGTCGGGAGACATCCTGTGAATGCTGCTGACTGCGGCTGTGCACATGGTGTCGCAGAAGCAGCTTTTGGGAAAGACCAAGTGCAGAAAAGAGCATCTCTGCGAACACCGTGAATATGCTACAGCTCGAACCCTCCCGCGCCCTGCCGTTTGTTCCGCTAAATGCACCTGGCTCCTGCTGGACTCCAGTAGACTCTGCTGGATGGCAAACTGCATTATCTCGTAATCCTCGTCCTGCAAATGCACGTTTCTGCCATTGTCTTGAACGTGGTAAGAGTCCGGAATTTCAAAGACAGACTGATCCACCTCAAAGTTTGTGACGTGGGAAGCTGAAACACAAAGGGTGACAGTCCGGTGCCTGAATCAGCAAAATAAATTTCCACTTCAAACTTATAATTTACAAGTTATAAAAAAAAATTGTTCAGTTAAGAAACAAGAGGACTAATATAATTAAAATCAAGGTTTGCTACTATGTGAGAGGAATTTTGAGGAATAATAACTTCAACAGAGAAAGTACCACAATACTGCTTTTTTCTTTTGGTCTTTTTTTTTTTTTTTAACTAATAAAATTAACTCATGGTCATAAAAAAAATAAAGTGCTCTCCCTCCGTACACCCCTTCTCTTATTCCCAAAATCCAGAGGTAACCAGTGTTTCCTTGTATGTCTTTTGAGAAATGCGATGTGTGTACGTACACAATCACATCCAGGTCTCTGTATTTTCCCCTTTTTTATTATGAAGTAATAAACTTCATAGTTTATTTCATGAGTAAACTCATGAAACAAAGTATGTACGATGTCTGTAAACTAAAATAAAAATGATAGTAAAACAGGGCACCTGGGTAGCTCAGTTGGTTGGGCATCGAACTTTTGGTTTCAGCTCAGATCATGATCTTGGGGTCATGGGATCGAGTCCCACATCGAGCCCCACACTGGGCTCCGTGCTCAGCATGGGGTCAGCTTGAGATTCTCTCTCTCCCTCTGTCCCTCACCCCCCACCCCAACCTGCCCGTACATGCTCTCTCTCCCTCTCAAAAAAAAAAAAATAAAACAAATGCGTATATATCCTTCAACTAGTCCAAGACACAGAACACCATTTTACCATAGTAAAACAAAACAACTAAAAAAAAATTCAGTTATGTTTCTATATACTGCCAATGAGCAACTGGAAAATAAAATTAAGTAAATAATCCACTTAGAGGGGCATCCAAAAGATAATTTGGATGGATGGCAAGGGAGCCTGAGGGCATTTTGTGGGGTAATAGAAATGCTCTATGTCTTGGTTGTGGTGGTGGTTACGCGGGGACACATTCGTCGGAATGCACTGAACTGTCACACTTAGAGCGGGAGCATTTCATTGTATACTCGGTACACCTCGATAAAGCTGGTTTTTAAAACTATGCCTTTTTTTTTTTTTTAAATACAAGTGGGGTCATATTCTACAAGTTGTTTTTACACTGACTCTAAACAAAATCTAAAATTTTCTTTTATTCAGGGCAGAGATCTACTTCATAAGATACTCCAGTGTCAAACCGAATAATAAATATATTAACTGGATGTGTGCTATTATTTTTTTTTTTAATTGCAAAGCCCAACTTTTTTTTTTTTTTTTTTTTTTTTTTTTTCCTTAAT